>NC_040084.1:1901151-2218010 GCF_003369695.1 Bos indicus x Bos taurus
ACTGAAATGGACTGGAATGGGTGAATTTAACTCAGATGACCATTATATCTACTATTGTCAGCAGGAATCACTCAGAAGAAATGGAGTGGCCATCACAGTCAACAAGAGTCCGAAATGCAGTACTTGGATGCAATCTCAAAAACGACAGAATGATCTCTGTCCGTTTGCAAGGCAAACCATTCAATATCACAGTAATCCAAGTCTATGCCTCAACCAGTAACACTGAAGAAGCTGAAGTTGAACGGTTCTATGAAGACCTACAAGACCTTTGAGAACTAACACCCAAAAAAGATGTTCTTTTCATTATAGGGGACTGGAATGCAAAAGTAGGAAGTCAAGAAACACCTGGAGTAACAGGCAAATTTGGTCTTGGAATACGGAATGAAGCAGGGCAAAGACTGATAGAGTTTTGCCAAGAAAATGCACTGATCATAACAAACACCCTCTTCCAACAACACAAGAGAAGACTCTATACATGGACATTACCAGATGGTCAACACCAAAATCAGATTGATTATATTCTTTGCAGCCAAAGATGGAGAAGCTCTATACAGTCAGCAAAAACAAGACCAGGAGTTGACTGTGGCTCAGATCATGAACTCCTTATTGCCAAATTCATTTAATTTGAAGAAAGTGGGGAAAACCACTAGAGCATTCAGGTATGACCTAAATCAAATCCCTTATGATTATACAGTGGAAGTGAGAAATAGATTTAAGGGCCTAGATCTGATAGATAGAGTGCCTGATGAACTATGGAATGACGGTCGTGACATTGTACAGGAGAAAGGGATCAAGACCATCTCCATGGAAAAGAAATGCAAAAAAGCCAAATGGCTGTCTGGGGGGGCCTTACAAATAGCTGTGAAAAGAAAAGAAGTGAAAAGCAAAGGAGAAAAGGAAAGATATAAACATCTGAATGCAGAGTTCCAAAGAATAGCAAGAAGAGATAAGAAAGCCTTCCTCAGCAATGAATGCAAAGAAATAGAGGAAAACAACAGAATGGGAAAGACTAGAGATCTCTTCAAGAAAATCATAGATACCAAAGGAACATTTCATGCAAAGATGAGCTCTATAAAGGACAGAAATGGTATGGACCTAACAGAAGCAGAAGATATTAAGAAGAGATGGCAAGAATACACAGAAGAACTATACAAAAAAGATCTTCATGACCCAGATAATCACGATGGTGTGATCACTCACCTAGAGCCAGACATCCTGGAATGTGAAGTCAAGTGGGCCTTAGAAAGCATCACTACAAACAAAGCTAGTGGAGATGATGGAATTCCAGTTGAGCTATTCCAAATCTTGAAAGATGATGCTGTAAAAGTGCTGCACTCAATATGCCAGCAAATTTGGAAAACTCAGCAGTGGCCACAGGACTGGAAAAAATCAGTTTTGATTCCAATCCCAAAGAAAGGCAATGCCAAATAATGCTCAAACTACCGCACAGTTGTACTCATCTCACAAGCTAGTAAAGTAATGCTCAAAATTCTCCAAGCCAGGCTTCAGCAATATGTGAACGGTGAACTTCCAGATGTTCAAGCTGGTTTTAGAAAAGGCCGAGGAACCAGAGATCAAATTGCCAACATCCACTGGATCATGAAAAAAGCAAGAGAGTTCCAGAAAACCATCTATTTCTGCTTTATTGACTATGCCAAAGCCTTTGACTGTGTGGATCACAATAAACTGTGGAAAATTCTGAAAGAGATGGGAATACCAGAACACCTGATCTGCCTCTTGAGAAATTTGTATGCAGGTCAGGCAGCAACAGTTAGAAGTGGACATGGAACAACAGACTTGTTCCAAATAGGAAAACAAAGTTCGTCAAGACTGTATATTGTCACCCTGTTTATTTAACTTATATGCAGAGTACATCATGAGAAACGCTGGACTGGAAGAAACACAAGCTGGAATCAAGATTGCTGGGAGAAATATCAATAACCTCAGATATGCAGATGACACCACACTTATGGTAGAAAGTGAAGAGGAACTCAAAAGCCTCTTGATGAAAGTGAAAGTGGAGAGTGAAAAAGTTGGCTTAAAGCTCAACATTCAGAAAACAAAGATCATGGCATCCGGTCCCATCACTTCTTTGGAAATAGATGGAGAAACAGTGGAAACCGTGTCAGACTTTATTTTTCTGGGCTCCAAAATCACTACAGATGGTGACTGCAGCCATGAAATTAAAAGACGCTTACTCCTTGGAAGGAAAGTTATGACCAACCAAGATAGCATGTTCAAAAGCAGAGACATTACTTTGCCAACAAAGGTTCGTCTAGTCAAGGCTATGGTTTTTCCTGTGGTCATGTATGGATGTGAGAGTTGGACTGTGACGAAGGCTGAGCGCTGAAGAATTGATGCTTTTGAAATGTGGTGTTAGAGAAGACTCTTGAGAGTCCCTTTGACTGCAAGGAGATCCAACCAGTCCATTCTGAAGGAGATCAGCCCTGGGATTTCTTTGGAGGGAATGATACTAAAGCTGAAACTCCAGTACTTTGGCCATCTCATGTGAAGAGTTGACTCATTGGAAAAGACTCTGATGCTGGGAGGGATTGGGGGCAGGAGGAGAAGGGGATGACAGAGGATGAGATGGCTGGATGGCATCACTGACTCGATGGACATGAGTCTCAGTGAATTCTGGGAGTTGGTGATGGACAGGGAGGCCTGGCGTGCTGCGATTCCTGGGGTTGCAAAGAGTCGGACATGACTGAGCAACTGATCTGATCTGATCTCTTACGTATACTCACTCCCTTTTGAACCTCCCTCCCATCTCCCTTTCCATCCCACCCCTCTAGGTTGATGCAGAGCCCCTGTTTGAATTTCCTGAGCCATACAGCAAATTACCATTGGCTGTCTGTTTTACATATGGTAATGTAAGTTTCCATGTTACTCTTTCCATATTTCTCAACCTCTTCTCCACTCTCCCCATGTCAATAAGTCTGTTCTCTATTTCTGTTTCTCATTGTTGCCCTGTAAATAAATTCTTCAGTATCATTTTTCTAGATTCTATATACGTACATTGGAATACAATATTTATCTTTCTCTTTCTGACTCATTTAACACTTTATAATAGGTGCTAGGTTCATTTACCTCATCAGAACTGACTCAAATGTGTTCCTTTCTATGACTGCATAATATTCCATTGTGAATATGTACCATAACTTCTTTATCCATTCATCTGTAGGTGGACATCTAGGTTTTTTCCATATTCTAGCTATTGTAAATAATGTAGCAATGACAGTGGGACACATGTGAAAATTTTGGTTTCCTCAAGGTATATACCTAGGAGTGGGATTGCTGGGTCATATGGTGGTTTTATTCCTAATTTTTCAAGGAATCCCCATACCATCTTCCACAGTGGCTGTATCAATTTACATTCCCACTAACAGTATAAGAGCATTCCCTTTTCTCCACACCCTCTCCAGCAGTTACTGTTTGTAGACTTTGATGAAGGCCATTCTGACCAGTTAAATCACACCATTATTCTTACATTACACATTTCTGGATGAAAACCTACCTTCGCTAGGTATTTACTTTTATCATTAATTTAGTTAAGTAGAATGAATTATTGTCACTTTTCATCAGTTGTGGAAATCTTCCTTAAGTTTACATCATGTGGCCAATTATCAGAATTCTCTTGTCTTCATTTAACAACTGTTAACTGTTTAGCAATTGTAATCTTGGGTGGCTACTCCATGTACCTCAAAGTTTGTAATTTTGACTCTTTTCTCCCTTCTGTTTTCTTTTTAGTCCAAACAGCTGTATGATTCTTGCAACATTCTAAACAGAACAGAGTTTGAAAAATTAAATGTCCTTTTCCTCACCACACAAATCTGAAAAACAAAACTAAAACTTAAACTATATATAAGTATGCTAGAAGACAATAGTATTTAGTTTTATTCCAGAAAACACCATCTGAGATGTTGTATTCAGCACATCTTGGTAAAATACATTTGATTTGTGATTCTTGTCAATAAAGGGCCATAGTTAGCATGAGGTCCTCTCCCTCTCTGTAGAAAGACAAGTGAGCTAGCTATACCGTTCCCTACAGGCTAAGAAGTGGTGGTGCCTGACCAGTGTAGCAAAGGTTGGATTTCAGATCTCATCCACTCTGCCTGAGGTCTTTGTCCAGGTACAAGAAGATTCTGATCACAGACCTCATCCTCTGTGTAGGCAGTAAATCCAATTACTAGTCAGGTCTATTCCATTGAAGTATCAATGCAAGCATTCAGATTATTTTACAAAATAAAATGCACTTATGTTGTAGCCTAAATAGTCCCGTTTATAGTGTTATTTAAGAATCTTTAGCACTCAGTGAAACGACAGTTTTCCCATTATGAGTAAATTGACAGTAAAAGGAAAAATCTCTGTATTACAAATGTGAGCACTTCTCCTGGAGTTGTTCTAAATCTGTGGGATGGTCACTGTTCCCAGACGGTTTTTATACTTAGGAGGGGTGCAATTATGTTTATATAGGTAGCAATATAAACTACACACACTCATTTTGCTCTTAAAATAGCATTATTCATCCTGAAGCCAAAATGCTGTATTGTCCTTGAGGTAAGAAATCTAAGAAACAAATACATGTACTATCTGACACCAATACTCATGATTATCAATTCATGAACATGATTTTTATATTTAGAAATATATATATATATATATATATATATATATATATAGATCTTCCCTTTTAATTAAGATCCATGAAAATTGAAATAATCTTTAATATGAAATAAAAAGTGTATAGTATTATATTTTCATGAAGATTTAGATATAAAAAATAAATTCTTCTACATATTCTAAAGTCAGAAAAAAGAAGATAAACAATTTATGTTATTCAATTTCTATATAATATATTAACAGTAAGACAAAATTGCTTTAGGTTTAGGTTTAGTTTGCTACTAAGTCGCTTCAGTCGTGTCTGACTCTGTGCAACCCCATAGACGGCAGCCCACAAGGCTTCCCCGTCCCTGGGATTCTCCAAGCAAGAACACTTGAGTGGGTTGCCATTTCCTTCTCCAAAGATTTAGTTTAGTTTTATTTTATTTTCCCTGGATTAGATGAAAATCACTTGGTGCTGAGAGGGAAAATAAAATGAAAGTAAAATATACAAATATTTTAAATAGTGACTTTTCTTTTCATTAATAAACTATTATAACTTCTATTTTGTAACAGAGAATGGTAGTGCTAAAATTGGTCAGTGTTTCTAATTGTGTATATCGAAGTATTTAACATACTTCAATATAATAATAATGAAGTATGTTGTTCATTATGTTAAAAATTAGTTTAATTTATTTTTTTACTTTTATTACAATTTGATATATAAAATCTTATTTAATACCTGCCTTGTTTGATAGCATTCATTCTGTAATCATTTATTTATTTATTTTTTAACATATGTCAGATATCAAAATAGTACAAGTTTAACACCATAATGAATTGGTCACTTTTTCTGAATTCCTAATGAAAACTTTTGGCTTATTAATTTTAATCACCAAACAGTATTTTTTATTATTTGGTTATATTATTACAAATGGACAACAAATGTACATTGGACTCATAAGATGTTTTCTGAATCTTTGTAAACTTTTATTTTTTAAATCTTACCTGCTGAATTTTCATTTGCTGTTTTATATTCCCCTATTCTGTTCCCATTTCTTACCAGTACTTGGCCCACACAAGTATAAGTGCATTTATCTTATGTATTTATTTTTTTATAGGATTGACTGAAAAAATTGCAAACCTAAAGACTGTATATCTTGTTTTATTTGGTGGGCTTCTTAAAACTTATGTCCTGGAGGCAGCCTTTCAGATATCTTTGAAGGACTATTCCAAAGGCTTAAGGAAGGAGTGAGGATATACAGGGATTTTTCAACAAAATCATGATAGTCAGAACACAAAAGATTATTGTTAATTAGGGAAAAAAACAGACACTGATGTTAATGAATTTAGCACTTTTGTATGTATGGGTAGACGCAACAGTTTGGTCTCACTGAAATCATACTTTGATATGCATCTTAACTAAACTATCTAGTTTTCTAGATAGTTATCCTGTATCCTCTTTTCTCCATCCTGAGTCCCCTCAAGGTGCACAGTTAGGGGTGATTGCAGAGGCTGCTGACTTGATGACTGCAACATTCTAAACTTACTGATATGGCAGGTGACACTGTTTATCCACAATAGGTATGATTAGCACTCAACATCCATTCTTGTTTATTGCAGTTTCTGTAGAGGTGAGGAAATTATCAACTGTAATATCTAAACTCCCTTGAAACTGAGGTTGTGAATTTACATTTTCCTACCAATATAAATATACCTGAAATCTGGAGAACATAGTGGAGGCCAATTCTGGGGGGTTTTAGCAGTCTTATCTGGTGGAGAAGGTCATAGACATGTGGGCTTTTCTGCAGCAGGTTTCACGATGGAGATACTGAATGTATGAAAAATCAGGGCTGGCAGGAATGGCAGAAAGACTGCATTTGGGTGTTGCATTACAAGCTTCAGGGAAAGGCAGCTGGGATGATCATGCTGGCAGCTCCTGTACCCAGCTTTCCCTCCAGTAGTGTAAGGGTTTCCTGAACTCAGTCGTTCACCTGTAGCTTTTAAGCTTCTCACTTTCCTGGTTACCATTGAGGTAGCCTCTCCTAGAAGGTCACATCTGTGGTTCTCAAAGTTATTCCTATAGTCTGTCCTTCTAACAAATTTGCAGCATCTTACTCTCAGTTATTAAGGCCCGTTTTACTTAAAAACCTAGAGTGATTTCCGTTTCCTGTGCTGAATTCTTTTTTTTTTTAACTTATTTTCCTGATTTTGACCTAGATATCTTTATTGTTTCTATTGTTTCCCCATCTATTTCCCAGGAAGTGATGGGACGGAATGCCGTGATCTTCTTTTTCTGAATGTTGAGCTTTAAGGCAACTTTTTCACTCTCCTCTTTCACTTTCATCAGGAGGCTTGTTAGTTCCTCTTCACTTTCTGCCATAAGGGTGGTGTCATCTGCATATCTGAGGTTATTGATATTTCTCCCAGCAATCTTGATTCCAGCTTGCACTTCTTCCAGCCCAGCGTTTCTCATGATGTACTCTGCATATAAGTAAAATAAGCAGGGTGACAATATACAGCCTTGAGGAACTCCTTTTCCTATTTGGAACCAGTCTGTTGTTCCACGTGCAGTTCTACCTTTTGCTTCCTGACCTGCATATAGGTTTCTCAAGAGGCAGGTCAGGTGGTCTGGTATTCCCATCTCTTTCAGAATTTTCCACAGTTTATTGTGATCCAAACAGTCAAAGGCTTTGGCATAGTCAATAAAGCAGAAATAGATGGTTTTCTGGAACTCTCTTGCTTTTTCCATGATCCAGCAGGTGTTGGCAATTTGATCTCTGTTTCCTCTGCCTTTTCTAAAACTGGCTTGAACATCTGGAAGTTCACAGTTGATGTATTGCTGAAGCCTGGCTTGGAGAATTTTGAGCATTACTTTACTACCGTGTGAGATGAGTGCAATTGTGTGGTAGTTTGAGCATTCTTTGGCATGTCTTTCTTTGGGATTGGAATCAAAACTGACCTTTTCCAGTCCTGTGGCCACTGCTGAGTTTTCCAAATTTGCTGGCATATTGAGTGCAGTACTTTCACAGCATCATCTTTCAGGATTTGAAATAGCTCAACTGGAATTTCATCACCTCCACTAGCTTTGTTCGTAGTGATGCTTTCTAAGGTCCACTTGACTTCACATACTAGGATGTCTGGCTCTAGGTGAGTGATCACACCATCGTTTATCTGGGTCGTGAAGATCTTTTTTGTACAGTTCTTCTGTGTATTCTTGCCACCTCTTCTTAATATCGTCTGCTTCTTTTAGGTCCATACCATTTCTATCCTTTATCCAGCCCATCTTTGCATGAAATATTCCCTTGGTATCTCTAATTTTCTTAGAGATAAGAAACAGAAATAGATGGGGAAACAGTGGAAAGTGTCAGACTTTATTTTTGGCGGGCTCCAAAATCACTGCAGATGGTGACTGCAGCCATGAAATTAAGACGCTTACTCCTTGCAAGGAAAGTTATGACCAACCTAGATAGCATATTCAAAAGCAGAGATATTACTTTGCCAACAAAGGTCCGTCTAGTCAAGGCTATGGTTTTTTCCTGTGGTCATGTATGGATGTGAGAGTTGGACTGTGAAGAAGGCTGAGCGCCAAAGAATTGATGCTTTTGAACTGTAGTATTGGAGAAGATTCTTGAGAGTCCCTTGGACTGCAAGGAGATCCAACAAGTCCATTCTGAAGGAGATCAGCCCTGGCATTTCTTTGGAAGGAATGATTGGAAAGCTGAAACTCCAGTACTTTGCCCATCTCATGCGAAGGGTTGATTCATTGGAAAAGACTCTGATGCTGGGAGGGATTAGGGGCAGGAGGAAAATGGGACGACAGAGGATAAGATGGCTGGAATGGCATCACTGATTCAATGGACGTGATTCTGATTGAATTTCGGGAGTTGGTGATGGACATTGAAGCCTGGCATGCTGCGACTCATGGGGTCACAAAGAGTCGGACAGGACTGAGTGACTGAACTGAACTATCTGATCTTTATTGTTCCCTCAGCTTAATTATATTTTAACAGTCTTCTTCACTATTCCAGTCTCTACCCTCTCTTTTTTCACAGCATCAAGCTGTAACTGTAAATTCATTCTCTGCCCAATAGAGATTGGAACTTTATTGTAGTCTTTGCCAATTTTATGAATCAGAAATGTATTTTTCCAAGGACCTGATAGCCATCCCTTTGATGCAGCCATAGAGTTAGTATTCTTTTCTCTCAGTCTCCAGGAGAGAATGGTTACCTAATATCAGTGAGTGATCTTTAGCAAGCTTTAGCAACACAGACAGTTATCAGAATATGTGTTTTTGCAGCATATGCTTTTATTCAAAACAATGTTTTTGAGATTCAACCATGTGAATGACTGGTAGTGGTAGCTTTTCATAAGTCCTCCAAATATATTTTCCAGTATCAATTTGTATAGCCTCCCTAAAAATAATTGCAACAATTTATATTAAATACCTAGCACAATTATAGGACTACATAGCATGCCATAGGACTGTGTATAAATTATCTCTATATATGCTATTTTCTTTACTATTATTAAGAATTGGATTATTATATTATTTTTTTCTTTTTTTTAATTTTCTTTTTAAACTTTACAATATTGTATTAGTTTTGCCAAATATCGAAATGAATCTGCCACAGGTATACCCATGTTCCCCATCCTGAACCCTCCTCCCTCCTCCCTCCCCTCCCCTCCCTCTGGGTCGTCCCAGTGCATCAGCCTCAAGCATCCAGTACCGTGCATCGAACCTGGACTGGCGACTCATTTCATACATGATATTATACATGTTTCAGTGCTATATTATATTATTATTAAGATATTTTCTTTGCTATGAGTATTATTATTAAGAATCGAATTGAAATACCCAGAAACACATACACATATGGCTTCTTAGGTGGCACAGTGGTAAACAATTTGCCTGCCAGTGCTGGAGGCACAAAAGACACGAATTCAATCCCAGAACCAAGAAGATGCCTGGGAGGAAGAAATGGTACCTACTTGAGATATTCTTGCCAGGAAAATCCCATGGACAGAGGAGCCTGGTGGGCTATAGTCGATGGGGTTGTAAAGGGTCAGACAACATTGAGCACAAATAGTTGGAGTGGGAGGAAATATATATAATTGATGCTTTTGAACTGTGGTGTTGGAGAAGATTCTTGAGAGTCTCTTGGACTGCAAGGAGATCCAACCAGTAAGTCTTAAAGGAAATCAGCCCTGAATATTCACTGGAAGGACGGATACTGAAGCTGAAACTCCAGTACCTCGGCCATCTGATATGAAGAACTGACTCATTGGAAAAGACCCTGATGCTGGGAAAGATTGAAAGTGGGAGGAGAAGGGAACGACAGAGGATGAGATGGTTAGATGGCATCACTGATGCAATGGACATGAGTTTCAGCAAGCTCTGGGAGTTGGTGATGGACTAGGAAGTCTGGTGTGCTGCAGTCCATGGGGTCGCAAAGAGTCGGACATGACTGAGCAACTGAACTGATTGAGTTGCAGGTAGAGTTATATAATCATAAGGGATTTTATTTAGGTCATACCTGAATGGCCTAGTGAATTTCCCTACTTTCTTCAACTTAAGCCTGAATTTTTTCAATAAGGAGCTCATTGTCTGAGCAACAGTCATTTCCAGGTTTGTTTTGCACTACTGCATAGAGCTTCTCCATCTTTGGCTGCAAGGATTATATTAAAACTAAAAAAAAAAATAAATAAATAAATATATTAAAAGTCAACCTGATCTTTATATTGACCATCTAGTGATGTCTATGTTTAGAATTATCTCTTATGTTGTTAAAAAAAGAGTGAAGGGGGGGGCAGTGGTGTTTGCTATGACCAGTGTGTTCTCTTGACACAACACTATTAGCCTTTGCCTGCTTCATTTTGTACTCCAAAGCCAAATGTGCCTGATACTCCAGGATTCTCTTGACTTCCTATTTTATATTCCAACTCCCTGTGATAAGAAGGACATTTTTTTGGTGTATCATTTATAAAGGACTTTTAGGTCTTCATAGAACCATTCAACTTCAGTTAATTCAGGATTAATGGTTGAAATTGGGAAAGGAATATATCAAGGCTGTATATTGTCACCTTGCTTATTAACTTAATACAGAGCACATCTTGGGAAGTTCTGGGCTGCATGAACCACAAAGTGGGTTCAAGATTGCCAGGAGAAATACCAATAACCTCAGATATTCAGATGATACCACTTAATGGCAGAAAGCAAAGAATAAACAGAGAACTTTGTGACGAGGGTCAAAGAGGGGAGTAAAAAACACTGGCTTAAAACTCAACATTTCAAAAACCATGTCCTCTGGTCCTAACACTTCATGGCAAGTAGTTGGAGAAAAGGGAAAACAGTGAGAGATTTTATTTTCTTGGGCTTCAAAATCACTATGATGGTAACTGCAGCCATGAAATTAAAAGATGCTTGCTTCTTGGAAGGAAAGCTATGACTAACCTGCTGCTGCTGCTAAGTTGTATCCGACTCTGCGACCCCATAGACGGCAGCCCACCAGGCTCCCTCATCCCTGGGATTCTCCAGGCAAGAACACTGGAGTGGGTTGCCATTTCCTTCTCCAATGCATGAAAGTGAAAAGTGAAAGTGAGGTCGCTCAGTCGTGTCCGACTCTTAGCGACCCCATGGACTATAGCCTACCAGGCTCCTCCATCCATGAGATTTTCCAGGCAAGAGTACTGGAGTGGGGTGCCATTGCCTTCTCCCATGACAAACCTAGGCAGCATATTAAGGAGCAGAGATATCACTTTGCTGACAAAGACCCATATAGTCAAAGCTATGGTTTTCCCAATAGTCATGTATGGATATGAGAAGTGGACTATAAAGAAGGCTTAGCACCAAAGAATTGATGCTTTCAAACTGTAGTGCTGGAGAAGACTCTTGAGAGTCCCTTGGACAGCAAGGAAATCAAACCACTCAATCCTAAAAGAAATCAACCCTATATTTCTTGGTACTGATGCTAAAACTCCAGTACCTTGGCCTGATGCAAAGAGTCAACTCATTGGAAAACACTCTGATACTGGAAAAGATTGATGGTAGAAAGAGATGGGACAGCAGAGGATGATATGGCAGGATGGCATCACTGATTCAATGGACATGAGTCTGAGCAAACTCCAGGAGAAAGTGAAGGACAGGGAAGCCTGTTGTGCTGGGGTCCATGGAGTTGCAAAGAACCAAACATGACTTAGCAACTGTACAACAATAACAGTATGTGTAACTAAATCACTTTGCTCTGCACCTGAAACCAACACAACACTGTAAATCAAATATATTTTAAAATAAAATTTAAAAATTAAAAATAGCAAATAAAATACTTGTATCAATGTTTTATTGATAAGTAGACAAGTTTTAACCAAGATTACAGCTAAGTAACAGAGAGAGTATACAGTCAGGTGACCCAGTGCAGGATTAACAAAGCAGACTTCAAGGAAAGGTGGGGCCAGGACAGTGATGAAGAAAGTTGCCAAGTATTTATAGAGCAAGGGACTCCCCCCACCCAGAGCTGGAGCATCGGAAGCAGGAGTGTCTGGAACTGATTAAGGAATTGAACAGAAAAATGATCGAAACCTGATATCAGAAGACAAGGATTTGAGAAAGTCTAATCTGTCTGGTAGGGACATGGATAAACTAAAGTATAACTATTGGCTTCCTTTCTCTGAGAGTCCTATAACTCCAACTTTGCCCTTGAGAAAGGATTTCCCTTTAGTTATTGAAGGAGGATAATCTTTGAAGAATAATTTCAGTCAATCTGATACTTGAGTGTGGAAGGTATCTTGCCAAGTATTTATATTTATGTCACCTCAGATTACACTAATAATATCTTCCTTAAGAAGTCAATGGAAAGAGAAGAAAACTGAAATATATCCTTTAGTTAAGTAAATTGTACAGATAATTCAGCCTGGTATATAGAAATTGAGATAGAATAGAAATGATAATTATATATATATATATATATATATATATATATATATTAGTTGTTGTTGAACAAGAATTTGCTACCAAATATCTTCAAAGTTCCTTTTCATCATTACTCTCCTGGGATAGTCCTGGCCCAATGAAAATATAAACTGTGCTATTTCTTATAATTAAAAAAAATCACATCTGAAAAATAAATGTTAATATAATAAGCATGATAAAGATTAAAAAAATCCTTAAAAAACATACTTAAAAAAATATATATATATATATATACACACTTTAGGAGTTTTTAGACCAGAATTTTACTCATTGGAGGAAAATGTTACAGATATAATAAAGCCACATTTGAGTATGGCATTTAAAAAATAAATCTGAAATGGATATTTTATAGCCACTGTTTCCAGTATTGAAAGCTAAAACTTGAAAACATTATTATAAGACATAATGTATGGGTAAAAGCTATAAAGTGATAAGGGTACTTCTACTTTAATTAATGTGTTTGCTATGTTCTAAAATGTCTAGATGAAGATAGAGGAAACTTAGCTTACTGAAAAGGAATTTACATTTAAATGCCATGCCTATCAGTGTTATAGCTATATATAGACATTTTAAATTGAATATTACTTAATTACATACCCTTGAAAATAAGATGTAAATTATTAATTGGAATTAAAAAAACATAGTGTTTTACTCAACTATAAGAAAATCAGATGTGTGATTTGTAAATACTGTCTCCCATTTAGTAGGCTGTCTTTTTTTAACATTGGTAGTTTCCTTAACTGTGCAAGAGCTTCTTAGTTTTATGCTGTTTCATTAGCTTGTTTTTACTGTTGAATTGTTGTGAGAAGATAAATAAAAAAATAATGCTAAAAATAACATCAATGAGTGTATTGTCTATGTTTTCTAACTGAAAATTTTATAGTTTAGATTTTACACTTAAGTCTTAAATCTATTTTGAGTTTATTTTTGTATATGGTGTGAGAAAATAGTCCCATTTGATTATTTTGTGTGTAGCCATCCAGTTTTCACAACACCATTTATAAAAGAAACTGTCTCTTCTCTGTTGTGTTTTTATTACTTTCTTTGCCCTAGGTTAATTCATCATGAATTTATGGGTTGTTTCCAGGCTCTCTATTTTGTTCCACTCAGCTATGTGTCTGTTTTTGTGACATTACCATATTCCTTTCATTACTCTAGCTTTGTTGTAGAGTTTAAAAACCACAGAGCATGATCCTGTCACTTTCATTCTTCTTTTTCAAAATTGCTTTAGCTAATTAGGGTCTTTTGTGTTTCCATGCATATTTTAGAATGACTTATTCTAGTTCTGTAAAAAATGTCATTGGTATTTTAGTACTGATTGTATTGAATCTGTAGATTGCCTTGGGTAGTATGAACATTTTTAACAATATTAATTCTTTCAATCCATGGTAAAAGTTTAATGTATGTTTGCCCCTTCTTCAGTTTATTTCATACATGTCAAAATATTGGAGTACAAGTCTTTTAACTTCTTCATTAGATTTATATGGAGGTCACTTAATCTTTGAGAAGCAATTTTATTATTTTCTTTCTTACGTTTTTTTTTTTTTTTTTTTCTTATTTACGATATTGTATTGGTTTTGCCATGCATCAGCATGAATCCATCATGGGTGTACACCTGTTTCCCATCCCGAACTCCCCTCCCAGGTCCCTCCCCATACCATCCCACTGGGTCATCCCAGTGCACCAGCCCCGAGCATCCTGTATCATGCATTGAACCTGAACTGGTGATTTGTTTCACATATGATATGATACATGTTTCAATGCTGTTCTCCCAAATCATCCCACCCTCGCCCTCTCCCACAGAGTCCAAAAGACTGTTCTATTTATCTTTACCTCTTTTGCTGTCTCGCATACAGGATTATTGTTACCATCTTTTTAATTCCATATATATGCATTAGTATACTGTATTGGTGTTTTTCTTTCTGGTTTACTGTTTTCTGTATAATAGGCTCCAGTTTCATCCACCTCATTAGAACTGATTCAAATGCATTCTTTTTAATGGCTGAGTAATACTCCATTGTGTATATATACCACAGCTTTCTTATCCATTCATCTGCTAATGGACATCTAGGTTGCTTCCATGTCCTGGCTATTCTAAACAGTACTGCGATGAACATTGGGGTACACATGTCCCTTTCAATTCTGGTTTCCTTGGTATGTATGCCCAGCACTGGGATTGCTGGGTTGTATGGCAGTTCTATATCCAGTTTTTTAAGGAATCTCCTCACTGTTCTCCATAGTGGCTGTACTAGTTTGCATTCCCACCAACAGTGTAAGAGGGTTCCCTTTTCTCCACACCCTCTCCAGCATTTGTTGCTTGTAGGCTTTTGGATCACAGCCATTCTGACTGGCATGAAATGGTACCTCATTGTGGTTTGGACTTGCATTTCTCTGATAATGAATGATGTTGAGCATCTTTCCATGTGTTTGTTAGCCATCTGTATGTCTTCTTTGGAGAAATGTCTGTTTAGTTCTTTGGCCCATTTTTTGATTAGGTCATTTATTTTTCTGGAATTGAGCTGTAGGAGTTGCTTGTATATTTTTGAGATTAGTTGTTTGTCAGTTGCTTCATTTGTTATTAATTTTTCCCATTCTGAAGGCTGTTTTCACCTTGCTTATAGTTTCATTTGTTGTGCAGAAGCTTTTAATTTTAATTAGGTCCCCTTTGTTTATTTTTGCTTTTATTTCCAATATTCTGGGAGGTGGGTCATAGAGGATCCTGCTGTGATTTATGTCAGAGAGTGCTTTGCCTATGTTCTCCTCTAGGAGTTCTATAATTTCTGGTCTTACAATTAGATCTTTAATCCATTTTGAGTTTATTTTTGTGTATGGTGTTAGAAAGTATTCTAGTTTCATTCTTTTACAAGTGGTTGATCAGTTTCCCCAGCACCACTTGTTAAAGACATTGTCTTTTCTTCATTGTATATTCTTGCCTCCTTTGTCAAAGATAAGGTGTCCATAGGTGTGTGGATTTATCTCTGAGATTTTTATTTTGTTCCATTAATCTATATTTGTCTTTGTGCCAGTACCATACTGCCTTGATGACTGTGGCTTTATAGTACAGCCTAAAGTCAGGCAGGTTGATTCCTCCAGTTCCATTCTTCTTTCTCAAAATTGCTTTGGCTATTCGAGGTTTTTTGTATTTCCATACAAATTGTGAAATTATTTGTTCTGGTGCTGTGAAAAATACCATTGATAGCTTGATAGGGATTGCATTGAATCTATAGATTGCTTTGGGTAGTATACTCATTTTCACTATATTAATTCTTCCAACCCATGAATACAGTACACTTCTCCATCTATTAGTGTCCTCTTTGATTTCTCTCACCAGTGTTTTATAGTTTAATATATATAGGTTTTTTTGTTTCTTTAGGTAGATATATTCCTAAGTATTTTATTCTTTTTGTTGCAATGGTGAATGAAATTTTTTCCCTTAATTTCTCTTTCTGTTTTCTCATTATTAGTGTATAGGAATGCAAGGGATTTCTGTGTGTTGATTTTATATCCTGCAATTTTACTATATTCATTGATTAGCTCTAGTAATTTTGTGGTGGAGTCTTTAGGGTTTTCTATGTAGAGGATCATGTCATCTGCAGTGAGAGTTTTACTTCTTTTTTCCAATTTAGAGTCTTTTTATTTCTTTTTCTGCTCTGATTTCTGTGGCCAAAAATTCCAAAACTATGTTGAATAGTAGTGGTGAAAGTGGGCACCCTTGTCTTGTTCCTGACTTTAGAGGAAATGCTTTCAATTTTTCACCATTGAGGATAATGTGTGCTATGGGTTTGTCATATATAGCTTTTATTATGTTGAGGTATGGTCCTTCTATTCCTGCTTTCTGGAGAGTGTTTATCATAAATGGATGTTGAATTTTGTCAAAGGCTTTCTCTGCATCTTTTGAGATAATCATATGACTTCTATTTTTCAATTTGTTAATGTGGTGTATTACATTGATTTATTTGTGGATATTGAAGAATCCTTGCATCCCTGGGATAAAGCCCACTTGGTCATGATGTATGATCTTTTTAATGTGTTGTTGGATTCTGATTGCTAGAATTTTATTAAAGAATTTTGCATCTATGTTCATCAGTGATATTGGCCTGTAGTTTTCTTTTTTTGTGGGATCTTTGTCAGGTTTTGGTATTAGGGTGATGGTGGCCTCATAGAATGGGTTTGGAAGTTTACTTTCCTCTGCAATTTTCTGGAAGAGTTTGAGTAGGATAGGTGTTAGCTCTTCTCTAAAATTTTTGTAGAATTTAACTGTTAAGCCGTCTGGACCTGGTCTTTTGTTTGCTGGAAGATTTCTAATTACAGTTTCAATTTCCATGCTTGTGTTGGGTCTGTTAAGATTTTCTATTTCTTCCTGGTCTGATTTTGGAAAGTTGTACTTTTCTAAGAATTTGTCCGTTTCTTCCACGTTGTCCACTTTATTGGCGTATAATTGCTGATAGTCGTCTCTTATGATCCTTTGTATTTCTGTGTTGTCTGTTGTGATCTCTCCATTTTCATTTCTAATTTTATTGATTTGATTTTTCTCCCTTTGTTTCTTGATGAGTCTGGCTAATGGTTTGTCAATTTTATTTATCCTCTCAAAGAACCAGTTTTTGGCTTTGTTGATTTTTGCTATGTTCTCTTTTGTTTCTTTTGCATTTATTTCTTCCCTAATTTTTAAGATTTCTTTCCTTCTGCTAACTCTGGGTTCCTCATTTCTTCCTTTTCTAGTCGCTTTAGGTGTAGAGTAAGGTTATTTATTTGACTTTTTCTTGTTTCTTGAGGTATGCCTGTATTGCTATGTACCTTCCCCTTAGCACTGCTTTTTACAGTCTCCTACAGGTTTTGGATTGTTGTATTTTCATTTTCATGCGTTTCTATGCATATTTTGATTTATTTTTTGATTTCTTCTGTGATTTTTTGGTTATTCAGCAATGCGTTGTTCAACCCCCATATGTTGGAATTTTTAATAATTTTTCTCCTGTAATTGAGATCTAATCTTACTGCACTGTGGTCAGAAAAGAGGCTTGGAAGGATTTCAATATTTTTGAATTTACCAAGGCTAGATTTTGGCCCAAGATGTGATCTATCCTGTAGAAGGTTCCGTGTGCACTTGAGAAAAAGGTGAAATTCATTGTTTTGTGGTGGAATGTCCTATAGATATCAATTAGCTCTAACTGGTCTATTGTATCATTTAAAGTTTGTGTTTTCTTGTTAATTTTCTGTTTAGTTGATCTATCCATAGGTGTGAGTGGGATATTAAAGTCTCCCACTATTATTTTGTTATTGTTATTTTCCCTTTTCATACTTGTTAGCATTTGTCTTACATATTGCGGTGTTCCCGTGTTGGGTGCATATATATTTATAATTGTTATATCTTCTTCTTGGACTGATACTTTGATCATTATGTAGTGTCCTTCTTTGTCTATTTTCACAGGCTTTGTTTTAAAGTTTATTTTATCTGATATGAGTATTGCTACTCTTGCTTTCTTTTGGTCTCTGTTTGTGTGGAATATCTTTTTCCAGCCCTTCACTTTCAGTCTGTATGTGTCCCTTGTTTTGAGGTGGCTCTCTTGTAGACAATATATATAGGGATCTTGTTTTTGTATCCATTCAGCCAGTCTATATCTTTTGGTTGTGGCATTCAACTCATTTACTTTTAAGGTAATTACTGATAAGTATGATCCCGTTGCCATTTACTTTATTGTTTTGGGTTCAAGTTTATACACCTTTTTTGTGTATCCTGTCTAGAGGAGATCCTTTAGTATTTGTTGGAGAGCTGATTTGGGGGTGCTGAATTCTCTCAGCTTTTGCTTGTCTGTAAAACTTTTGATTTCTCCTTCATATTTGAATGAGATCCTTGCTGGGTACAGTAATCTGGGCTGTAGATTATTTTCTTTCATCCCTTTAAGTATGTCCTACCATTCCCTCCTGGCCTGAAGAGTTTCTATTGAAAGATCAGCTGTTATCCTTATGGGAATCCACTTGTGTGTTATTTGGCGTTTTTTCCTTGTTGCTTTTAATATTTGTTCTTTTTGTTTGATCCTTGTTAATTTGATTAATATGTATCTTGGAGTGTTTTGCCTTGGGTTTATCCTGTTTAGGACTCCCTGGGTTTCTTGGACTTGGGTGATAATTTCCTTCCTAATTTTAGGGACGTTTTCAACTATTATTGTCTCAAGTATTTTCTCATGGTCTTTCTTTTTGTCTTCTTATTCTGGGACACCTATGCTTCAAATGTTGGGGCATTTAACATTGTCCCAGTGGTCTCTGACATTGTCCTCATTTCTTTTAATTCATTGTATTTTCCCTCTCTAATTCTTTTATTTCTACCATTCTATCTTCTTCCTCACTAATCCTAACCTCTCCCTCCATTATTCTACTCTTTGTTCCCTCCAGAGTGTTTTTAATATCATTTATAGCATTTTTCTGGAGAAGGAAAATGGAAACCCACTGCAGTACTCTTGCCTGGAGAATCCCATGGAAGGAGGAGACTGGTAGGCTACAGTCCATGGGGTTCCAAAGAGTCAGACATGACTGAATGACTTTCATTGCATATTTTATATACATTGACTCTTTTTATTTCTTCTAGGTCCTTGTTAAACCTTTCTTGCATCATCTCAATCCTTGCCTCCAGGCTATTTATCTGTTATTCCATTTTGTTTTCAAGATTTTGGATCATTTTCACTATCATTATTCGGAATTCTTTATCAGGTAGATTCTCTATCTCTTCCTGTTTTGTTTGGTTTGGTGGGCATGTGCCCTGTTCCTTTATCTGCTGGGTATTCCTCTGTCTCTTCATATTGTTTATACTGCTGTGTTTGGGGTGTCTTTTCTGTATTCTGGCAGTTTGTGGAGTTCTCTTTATTGTGGAGTTTCCTTGCTCTGGGTGGTGTTGTACAGGTGGCTTGTCAAGGTTTCCTAGTTGGGAAGCTTGTGTCAGTGTTATGGTGGGTGGATCTGGATTTCTTCTCTCTGGAGTGCAATGAAGTGTCCAGTAATGAGTTATGAGATGTAAATGGGTTTGGAGTGACTTTGGGCAGCCTGTATATTGAAGCTCAGGGCTATGTTCCTGTATTGTTGGAGAATTTGCATGGTATGTCTTTCTCTGGAACTTGTTGGCCCTTGAGTGGTGCTTGGTTTCAGTGTAGGTATGCAGGTGTTTGATGAGCTTCTGTTGATTAATGTTCCCTGGAGTCAGGAGTTCTCTGGTGTTCTCAGGATTTGGACTTAAGACCCTTGCTTCTGGTTTTCAGTCTTATTTTTACACTAGCCTCAAGACTTCTCCATCTATACAGCACTGTTGATAAAACATCTAGGTTAAAGATGAAAAGTTTCTCCACAGTGAGGGACACCCAGAGAGGTTCACAGAGTTGCATGGAGAAGATAAGAGGGAGGAGGGAGATAGAGGTGACCAGGATGAGATGAGGTGGAATCAAAAGAGGAGAGACCAAGCTAGCCGGGAATCACTTCCTTAGTGCGCTCCACAGTCCGGACTGCTCAGAGATGTTCATGGAGTTATACAGAGAAGAGAAGAGGGAGAAAGGAGACAGAGGTGGCCAGGAGGATAAAAGGGGGGAATCAAAAGGAAAGAGACAGATCCAGCCAGTAATCAGTTCCCTAATTGTTCTCCACAGTCCAGAACACACAAAGAGATTCACAAAGTTGGGTAGAGAAGAGAAGGGGGAGGGAGGAGATAGAGGTGACCTGTGGAGAAAAAGGAGAGTCCAAAGAGGGAGAGAGCAATCAGGCCAGTGATCTTGCTCCCAAGTAAAAATGGGTACTGAAGATTAGATTCTTAAAGGTACAAAATTGATAACAAATACCAAAAAGCAAAGATTAAAAATCTAGTGTAGAGGTTGGATTTTCAAAAATACAGTATTAAAGAAAAAAAGTCACAAAAATTATATATATATATATATATATATATATATATATATATATATATGAAGTTTGCTTTAAAAAATAGCATCTCTCTCTCTCTCTTTTTTTTTGCAAAGTAATAGTAGGTTATAAAAATGAAAATTAATGGAGTAATAGAGGACTTAAAAATAAAAAAAAATAAAGAATGCTAGTAAAAATAGTAAAACTATATCTAGGACTTTCTCTGGTATTGTTGTGGGCAGTGTGTGTTCAGTTCATTTTCGAATAGTTCCTTGATCTGGCTTATATTTCTCAAGATCTATAGGCCCCTTTCTATGTAGTTGGTACTAACTACACGGTTTTAATCTATTGCAACTGTCACTTCCAAGGAGGTTCCCTCTGTTTCAGCTTCTGTTTGTTGGTCTTTTCAGTGTCTATTTTTGCCCTGATGCAAGGGGGCGGTGGTGGACACTTTTTTAGGTTCACTTGTTCAGTTGTGCTGTAGGGAGGGAGGGACGCTGCAAACAAATAACACTGGCATGTGTCCTCAGTGTCTCGGCTACACTGTTTGTCCCCACTCACAGCGTGTGTGCTTTCCCTGTCTACACTGCTTAGGCTCTAGGTTGCTCTGCCAGAAACTGTCTGAGGCCGGCCCTGGGTTGTATGCACTTTCCAGGTCTAGGCCGCTCAGGTTCAGGTACTTGGGTAGTCCTCAGAGGCACAGACTCAGTTGGGCCTGTGTTTTGTGGCCTTCCCAGGTCCGAGAAGCTCAGGTGAGCAGGTGATTGGTGATCATGGTCACTGCAACTTATTGCCTCCCCTATCCCTGCTGCTCAGTTTTCTAGGTGTACAATCAGTGCACCTTTTCAGGCAGATGTTGACCATCTAGAATCCCAAGAAGTCTTGGTTAGCAAAGAACCCTGCTTGCATTTTGGTAGATAATGCCTCTCTGGTGCCGCGATTGTCCCCTCTGGCTCTGGCTGCCCTCGCCTACCTGTCACCAGCTAGCTTTGCTCAGTCCTTTGTTCTGTGAGCTGGCCTGATGGTGTCTTAAGTTAGGGCTTTTCACATAGCTCTAGTCATCCCTTTGTTCTGTGAGTGGACCTGAAGGTGTCTTAGGTTAGGGCTTTTTGTGGGGTAGCTATCCCACAGTTTGGTTTGCTATCCAAAGTTAGTTCCCTCAGATTGCCCTTGGGGCATTCAGGCCAGGTCCTTACTCTAAGCAATGTAGCCCACACCTCCCTGCCCAGCCCCTGCTTGCTAGTGGCAGATGCAGGCATCTGCACTGCTTCTCTACTGGGGGAGTTACCTTTGGGCACATAATCTGTGGGTTTTAATTATTTATTTATTTTCCCTCCCAGTTATATTGCCCTCTGTGGTTCCAAGGCTCATCACAGACTTGGCAGTGAGAGTGTTTCCTGGTGTTTGGAAACTTCTTTCTTTTTTAAGACTTCCTTCCTGGGACTGAGCTTGGCCCCTACCTCTTTTGCCTCTCTTTTTGTCTTTTATATTTTTTCCTACCTCCTTTTGAAGACAATGGGCTGCTTTTCTGGGTGCCCGATGTCCTCTGCCGGCATTCAGAAGCTGTTTTGTGGAATTTACTCAGAGTTCAAATGTTATTTTGATGAATTTGTGAGGGAGAAAGTGGTCTCCCTGTCCTATTCCTCTGCCATCTTAGGACAACTCAGCAATTTTAGACAAAGCAGTTTTCTTAATTTCCCTTTCTGATAGTTTGTCATCAGTATATAGAAGCAAAATACATTTCTATATGTAAATGTTGTATCCTGCAATTTGTTGAATTTATTTACTAGTTCTAATAGCTTTATGGTGGCATCTTTGGGATTTGTGATATATATAGTATCATATTTGCAAACACCAATGATTTTGCTCTTACTCTCTGAATCAGATTATTTATTTCCTTTTTTTTGTCTGATTGCTGTACCTTGGATTTCCAACAACATGTTGAATAAAAGTGGTGAAAGTGGCCATCCTTGTTTAATTCCTGATATTGGAGGAAGAAAATGCTTTCAGCTTTTTAATGTTGGTATGATGTTGACTCTATATTTGTCATATATGGGTATACTAGTTGAGGATTGTTCCCCTATACACAGTTTATAAGGATGTTTATCATAAATGGATGTTGGATTTCATTGAAAGTGTTTTCAGTTATATATTCAGTTGATTATATGATTTTGCCTCTTCAGTTAATGTAATATTGACTGATTAGCAAATACTGAGTGATTTGCATGCATTAAACCATCTTTGGATCCCTGTGTTCAAACCCACTTTATTATAGTGTAGAATCATTGTAATGTATTGTTGAATTCAGTTCGCTAATATGTTGTTGAAGATTTTCACATCCTTATTCATTAGCAATATTGGCCTATAATCTTCTTCTTCTTCTTTTTTTTTTCCTTCGTCTAATTTTGGTATCAGTGTGACCCCACAGGCTGAGTTTGAAAGAGTTCTTTCCTCTTCAATTTGTTGGCAAATTTTGAGAAGGATAAACATTAACTCTTCTCTGAATGTTTGGTAGAATTCACCTATGAAGCCATCAAGTCCTGAACATGTTTGTTGGGAGTTTTGTTTTTATTTTTGTCTTACATTATTGACTCAATTTCATTACTAATGATCAATCTTCATATTTTATCTTTATTACTGATTTATTTGGGGGTTATTGCACTGTTTTAGGCATTTATCCCTTTCTTCCACATTGTCCATTTCATAGGCATATAAATGTATCATCTCTTCTCTAATTTTTTATTTTACTTATTTAAGCCCTCTTTCTATTTTTATTGATAAGGCTGGCTAAAAGTCCATCAGTTCAGTTCAGTTCAGTTCAATTCAGTCTCTCAGTCGTATCCAACTCTTTGTGACCCCATGAATTGCAGCACGCCAGGCCTCCCTGTCCATCACCAACTCCCGGAGTTCACTCAAACTCATGTCCATCGTGTCAGTGATGCCATCCAGCCATCTCAGTCTCTGTCGTCCCCTTCTTCTCCTGCTCGCAATCCCTCCCAACATCAGAGTCTTTCCCAATGAGTCAACTCTTTGCATGAGGTGGCGCAAGTACTGGAGTTTCAGCTTTAACATCATTCCTTCAGTTTTATTTATTTTTTTAACGAAGAAGCTCTTAGTTTCATTGACATTGTGCTCTTTTGTTTGTTTGTTTGTTTATGCTCTTTTTAAATGTAATTTTATGTTGTTTATTTGATTTTTCTTATTTCCTTGGGTAGATTTGTATTGCTATAAAGTTCCTTCTTAGAACTACTTTTGCTTAGTTGCATAGACTTTGGATCCTATGTTTTTATTTTCATTTGTCTCTGGGTACTTAAAAAAAAATTCCTTTTTTATTTCTTTGGTGATCCATTGATTGTTTAGGCATATTGTTTAGGCTCCTTGTGTTTGTGTTTTTTTTTTTCCCCCTTATAGGGAATTTCTACTTTCATAGTATTATGATCATAAAAAAGGATGCTCAATACAATTTTAATCTTTTTAAATTTACTAAGGCTTGTTTTGTGGCTTAGTATGTGATCTATCCTAGAGACTACTCCGTGTGCACTTGAAACTATTGTTTATTCTCCTGTTTTGGGATGAAATATTCTACAGTCTATTTGATCTGATATGTTGTTTCAGGCCAGTGTTTTCTTATTGCTTTTCTGTCTGTATGATGTCAATTGTTATAAAAGGGTGTTAAAATACCCTACTATTATTGTGTAACTTAATTTATTTCTTTATATTTTCTAAATATTTGCTTTATGTATTTAGCAAATATTTGTATTTGTTTACGTATTTGCTTCTTATTTGAGTCCATATAGAGTTACAATTGTTATATCCTTTGTTTTATTATTATGTAATGTCTTTCTTTGTCTCATTTTAGTCTTTATTTTGTCTGATATAAATGCAGCTACCCCATGTTACTTTTACTTTCCATTTACATGGAATACCTTTTCCCATCTCCTTACTTTCAGTCCATGTGTGACTTTAGATCAGAAGTGAATCTCTAGCAAACAGCATACATATGGGTTTAGTATTGTATACAGTCACTCTGCATTTGATTGGATCCTTGTTTATTTAAATTTAAAACAATTATTTAAAAGCATGTACCATTTCAATTTTGCTCTTTTCCTTTATTCCTTTGCTCTCTTCCCTTAGGATTTGATCACTATCTTTAGTGCCATCTTTGGGTAATTTTCCATTCTTTTTGTGCAAGCTTTTGATTGTGGATACCATGATTTGTATGTATAGCAACCCAAACAAATACATGGTTATTTTTGGTTGATGATATCTTATTTTCCAACACATTCTAGCACCCCACATTTTTACTCCCTCCCTTAACATTTAATATTTTTATATCATATTTTGCATCTTTTTAAATGTATTTCTTTTTTTTTATTATTATATTTTTTTTCTATTTATTTATTTTACTTTAGAAAGATGGTAACGATTACCCTGTATGTGAGACAGCAAAAGAGACACAGATGTATAGAACAGTCTTTTGGACTCTGTGGGGGAGGGAGTGGGGGGATGATTTGGGAGAATGGCATTAAAACATGTATAATATCATATAAGAAATTAGTGTATTTCTTAACTACTAATTGAGGATATAGTTTTACCTTTTACATTTTAAGCTTTCTGTAGAGTTGTAAATGTTGATCTACTATTGTTACTATATATTTGCATTTATGAGTGAGTTTTTTTCCTTTTGTAATTTTTGTATTTAGAGTTATTACCTTCCCTTTTTCACTTAGACAACTCCCTTTCACATTTCTTATACAGCCAGTTTAGTGGTGCTTAACAGTTTTAGTTTTTACTTGTCTTATAAAACTCTATCTCTTCTTCAAATATGAATGTTAGCTTTGATGGGTAGAATATTCTTGGTTGGAAGTTGTATCCTTTAATCACTTTAACAACATAGCAACATTTTTTTTTTTTTTTTAATGGCTTACAAAGTTTCAGCTGAGAAATCAACTTAAAGTTTGCTTGTTGGAAACTAGTTGCTTTAGGCTTGCTTCTTTTAATATTCTTTCTTTATATTTTATTTTTTCCATTTTAGTTATAACATGCCTTGATATGGAAATTTTTGAATTTATCTTGTTTGGGACCTTCTGTAGTTCTTGGACCCGAATGTTCACTTTCTTTCCCAGATGAGGGACATTTTCAGCTATTATTTGCTCAAATAAATTATCTGCCCTTATTTCTCTCTCTCTTCTTTTTTTCTGTGATTCCTATAATGTAATTGTTACTATGCTTCATAGTGTCCCATAGGTCTCTTAATCTATCCTCATTGATTCTAATATTTGTTTTTCTTTTTTTATATTCAGTTTGGGTGATTTCCACTACTCTTCAATTGCTGATCCATTCCACTGTATCTTGTAATATACTATTGATTCTTCTAGCGTAGTTTTATTTCAATTACTGTAGTTTTAGGCTGTTCCATTCTTCATACATTTCTAACTCTTTACTGAACATCTCACTGTGTTCATTCTTTCTTCTCCCAAATTCATAAGACAACTTTATGATCATAACCTTGGGCTCTTTACTGGGTAGATTGCTTATTCTACTTCACTTAGTTATTTTCTAGAAGGTTTTATCTTATTTATTTGTTTCAAATATATTTCTGTTTCTTAGTCTTTTACCTAATTCTTTATTTCTATGTTAGGTATTTTGATTGGTTCCCAATCTTTGAAGAAGTGATTTTATGTAGATATCATCCTATGAGGTCCAGCAGCATGCTCCCCTCTGATAAGTAGAACTGTATGCTCTAAGGTTGCCCTCTGTTTGGTCTTTGTACCATCTTCTATTGTGATGGTCCAAGAACTTGGGGTTGTTCATACATGGGGTTAGATCCTGACTCAGTTAGCTGTGAGGTCCTGCTTTATTTGGTGGTTGCAGGGCTACTGGAGGGCAATGACAAGTCTCTACAAAGTTGTTGTATGGATCGAGGGACTGCAGGCTTGGTGCTAGTCCTTTGTTGGATGAGGCTGTATCCCTATCCAGGTGGCTGTATGGACTGGTGTCAGAGGCACATGACTGGTGTTGGTCACTGGTCAGTGGATCTATGTTCCTGAATGGCTGACTGTATGGGCCAAAGGGTTGGGGGTCACAGAGGTGCCAGCCCAGAGGCAGGATACAAGTCCTTGGTATTGATAGGGTAGTGGGATGATTCAAAAATAGTACTTGCCAGAGCTTGTGTCATATGATAAAATGATTCTCAATTCTCAAAAATGACTACTACTAACATCTCAGCCACTTAGGGGAGCCCCAGCTGTCTCCTGCCTCTCTGAGAAATTCCACAAGATCAGCAAGTGGGTTTGACTCAAGCTTCTCTCAAACTAAAGCCTCTGTGCTGGGACTGAGAGCATGTGAGAGTTTGTACATACACTTGGAGAACAGAATCTTTGTTCCTGCACCTCTCGGTCTCCCATACATAAGCTCTGCTGATTTTTAAAGACAGACACTCCAGGAGCTGATAAGTACAGGATGATCAAGTACAGGATGATCAAGTACAGGATGTCTGAGCTGGAGAACTAAATATGCTGTATGTATAGCTTGCTGTTTAGGGACAATCTCTGTAATTGTGATATTATTCCTGTGTGGTTGTGGGTCTTAACATACTGTATATCCACTCCTCCTATCCCTCTCTTTCTGGTTCCTCATTGATGTTTTTAATCATGGAAAGAATTTTCAGCTAGGCCTCAGGTAGTTCTCATAGTAATTTTGATGCCTATGGGAAAAGGGAGTTCAAGTTCTTCCTTCTCTGCCATCTTGGTCACAACTTTGACAAAAAATATTTTGGTAATAGTTATGGAAAATGAATAGGACTATAGAAAAGTTGCAGGTTTCTTCTCCCTTCTACAACTAGTCCTGAAAGTAAAAGGAATATAAAGAAATAAAACTCATCAGTTCAATCAATTCAGTCACTCAGTCTTGTCTGATTTTTTGCAATCCCATGGATGGCAGCACAGCAGGCTTCCCTGTCCATCACCAACTCCTGGGGTTTACTCAAACTCATGTCCATCCAATCAGTGATGCCATCTAACCATCTCATCCTCTGCTGATCCCTTCTGCTCCCGCCTTCAATCTTTCCCAGCTTCATGTACAGATGGGCACAATAAAGGACAAAAATTGTATAGAATGAACAGAAGCTTTTAAGAAGAGGTGGCAAAAATACACAGAACTATACAAAAAGATCTTTATGACAAATTTGCAAAACTCAGCAGTGGCCTCAGGACTGGAAAAGGTCAGTTTTCATTCCAATCCCAAAGAAAAGCAATTCCAAAGAATGCTCAAACTACCACAAAATTGCACTCATCTCACACGCCAGTAAAGTAATGCTCAAAATTCTCCAAGCCAGGCTTCAGCAATATGTGAACCGTGAACTTCCAGATGTTCAAGCTGGTTTTAGAAAAGGCCAAGGAACCAGAGATCAAATTGCCAATATCTGCTGGATCATGGGAAAAGCAAGAGAGTTCCAGAAAAACATCTATTTCTGCTTTATTGACTATGCCAAAGCCTTTGACTGTGTGGATCATAATCAACTGTGGAAAATTCTGAAAGAGATGGGAATACCAGACCACCTGATCTGCCTCTTGATAAATTTGTATGCAGGTCAGGAAGCAATAGTTAGAACTGGGCATGGAACAACAGACTGGTTCCAAATAGGAAAACGAATACGTCAAGGCTGTATTTTGTCACCCTGTTTATTTAACTTCTATGCAGAGTACATCATGAGAAACGCTGGACTGCAAGAAACACAAGCTGGAATCAAGATTGCCAGGAGAAATATCAATAACCTCAGCTATGCAGATGACACCACCCTTATGGCAGAAAGTGAAGAGGAACTCAAAAGCCTCTTGATTAAAGTGAAAGTGGAGAGTGAAAAAGTTGGCTTAAAGCTCAACATTCAGAAAACGAAGATCATGGCATCCGGTCCCACCACTTCATGGGAAATAGATGGGGAAACAGTGTCATACTTTATTTTTCTGGGCTCCAAAATCACTACAGATGGTGACTGCAGCCATGAAATTAAAAGACGCTTATTCCTTGGAAGGAAAGTTATGACCAACCTAGATAGCATGTTCAAAAGCAGAGATATTACTTTGCCAACAAAGGTTTGTCTAGTCAAGGCTATGGTTTTTCCTGTGGTCATGTATGGATGTGAGAGTTGGACTCTGAAGAAGGCTGAGCGCTGAAGAGTTGATGCTTTTGAAGTGTGGTGTTAGAGAAGACTCTTGAGAGTGCCTTGGACTGCAAGGAGATCCAACCAGTCCATTCTGAAGGAGATCAGCCCTGGGATTTCTTTGGAAGGAATGATGCTAAAACTGAAACTCCAGTACTTTGGCCACCTCATGCGAAGAGTTGACTCATTGGAAAAGACTCTGATGCTGGGAGGGATTGGGGGCAGGAGGAGAAGGGGACGACAGAGGATGAGATGGCTGGATGGCATCACTGACTCGATGGACATGAGTCTGAGTGAACTCTGGGAGTTGGTGATGGACAGGGAGGCCTGGCATGTTACGATTCACAGGGTGGCAAAGAGTCGGACACGACTGAGCGACTGATCTGATATATATATATATATATATATATATATATATATATATATAATATTTGTACTCACTGCCATTGCTCACCATGAGAGATTACATACCCCCACAGGGATAGCCCCATATGTGTGCATGGATGCTCAGGTTCTTAGTCATGTTTGACTCTTTGTGACCCCATGGACTGTAGCCTGCCAGTCTCCTGTATCTACGAGCTTTCCCAGTCAAGAGTACTGGAGTGGGTAGTCATTTCTTTCTCTAGGGGATCTTCCTCATTAAGTGATTGACCCACCTCTCTTCAGTCTGCAGCATTGCAGAGTTTTCTTTACCACTAGGCTACCTGGAAAGCCCAGCCCCATATCAGAAAAGATCAATATTAAAACTTTGAGTGTGGTCTCTACTGAATGTGTATGACTTTTGCATGATCAAAAAATTGTTAAGTCAAACTGTTGTACATTGGGCAGCATATTTACGTGAAGCTAATGAGTTTAAGTTATAAAAAGTCAAAGACAAAAAATCTAAATTTGATTTTCAAGTAAAGATATAAGCTCCTCCTCACTCCAGTATTCTTGCCTGGAGAATTCCATGGACAGAGGAGACTTGCAGGCTACAGTCCATGGGCTCACAAACAGTTGGACATGACTGAGCGACTGACATTTTAACTTTTTGTATATATATATGTATATACAAACATACATATATATACACACATATACATACACACATTCATATATATATATATATATATATATATATATATATATATTATGTACATATACACATGTATATGTAGGATGCATGGTTTATACTAATGCCTTTACCTCTTCCAGAGAGTGTGACCTTCCTGACACCTTGATTTTCGATTTCTGATCTCCACAGCTATCACTAAATACATTTCTGTTGTTTTAAGCCGTCCAACTTGGATAATTTGTTACATAATCCCTAAGAAACTAATATAGAAATTGACATTATTATATGTGTCTGCTCTGCTCATATAATTCCTTTTCATAATTTTCATTAGGGTTATTAGATGTCAATTGTCAAACCATTGTCCAAGAACTTATAAAGGATCTACAAACATTGATTAAAGAGTAGTGTTCATGAGAGTTACGTCTTTACTGAGTGCCTACATCATTGCAAATAGTTATAATGACTGATGTATAATGTGTGAGGGTAGTCTGGGTAATGTTGGTGAAAAAGTATAAAATAATGCAAGGCTAAGAACATTTTATAGTTTTGGATAATAACTTTTGTAATAGCTAATACACTGAAAATGTATTCATCAGTTGCATCTCTAAGGTCATGGCCCTGGCAAATTGCATGTATGCATGCTTCGTCACTCAGTTGTATCTGACTCTAGCGAATTGTGTAAGTGGGATTTAAAGCTGGAAGTATGACCGTTTTTACACAGTCTACACTTACCCAAAGAGCCAAATAATGCTCAAACTATCACAGTGCCAAAGAACATTCAAACTCCCGCACAGTTGCACTCAATTCACACGCAAGCAAAGTAATGCTCAAGAATTCTCCAAGCTAGGCTACAACCGTATATGAACCAAGAACTTCCAGATGTTCAAGCTGGATTTAGAAAAGGCAGAGGAACCAGAGATCAAATTGACAGTATACATTGGATCATAGAAAAAGCAAGAGAATTCCAGAAGAACATCTACTTCTTATTTATTGACTATGCTAAAGCCTTTGACTGTGTGGATCACACAAGCTGTGGGAAATTCCTAAAGAGGTGAGAATATGAGATCACCTTACCTGCCTCATGAGAAATTTGTATGCAGGTCAAGAAGCAACAGTTAGAACTGAATATGGAAAAAGGGACTGGTTCCAAACTGGGAAAGGAGTACATCAAGGCTGTATATTGTCACCCTGCTTATTTAACTTATATACAGAGTACATCACGAGAATTGCCAGTCTGGATGAAGCACAAGTTGGAATAAAGATTTCTGGGAGAAATATCAATAACCTCAAATATGTAGATGACATCACGCTTATGGCAGAAAGCAAAGAGGAACTAAAGAGCCTTCTGGTGAAGGTGAAAAGGGGGAGTGAAAAAGCAAGCTTAAAATTCAACATTCAAAAAAACCAAGAACATGGAATCCAATTACATCACTTCATGGCAAATAGATAGGGAAACGATGGAAACAGTGACAAATTTTATTTTGGGGGGCTCTAAAATCACTGTAGATGGTGACTGCAGCCATGAAATCAAAAGACACTTGCTCCTTGGAAGAAAAGCTATGACCAACCTCGACAGCATGTTAAAAAGCAGAGACATTACTTTGCCAACAAAAAAATCTGTCTAGTCAAAGCTATGGTTTTTCCAGTAGTCATGTACGGATGTGACAGTTGGAACATAAAGATAGCTGAGTGCTGAAGAATTGATGTTTCAACTGTGGTGTTGGAGAAGACTTTTGAGAGTTCCATGGACTGCAAAGAGATTAAACTAGTCAATCCTAAAGGAAATCAGTCCTGAATATTCACTGGAAGGGCTGATGCTGAAGCTGAAACTCCAATACATTGGCCACCTGATGTGAAGGACTGACCTATTGGAAAATACCCTGATGCTGGGAAAGATTGAAAGCAGTAGGAGAAGGGGATGACAGAGGATAAGACGGTTGGATGTCATCACTGACTTGATGGATATGAGTTTGAATAAGCTCCAGGAGTTGGTAATGGACAGGGAGGCCTGGTATGCTGCAGTCCATGGGGTTGCAAAGGGTCGGATGTGACTAAGCAACTGAACTTATATATATATATGTGTGTGTGTGTCCTTAGTCATGTCTGGTCCTTTGTGACCCCATTTACTGTAACCCACCAGGCTCCTCTCTCCATAGAATTTCCCAAGCAAGAATACTGTAGCAGGTTGCCATTCCCTTCTCTAGGAGTTCTTTCTAAGTCAGGGGTTGAACTGGTGTCTCTTGCGTCTCCTGCATTGGTGTGCAAATTCTTTAACACTAGTGCCACCTGGGGAGCCATATATATATACATGAAATGAAGGTTCTCAGGAGGCTATACAATATAAAACAAAAACAAAGCCACATTTAAAGAGGACCAGGAGTTTACTTTAAATGGTGAAAAATATATATTATTAATTATTAAAATATATACATTCCAGAAGTTTATCTGAGCTTTCACAGAAACACAATTAAAATGATGTTTTGTGGTTTCTGTCCTGCCCCCATCCTCAACATACACCATATTGTCTTATTGAATTATTTATTTCTCCTTTGACTGCAGATATTTTAATGAAATTATTTTAAAGTTTCCTCAGCTTTCCAAATGTCTCTCTTAATCTTTCATATATAAAAGACTATCCTTTAAATGGTCCTGTTATTGATTTTCTTATTGATTTTCTCTTCTTCAAATTTTTTTCTCTCTTCTTCAATTTTAAGCAACCTAACTCTGTTCAATCTCCACAGGCATAGAGTGTGATTGAAGCAATTCCACAACAGAAATGCGGTCAGTTTCAAGGGATCCGTATCTTTGGTTAGATTTTTATTTTATTTTCTCTTCTTAAGTTAATTTCCTTTGTATTTATATTATATTTTTTGCAAGTTGTCAAGGGGTGGATTCCTGATTCCTCAATATGGTATTTAATTAAGAGATATGTTTGAGATGGGGTAAATGTTCAAAGGGACTTTTTAAGTTTCAACACATTCCTATAGAAGCAAAATTTGAAAGATTAGCACTAAATAACAAATACTGAAGGGGAAAAGAGATCCCTTATACTTAATTAGTGGTATATAATACATTTTGAAAATTATTGTACTTCTCTAATTTCTTTGTTTTTATTCATATGATTATACTAAAATTCAAAGTCTGAATCATGGCATTTTTTCCATCTTACCCACAAGGCAGAGCAGAGAAATGGAAATGTATAACATATATTTCTCTCTCAATAACTGCTATTTCTTCTATTTATGGAGTTTACTTTAATTTTAAGATATTTGACTATATTTGTATATTCTAGTTCAGCATGGAAGCAGAAATTTTTCAAATGATTTTAATTGTGAGTAACCTTGTTGCTATTAATGATAAAGCCAATATGGTGGGGATTCTCCAACATAAGACATAGATGCTTCTATAATTTTCCATGATGTAATAAAAGTGAATTAAAAGTAACTGGCCACTCATCAGCCTAAATCATCTCATAATTAATAAATCACTGCATAAGTCAAACTTTAAGAAATGCATTTAAGGTTGTTGATAGCCAGATAATTTATTTCTCCTAGAGAATCTAGGCTTCTACTAGACTTACTAAAATGCTGATTAGCTATTCTGACTTCGACCTATTTACCAAACTGTACTTTTCCTTAGGATCATTCTTTCTAGTTTGTACTTATACTATTAGAAAACTGAGTGGAGAAAAAACAAATCCATGCTCCAATTACAGAAACTGATTTTCATATTAGAGTCACATTGATCCTAAAGATGGATAGCAAGAACTATGTCATGAACTCTACAAACCTCTTTGCCATGAAATAACTGTAATATGTTTCCATTTTTATTTCTAATATTGAGTACAGTTTGCTCTGAGAACACAATCTGTGTAACTGCTTTACAAATGTTAATGCAAATAAATATTTAGGGACAAACTTCTAGCAGACTCTGCTTCTTTTTGAAATAGAATATAGTTACAGACAGTTCCATGTTGCTTTCCTACAGAAGTTCTAACTAGATTCTCTATTATATCTGAAATAGTGAGAATGTCAATTGTGGGTTTATAACAAAATGCAGCAACTAGAAAACTTAGGTATTCATTAAACTCAATAAATTTTACCTGTTTTAATTATAATTATTAAATTAAATTTAATTATGAGTATTAAATTATAATTATTTAATTAGATTTAAATATAACTATTAAATAATTTTTTAAAGTTAAATGTATTTATTTTAATTGGTGAACTGTGAACTTCCTGATGTTCAAGCTGGTTGTAGAAAAGGCAGAGGAACCAGAGATCAAATTGCAAACATCACTGGATCATGGAAAAAGCAAGAGAGTTCCAGAAAAACATCTATTTCTACTTTTTTTTTTATCATTTTTTTAATTTAATTTTATTTTTTAACTTTACAATATTGTATTGGTTTTGTCATATATCAAAATGAATCCGCTACAGGTATACATGTGTTCCCCATCCTGAACCCTCCTCCCTCCTCCCTCCCCATACCATCCTTCTGGGTCGTGCCATTGCACCAGCTCCAAGCATCCAGTATCGTGCATCAAACCTGGACTGGTGAATCATTTCATAGATGATATTATACATGTTTCAATGCCATTCTCCCAAATCATCCCACCCTCTCCCTCTCCCACAGAGTCCAAAAGACTGTTCTATACATCAGTGTCTCTTTTTCTTTCTCATATACAGGGTTATTGTAACCATCTTTCTAAATTCCATATATATGCGTTAGTATACTGTATTGGTGTTTTTCTTTCTGGCTTACTTCACTCTGTATAATAGGCTCCGGTTTCATCCACCTCATTAGAACTGATTCAAATGTATTCTTTTTAATGGCTGAGTATATTGTGTATATGTACCACATATATACTCCATTGTGTATATGTACCACAGCTTTCTTATCCATTCATCTGCTGATGGACATCTAGGTTGATTCCATGTCCTGACTATTATAAACAGTGCTGCGATGAACATTGGGGTACACGTGTCTCTTTCCCTTCTGGTTTCCTCAGTGTGTATGCCCAGCAGTGGGATCGCTGAATCATAAGGCAGTTCTATTTCCAGTTTTTTAAGGAGTCTCCACACTGTTCTCCATAGTGTCTGTACTAGTTTGCATTCCCACCAACAGTGTAAGAGGGTTCCCTTTTCGCCACACTCTCTCCAGCATTTATTGCTTATAGACTTTTGGATTGCAGCCATTCTGACTGGCATGAAATGGTACCTCATAGTGGTTTTGATTTGCATTTCTCTGATAATGAGTGATGTTGAGCATCTTTTCATGTGTTTGTTAGCCATCTGTATGTATTCTTTGGAGAAATGTCTGTTTAGTCCTTTGGCCCATTTTTTGATTGGGTCATTTGTTTTTCTGGAATTGAGCTGTAGGAGTTGCTTGTATATTTTTGAGATTAGTTGTTTGTCAGTTGCTTCATTTCCTATTATTTTCTCCCATTCTGAAGGCTGTCTTTTCACCTTGCTTATAGTTTCCTTTGTGGTGCAGAAGCTTTTAAGGTTAATTAGGTCCCATTTGTTTATTTTTGCTTTTATTTCCAATATTCTGGGAGGTGGGTCATAGAGGATCCTGCTGTGATGTATGTCGGAGAGTGTTTTGCCTATGTTCTCCTCTAGGAGTTTTATTGTTTCTGGTCTTAAGTTTAGATCTTTAATCCATTTTGAGTTTATTTTTGTGTATGGTGTTAGAAAGTGCTCTAGTTTCATTCTTTTACAAGTGGTTGACCAGTTTTCCCAGCACCACTTGTTAAAGAGATTGTCTTTAATCCATTGTATACTCTTGCCTGCCTTGGCAAAGATAAGGTGTCCATATGTGTGTGGATTTATCTCTGGGCTTTCTATTTTGTTCCATTGGTCTATATTTCTGTCTTTGTGCAAGTACCACACTGTCTTGTTGACTGTGGCTTTATAGTATAGCCTGAAGTCAGGTAGGTTGATTACTGCAGTTCCATTCTTCTTTCTCAAGATAGCTTTGGCTATTCGAGGTTTTTTGTACTTCCATACAAATTGTGAAATTATTTGTTCTAGCTCTGTGAAGAATACCGTTGGTAGCTTGATAGGGATTGCATTGAATCTATAAATTGCTTTGGGTAGTATACTCATTTTCACTATATTGATTCTTCCAATCCATGAACATGGTATATTTCTCCATCTATTAGTGTCCTCTTTGATTTCTCTCACCAGTGTTTTATAGTTTTCTATATATAGGTCTTTAGTTTCTTTAGGTAGATATATTCCTAAGTATTTTATTCTTTTCGTTGCAATGGTGAATGGAATTGATTCCTTAATTTCTCTTTCTATTTTCTCATTATTAGTGTATAGGAATGCAAGGGATTTCTGTGTGTTGATTTCATATCCTGCAATTTTACTATATTCCTTGATTAGTTCTAGTAATTTTGTGGTGGAGTCTTTAGGGTTTTCTATGTAGAGGATCATGTCATTTGAAAACAGTGAGAGTTTTATTTCTTCTTTTCCAATTTGGATTCCTTTTATTTCTTTTTCTGCTCTGATTTCTGTGGCCAAAACTTCTAAAACTATGTTGAATAGTAATGGTGAAAGTGGGCACCCTTGTCTTGTTCCTGACTTTAGAGGAAATGCTTTCAATTTTTCACCATTGAGGATAATGTTTGCTGTGGGTTTGTCATATATAGCTTTTATTATGTTGAAGTATGTTCCTTCTATTCCTGCTTTCTGGAGAGTTTTTTTTTTTTTTTATCATAAATGGATGTTGAATTTTATCAAAGGCTTTCTCTACATCTATTGAGATAATCATATGGTTTTTATTTCTCAATTTTTAATGTGGTGTATTACATTGATTGATTTGAGGATATTGAAGAATCTTTGCATCCCTGGGATAAAGCCCACTTGGTCATGGTGTGTGATCTTTTTAATGTGTTGTTGGATTCTGATTGCTAGAATTTTACTAAGGATTTTTGCATCTATGTTCACCAGTGATATTGGCCTGTAGTTTTCTTTTTTTGTGGCATCTTTGTCAGGTTTTGGTATTAGGGTGATGGTGGCCTCATAGAATGAGTTTGGAAGTTTACCTTCCTCTGCAATTTTCTGGAAGAGTTTGAGCAGGATAAGTGTTAGCTCCTCTCTAAATTTTTGGTAGAATTCAGCTGTGAAGCCGTCTGGACCTGGGCTTTTGTTTGCTGGAAGATTTTTGATTACAGTTTCAATTTCCGTGCTTGTGATGGGTCTGTTAAGATTTTCTATTTCTTCCTGGTCCGGTTTTGGAAAGTTGTACTTCTCTAAGAATTTGTCCATTTCTTCCCCATTGTCCATTTTATTGGCATATAATTGCTGATAGTAGTTTCTTATGATCCTTTGTATCTGTGTTGTCTGTTGTGATCTCTCCATTTTCATTTCTAATTCTATTGATTTGATTTTTCTCCCTTTGTTTCTTGATGAGTCTGGCTAATGGTTTGTCAATTTTATTTATCCTTTCAAAGAACCAGCTTTTGGTTTTGTTGATTTTTGCTATGGTCTCTTTTGTTTCTTTTGCATTTATTTCTTCCCTAATTTTAAAGATTTCTTTCCTTCTACTAACTCTGGGGTTCTTCATTTCTTCCTTTTCAACTTGCTTTAGGTGTAGAGTTAGATAATTTATGTGACTTTTTTCTTGTTTCTTAAGGTATGCCTGTATTGCTATGAACTTTCCCCATAGGACTGCTTTTACAGTGTCCCACAGGTTTTGGGTTGTGTTTTCATTTTCATTCGTTTCTATGCAAATTTTGATTTCTTTTTTGATTTCTTCTGTGATTTGTTGGTTATTCAGCAGCGTGTTGTTTAGCCTCCATATGTTGGAATTTTTAATAGTTTTTCTCCTGTAATTGAGATCTAATCTTACTGCATTGTGGTCAGAAAAGATGCTTGGAATGATTTCAATTTTTTTGAATTTACCAAGTCTAGAGTTATGGCCCAGGATGTGATCTATCCTGGAGAAGGTTCCATGTGCACTTGACAAAAAGATGAAATTCATTGTTTTGGGATGAAGTGTCCTATAGATATCAGTTAGGTCTAACTGGTCTATTGTATCATTTAAAGTTTGTGTTTTCTTGTTAATTTTCTGTTTAGTTGATCTATCCATAGGTGTGAGTGGGGTATTAAAGTCTCCCACTATTATTGTGTTATTGTTGATTTCTCCTTTCATACTTGTTAGCATCTGTCTTACATATTGCGGTGTTCCCGTGTTGGGTGCATATATATTTATAATTGTTATATCTTCTTCTTTGATTGATCCTTTGATCATTATGTATTGACCGTCTTTGTCTCTTTTCACAGCCTTTGTTTTAAAGTCTATTTTATCTGATATGAGTATTGCTACTCCTGCTTTCTTTTGGCCCCTGTTTGCATGGAAAACCTTTTTCCAGCCCTTCACTTTCAATCTGTATGTGTCCCCTGTTTTGAGGTGGGTCTCTTGTAGACAGCGTATGTAGGGGTCTTGTTTTATATCCATTCAGCCAGTCTATGTCTTTTGGTTGGGGCATTCAACCCATTTACGTTTAAGGTAATTACTGATAAGTATGATCCCGTTGCCATTTACTTTATTGTTTTGGGTTCAAATTCATACACCCTTTTTGTGTTTCCTGTCTAGGGAATATCCTTTAGTATTTGTTGGAGAGCTGGTTTGGTGGTGATGAATTCTCTTAGCTTTTGCTTGTCTGTAAAGCTTTTGATTTCTTCTTCATATTTGAATGAGATCCTTTCTGGGTACAATAATCTGGGCTGTAGGTTATTTTCTTTCATCACTTTAAGTATGTCTTGCCTTTCCCTCCTGGCTTGAAGACTTTCTATTGAAAGATCAGCTGTTATCCTTATGGGAATTCCCTTGTGTGTTATTTGTTGTTTTTCCCTTGCTGCTTTTAATATTTGTTCTTTGTGTTTGATCTTGTGTTTCTCCTTGGGTTTATCCTGTTTGGGACTCTCGGTTTCTTGGACTTGAGTGATTATGTCCTTCCCCATTTTAGGGAAGTTTTCAACTATTATCTCCTCAAGTATTTTCTCATGGTCTTTCTTTTTGTCTTCTTCTTCTGGGACCCCTGTGATTCGAATGTTGTAGCATTTAATATTGTCCTGGAGGTCTCTGAGATTGTCCTCATTTCTTTTAATTCACTTTTCTTTTTTCCTCTCTGATTCATTTACTTCTTCCATTCTATCTTCTAATTCACTAATCCTATCTTCTGCTTCTGTTATTCTACTATTTGTTGCCTCCAGAGTGTTTTGGATCTCATTTATTGCATTATTCATTATATATTGACTCTTTTTATCTTCTAGGTCCTTGTTAAACCTTTCTTGCATCTTCTCAATGCTTGTCTCCAGGTATTTATCTGTGATTCCATTTTGATTTCAAGATTTTGCATCAATTTCACTATCATTATTCGGAATTCTTTATCAGGTAGATTCCCTATCTCTTCCTCTTTGGTTTGGTTCCCTGGGCATTTATCCTGTTCCTTTACCTGCTGGGTATTTCTCTGCCTCTTCATCTTTTTTAAATTGCTGAGTTTGGGGTGTCCTTTCTGTATTCTGGCAGTTTGTAGAATTCTCTTTATTGTGGCGTTTCCTTGCTGTGTGTGGGTTTGTACAGGTGCCTTGTCAAGGTTTCTTGGTTAGGGAAGCTTGTGTCGGTGTTCTGGTAGGTGGAGCTGGATTTCTTCTCTCTGAAGTGCGATGAAGTGTCCAGTAATGAGTTATGAGATGTCTATGGTTTTGAGGTGGCTTTGGGCAGCCTGTATCTTGGAGCTCAGGGCTGTGTTCTTGTGTTGCTGGAGAATTTGCTTGGTATGTCTTGCCCTGGAACTTGTTGGCCCTTGTGTGGTGCTTGGTTTCAGTGTAGGTATGGAGGCGTTTGATGAGCTCCTGTTAATTAATGTTCCCTGAAGTCAGGAGTTCCCTGGAGTCAGGGTTTGAACTGAAGCCTCCTGCTTCCAGTTATCAGTCTTATTTTTACAGTAGTTTTGAAACTTCTCCTTCTATACAGCCCATTGATAAAACATCTAGGTTAAAGATGAAAAGTTTCTCCACCGTGAGGGTCACCCAGAGAGGTTCACAGCATTACATGGAGAAGAGAAGAGGGAGGAGGGAGTTAGAGGTGACCCGAATGACATGAAGTGGAATCAATAGAGGAGAGAGCGGGCTAGCCAGTAATCACTTCCTTATGTACACTTCACAACTGGACCACTCATATATGTTCACGGAGTTATACAGAGAAGAGAAGAAGGAGGAAGGAGACAGAGGTGGCCATGGGGATAAAAGAGGGGAATGAAAAGGAGGGAGACAGATCCAGCCAGTAATCAGTTCCCTAAGTGTTCTCCATTATCTGAAACACACAGAAATTTACAGAGTTGGGTAGAGTAGAGAGGGTTTAGGGAAGAGACACAGATGACCTGGTGGAGAAAAAGGGGAGTCCAAAGGGGAAGAGAGCAGTCAAGCCAGTAATCTCACTCCCTAGTGAAAAATGGGTCCTGAAGATTGGGTTCTTAAAGGTACAAAATTAGTAACAAATACATAAAAGCAAAAGTTAAAAATCTAGAGTAGAGTTTGGAATTTCAAAAATACAATGTTAAAGAAAAAGAAAAGAAAGAAAAAGAGAGAAAAATGAACAAACAAAAACAAAGTCGCAAAAATTATAAAGAAAATATAGGTACAAAATTGATAACAAATACCAAAAAGCATAAATTAAAAATCTAGAGTGGAGTTTGGAATTTCAGATATACAATGTTATAGAAAAGAAGAAGAGAAAGGAAGAGAGAGAAGAAAAAAAAAAGTCACAAAAATTATAAAAAAAAAATATAGGCACAAAATTGATAACAAATACCAAAAAGCTAAAATTAAAAACCTACAGTAGAGTTTGGAATTTCAAAAATACAATATTTAAGAAAATAAGAAAAAAAAAAAAAAAACAAGGTCAGAAAATTCAAATATATATATATATGAAGTTTTTTTTTTTAATAGGTTTTTTTTTTTTTTTTTTGCAAAGTACTAGTAAGTTATAAAAGTGAAAATTAAAGGAGTAATAGAGGACTTAAACATTTTTTTTTTAATTAAAAAAAGAAAGAAAGAAAGAATGATCATAAAAGTAGTAAAAATATATCTAGGACTTTCTCTGGTGTTATTGTGGGTATTGTGGGGTCAGTTCATTTTTAGCTAGTTCCTTCGTCCGGCTTATATCTCTCAAGATCTATAGGCCCCTTGCTATGTAGTCGGTACTAACCACAGAGTTTTAATCTATTGCCTGTAGCTTCCAAGGCGGTTCCCTCTGTTACAGCTTCTTCTGTTTGCTGGTCTCTTCAGTGTCTGATTTCCGCACTGACACAAAGGGGATGGTGGTGTGCAGTTTTTTTTTTTTTTTTTTAGGCTCACTTGTTCAGTCCCCCTGTGGGGAGGGAGGGACGCTGCAAACAAATGACACTGGCGTGTGCTCAAAGTGCCTTAGCCACACTGGGCCTGCCCCCACTCACAGCACGTGTAGCCTCCCTGCTCACACAGCTCAGGCTCTAGGTTGCTCCACCAGGAACCATCCGTGGCCGGCCCTGGGCTGCTTGCACCTCCCAGGTCTAAGCCACTCAAGTTCAGGCACTCGGGTAGCCCTCAGAGCTGCAGACTCGGTTGGGCCTGCGTTTTGTGCCCTTCCCAGGTCTGAGCAGCTCAGGTGATGAGGTGTTTGGCGAGCATGCTTGCTGCGACTTATCCCCTCCCCGCCGCTTGGTTATCTAGGTGTACAACTGGCACACCGTCTCAGGCAGATGTTGACCATCCAGAACCCCAAGAAGTTTTAGTTAGCAAAGAAGCCTGCTTTCAGTTTTGTAGATAATGTCTCTCTGGGGTTGCGATTGCCCCCTTCTGGCTCTGGCTGCCTGTCACCAGAGTAGGGTGGTCTGAAGCTGGCTATCTCTGTTCAGTCCTTTGTTCCTTGCGTGGGTCTGGTGGTGTCTTAGGTTAGGGCTGGCTTTTCGCATGGTAGATATCCCACAGTCTTTTTTGCAAGCCCAAATTATTTTGCTCAGATAGCACTCAGGGTATTCAGGCCAGATCCTTACTCTAAATGCTGCAGCCCACTCCACGCCTCCCTGCCCAGCCCCCACTTGCTAGTGGCGTGTGCAGGTGTCTGCGCTGTTTCTCCACTGGGGGAGTTACCATAGGGCTCGTAATCTGTGGGTTTTAATTGTTTATTTTTCCTCCCTGTTGTGTTGCCCTCTGTGCTTCCAAGGCTCGGCACAGATTTGGCCGTGAGAAAGTTTCCTGGTGTTTGGAAATTTCTCTCTTTTTAAGACTCCCTTCCCAGGACAGAGCTCCATCCCTCCCTCTTTTGTCTCTTTTTTTGTCTTTTATATTTTTTCCTACCTCCTTTCAAAGACAATTGGTTGCTTTTCTGGTTGCCTGATGTCCTCTGCTGTCATTCAGAAGTTGTTTTGTGGCATTTACTCAGCATTTAAATGTCCTTTTGATGAATTTGTTGGCGAGAAAGTGTTCTCCCCGTCCTATTCCTCCGCCATCTTAGCTCCTCCCCTCTATTTCTGCTTTATTGACTATGCCAAAGCCTTTGACTGTGTGGATCACAATAAACTGTGGAAAATTCTGAAAGAGATAGAAATACCAGACCACCTGCCCTGCCTCTTGAGAAATTTGTATGCAGATCAGGAAGCAACAGTTAGAACTGGACAAGGAACAACAGACTGGTTCCAAATAGGAAAAGGAGTACGTTAAGGCTGTATATTGTCACCCTGTTTACTTAACTTATATGCAGAGTACATCATGAGAAATGCTGGACTGCAAGAAACACAAGCTGGAATCAAAATTGCCGGAAGAAAATATCAATAACCTAAGATATGCAGATGACACCACCCTTATGGCAGAAAGAGAAGAGGAACTAAAAAGCCTCTTGATGAAAGTGAAAGTGGAGAGTGAAAAAGTTGGCTTAAAGCTCAACATTCAGAAAATGAAGATCATGGCATCTGGTCCCATCACTTCATGGGAAATAGACAGGGAAACAGTGGAAACAGTGTCAGACTTTATTTTTGGGGGCTCCAAAATCACTACAGATGGTGACTACAGCCATGAAATTAAAAGACGCTTACTCCTTGGAAGGAAAGTTATGGCCAACCTAGATAGCATATTCAAAAGCAGAGACATTACTTTGCCAGCAGAAGACAGTCTAGTCAAGGCTATGGATTTTCCTGTGGTCATGTATGGATGTGAGAGTTGGACTGTGAAGAAGGCTGAGCGCCAAAGAATTGATGCTTTTGAACTGTGGTGTTGGAGAAGACTCCTGAGAGTCCCTTGGACTGCAAGGAGATCCAACCACTCCATTCTGAAGATCAACTCTGGGATTTCTTTGGAAGGAATGATGCTAAAGCTGAAACTCCAGTACTTTGGCCACCTCATGCGAAGAGTTGACTCATTGGAAAAGACTCTGATGCTGGGAGGGATTGGGGGCAGGAAGAGAAGGGGACGACAGAGGATGAGATGGCTGGATGGCATCACTGATTCAATGGACATGAGTCTGAGTGAACTCCGGGAGTTGGTGATGGATAGGGAGGCCTGGCGTGCTGAGATTCATTTGGTCGCAAATAGTCGGACACGACTGAGTGACTGATTTGATCTGATCTGATCTGATTATTAATTAACCCTGAAACACAACGGACATGAACCAGAACTGATTCAGGCAATCTGGTAAGTGTGATAATCCTATCCACAAAGGATCTGCACTGTTTGTATGTTCAACATCCCTTCTGCTAAGAGAATCCCATGTGTCTGTGGGAAGTGAGGGTCCAGGAGACAGAGGGGTGGTGTGTGAGGTTAATAGTGGAATCTTATGTCATGTCATATAAACAGAAGAGGTGGTCCAAACTGTTCCAGCAAAAATCCCCTTTTGTTTGGCTTAGAGGTGAGACCTGAAGCAATGCCAAATAGTTTTCTTATGAGATGACTTGATATTTCTTTCAGATTGTAGTTGAGAAGATTATGGTCTAGATTACTAACAGCAGTTTTCCCACCATATATATAGAGTTCACCTTCAACTAAGCCAATGTAGGGGAGTAGAGGCAAAAGACAGAGAAATAATTTCTGGACTGAGTCATCCCTGAATCCAGCTATGCCTAATGTTAGCATCTTAAGTGAACTTTCTGGTTTTATGAGGCATAAAAATTCTACAATGTTTTTCACTGGGTTGGTTTTGTTCCTTGTTTGTAATTTTTAACTGAAATTGACTGAATATTAATACAACATTTTTGTCTTCTTATGGAATAAAAGAATTGAGATAGAGAGGAGTGAGTAAGAATCAAGAGGGAAAAAAACACAGAAAACTGTGTTTCTATTGTTAGATGTAATCAAATAAGAATGTATAAATTTTTTTTAATATTCAAAAGTATTTTAAAAATGCATGCTCTCTGATGACAGAAACTATATTCCTAAGAGTTATTATAAAGCTAACATATTCTTGAGGTGGTTACTTTACCTATTTTAAATATACTAACATCCAAAGAAATAGTAGATTATTACATTATAAAACCATATTGAACAGGAAAACTAGTTATATGAAAATAATATGTTTTGCAAGCCAACTCCTGAGTTTTCCTTAACCATATTGGCCTGAATATACATTTTAATGTGGTTGATGTGGAGGTCTGGGCTCTCCTTCCTCACAATTGCTAACAGCACATGTCACCAGCACTTACTTCTGCTAAATATCTCTGAACCTGTCAGCTGCCTGGACTTCTTCATTTGTAATTTTTTTTTTAATGTAAAATACTTTTCCCCTTTTTCTTTATTTAATCCTCTAATCTCATTTAGTGAGCAAAGAACTAGAAATAGTTAGGATTCCATTAATCAGAACAGTATTATTTTACATTACCTGAGCCTTTATAACATAGCTGAATTTCTTTGGGGAATATATAGTTTATTATTTTTCTTTATCACCCAACTAATAGGTGGTTTTAGGTTTATCTCAGTGTTAAAACTCACTGAAAAATAGGTGATTAGGAAATTTTATTGAACACTTTTCTGAGAAAAAAAAGAAAAAGAAAAGAGAGGGAATCAGACACCAGAGCAGTAGTGTGTTTAAATCAGCAAATAAAATAGAAGAATTAATATTTAAATAACTTAAGTAGAACTATTTTAGACAAGTTATAATACTGGAGTCTTACTGGGAACATCAATATTGGTTGTAATCCTGGATCTGAAATTGATTCCATGGGTAGTTTTTTCAGAAATTTGTATGTTAATTAATAAACAAAAGAAAAAAAAAGCAAAGACTGTGTAGTGTGCAATGTTCAGGAAGTTTGATATTAAGAACTAAGACTTTGGAATTCTTGACATTGAGACATTGTGGAGATGAAAGAAAGATCTCTGGGAATTTTCAGCTGTGTGACCTTGATAAATAGCATATCTTACATCTATACATATCTGTAGGTTTTTTTCTTCTATAATTTCAATATTTTATTTGTACTAATATTATATGTCTAGTTTGAGGATGAACTTAAAAAGTCAATACAGTAAAAATAAAATAAGGGGTACTCTTTCTGCCCCCTTCTGATGCCTATGTCAGAAGCTTTCTCTATCTCCTTTATACTTTAATAAAACTTTATTACACAAAAGCTCTGAGCGATCAAGCCTCATCTCTGGCCCCGGATTGAAGCCTTCTCCTCCGGGGGCCAAGAATCCTGGTGTCTTCGCGTGATTCAACAACAACCTTTCATCTTGGGGGCTCGTCTGGGATCCTTCAGGACAAGATGGGAGCTAACAATTCCAGCCTCACTCCTTTGAACTGTATCCTGAAAAACTGGGATAGATTTGATCCCCAGGGCTTAAAGAAGACACACCTGGTCTTCCTATGTGATACTGCATGTCCACAGTATCCATTGGAGGATGGCAAATGGTGGCCAGTTGGAGGGTCTCTTAAGTATAATACTATTCTACAATTAGACCGGTTCTGTAAGGAACAAGGGAAATGGGTAGAAGTAGCATATGTGTTCCCCTTTTTCTCTCTGTGAAATATGCCAGACTTATGTCCTAAGGGTATAGATTTGGGCTTGAAACCTTCAGCTCCTCCTGTCCTCTTACTTTGCCCCCGTACCGGGGACTCCAAACTGGGATTCAAACTGCCCACATGGAGGTCCAAACAACTCCTGTCTCAGTACGACCTCAGACTACTCTGGTTTCAGTAGAAACTCAGACCATCAAAGTAAGAGATGAGATGGAGGACAGGAGACAAAGAAAAGACGAAAAACAGGTTTCTCCAATCTATCCCTGGGATCATATGCACAGAGCAGCCAAAGAGACTGAGGAACAGCCACACAAACTGTTGCCTCTTTATGAAACACCCACCAGGAGAAATAATCAGTCTGTGAGAGTTAATAAGCCTTTTTCTTATCAAGAAATACAAAGAATCAAGGAGGATCTGGGAGACTATTTAGAGGACCCAGAAAAATATATTAGAGCTTTTAAAGGTGTTATTCTGCTTTATGACCTCACTTGGAAGGATGTGATGTATATCTTGGGACAAACGCTGACTCCCGAGTCAAAGACTCGAGTTTTGGAAAAAGCGGTTGCTTATGGAGATGAATGGCTTGGTAATGAATCAGTAGGGAAGAGGGAGAACGAGATAGTGGCCCTCCCCACTGGGAATCAGGCAGTCCCAACTATAGAACCAGACTGGGACTACAACACAGCTAAAGAAAGATGGGATCAGAGTCATTTTGTTAGATGTATTCTTGAAGGACTTAGGCTGGTGCATTCTAAGCCTTTGAACTATGGCAAATTGGCAGACATAGAACAGGAGGAGAAAGAATCTCCTGGTAAATTCCTAGACAGACTGGGAGAAGGCCTTCTCAGATTCACTGAGATTGATCCCTAAAGTCAAGAGGGAAAAGTGATCTTAAAGGATAGATTTCTCACTCAGTCGGCTCCAGATATCCGCTGTAAGCTATTAAAACAGGCGTATGGACCAAATCAGTCTTTAGATACTCTGTTACAACTGGCTCAGACAGTCTATTATGGTAGGGAATATGAGGAAAAGAAAGAAAGGCAAAAAAAGAGAGGAAAAGGCGGAAGCCTTCGCCATGGCTATGAAAAACGTTCTTAAACAGCCTGAGAAAAATGCCCAGAGGGGCCCAGGTGAAAAGGGATGGGCTTGCTATTACTGTGGAAAGGAGGGGCACCTCGAGTGATTGCCCTCAGGCATCTAAGACACCCCCAGCTCCATGTCCGGTCTGCAAAGGACCACACTGGAAGAGAGACTGCCCCCAGAGGCGTAGGTCTCCGGGGTCGGACTCTCAAGACAATCAGGACTGAAGGTGCCCGGGGGTCCCCACACAGGCTCCCGTCCTAATTACACCTGAGGAACCCCGGGTATTAATAATTGTGGGGGGCCAATCCGTCGATTTCCTTTTAGATACTGGGGCAACGTATTCTGTGCTTACTGAAGCCCTTGGCCCACTTTCTTCCCGATCCACTTCCATAATGGGACTGTCTGGACAAGCCAAAAGGTATTATTTCAGTTATTCTTTATCTTGCAACTGGGATTCTGTGCTGTTTCCACACGAGTTTCTGATCGTGCCAGAATCTCCCTCACCCCTTTTGGGAAGGGATATACTGAGAAAGGTTCATACCTCTGTTTTCATGAATATGGAGCCCTTCCTTTCTCTCCCTTTAGTTGAACAAAATGTAAATCCTAGAGTATGGACTGATGAAAAATCTGTGGGTCGAACACAAAATGCTATTCCTGTAGTTGTTGAGCTCAAAGACCCACACGTATTTCCACATAAGAAGCAGTATCCACTGAAACCTGAAGTTAAGGAAGGGTTAAAACCCATCATCAAAAATTTAAAGGAGCAGGGACTATTAATTCCCTGTAACAGTCCTTGCAACACTCCTATTTTGGGTATAAAGAAATCTAATGGTAAATGGAGACTAGTTCAAGATTTACGAATAATAAATGAGGCTGTAGTTCCTTTACATCCCGTGGTGCCTAATCCTTATACTCTATTGTCTGAAATTCCTGAATGGGCCAAATATTTCTCAGTAATTGATTTAAAGGATGCCTTCTATTCAGTGCCTTTGGCGGAAGAAAGTCAATTTTTATTTGCCTTTGAAGACCCTACGCAGACAGCTTCTCAGTTAACCTGGACAGTTTTGCCCCAGGGATTTCGTGACAGTCCTCACTTCTTTGGACAAAGGTTGTCACGGGATCTACAAAACTTTAATAGCTCTGAAGCAGTGGTGTTACAATATGTACATGATATTTTGCTCTGTGCTGAGACAGAGGAAGCTTGTTCGAGAGCCTCAGAAGATTTCTTAAACTTTCTGGCAGGCTGTGGTTACAAGGCATCAAGAGAAAAGGCTCAGCTTTGTCAACAATCGGTTAGATATCTGGGCCTAATCATATCAGAAGAGACTAGGGCCATAGGCCCTGAGAGAATTAAACCTATACTAAATCACCCCCTGCTTATGACTTATGTCTTATGACTTAAGACAATTGAGAGGATTTTGGGGAATTACAGGATATATTTGGATTCCGGGTTACGGGGAACTTGCCCGGCCTTTGTATAAACTTATAGCTGAAACTCAGCAGGCCCAAACCGACAAACTGGTTTGGTCTCCAGAAACTCAAAAGGCTTTTAAGGTTCTTCAGATTGCTCTCCTGCAAGCTCCAGCTCTGAGCTTGCCCACAGGGTCAGAATTTAATTTGTCACTGAAAAAAAAGGTGTGGCATTGGGAGTTTTGACACAACCCCGAGGGCCTCACCAGCAACCTATTGCTTATCTAAGCAGAAAATTAGATGTAGTTTCACGTGGGTGGCCCCACTGCCTAAGAGTAATTGGGGCAGCGGCCTTATTAGCACCTGAAGCTTTAAAAATAATTAATGGACGAAACCTTACTGTACTGACTTCTCATGATGTGAATGGAATCTTAAATTCTAAGGTTAATATTTGGATGACAGACAGTAGGCTTCTTAAATATCAGTCATTGTTGTTAGAAGGACCAGTAACTAAGCTTAAAGTTTGTGGAAATTTAAATCCTGCCACTTTCCTTCCTGAGAAGGAAAATGAAACACCTGATCACGATTGTTCTCAATTCCTAACTTTAAACTATGCAGCTCGGGAGGATCTAAGTAGACAATCCTGACATGGGAATATTTACAGATGGCAGTTCTTTTGTTCGGGATGGAAAGCATAAAGCGGGTTGCTCTGTGGTGACTGCTGAACAGGTTTTGGAAGCAAAATCTCTCCCCCAGGGAACCAGTGCTCAGTTAGCGGAGCTTGTAGCTCTGACCTGAGCTCTAGAGTTAAGCAAAGGGCAGCGGATGGGCCAGATAACCTATGTGAGCTTACTTCTGCTGACTCCAAATATCCTGAGTCTGCCGTTGGATCCTCAAGACAATGTCTTCTTGTCCTGGGCTCACTCCTATGCTGCATTCCACAATTGGTCTAACTGCTGGGTCTGTGGAGCATTCCCCTCTTCATCAGTGGAAGGCTTCCGGAGGTGGACATCTCCACTTCAAGAAAAAGACTTTCTCCAAGTCTAAATACCTTCGACAACAATCACATGCAATGCCTCTTATTCATCTGATGACATCTATCAACGCTAAAATGGACTGATGCAACACTTTGCACTTTATGGACATAATGTGACTTTTAATTTTGATTCTGAATGTTGTGTTTTTGCTGTTTGCTCCCTGCATCTGTAATTGTATAACTGGATTTGTTTCTAGCCGCATGAAAGCTTTTAAGTTACAAATGGTTGCTCAAACTCCTGCTACTGCTGTAGCTTCCTCCAGCTACTATTTGGGGCCCCTGAATCAGATATCCTCAATAAGAGGATTAGGAGAATATGTTGCCTCACCAATTTAGGGACAACACCCCTTGTCAGCTCTGAAGTAGTTATGGAACGAGAACGATGCCCCTTTTCCTTAGGCAACATAATTCTCCTAAAAGAAAAGGGGGGAAGGAGAGAGTCATTTCCTAGGCAGGTTGATAGGGAGTCTAGGTGTCCCCAAGGAGAGAGAGGGGTCTGGAATTCTCAAGGAGAAAGAAAGGACAAACTTTTTTTCTTTCTCCACATTCCTTAGGATTATATAACAATAATGTATCCTGCCTAAGGACAGTCTTTGGATTCAACCTTCTGTTATCTTAAAATGTTAATTATGGGAGTAGACCTGGTCTTTACAGGGATGTATCTTGCCTGAGGACAGTGTTATCTTAAAATGTAAATTATGGGAGTAGGTCTGATGAGGTCTTTACAACCTCCAGACATTCTTTGGATTATATAACCTCATTGTTAACACTAGCAAGCGGGTACTCTTTCTGTCCCCTTCTGATGCCTATGTCAGAAGCTTTCTCTATCTCCTTTATACTTTAATAAAACTTTACTACACACAAAATAAAATAAAACAAATACTTATTAGAATGTTATAAAATTGGAGTACTTTTTCGGTGCTAGCGATTTTTTAAAACTTTTATTTTTTTACATACTTTTGGCTTTTTGCTGCACTCCAGCTTTCTGTTGTAGCAGGTGGGTTCTCCTCTCTAGTTGCAGCAGGAAGAGGCTCCTCTCTAGTTGCAGTGCACAGGTTTCTCAGGGAAGTGGCTTCTCTTGTTCCAGAGCATGGGCTGTAAAGTTCAGGCTCAGTAATTGTGGTGCACGGGCTTAGTTGCCCCTTGGCACGTGGAATCTTCCTGGACCAGGGATCAAACCTGTGTCCCCTGCATAGACAGAGAGAAGTCTAGTGCTAGTGATTTCTTCAGCGCTCTCTTTTCATTATTGCTGTGATTGTTGTTATATGCATTAAGAGAAAAAGGCACAATCTTCAGATGGGTAAGGTACATTCTTATCTCCACATGCTTGAATTCTCTGGAAGAAACTACTTGCTATTCTTTAACCATCACCAAAAAAAATACATATTTTTAAATATTTTATGTTTTTTTTTCCAAAAAGATAATATGTTATAGTATATAAGTTATAGTTAAATAATTAAAAAAAAATCCTATGAAGTAATGATAGCTTAGGTATCAAAAGAGTAGGAAAAAATGATCAGTTTATGATTACTGAAGTGTCCTGAGTAAGATATATTTTGAAAGTGAAAATGAATTAGAGAGATTCAAGAAAATATTTTACTGAGAAATATGTGGATTAGAAATAATTAATCCACATGTGGATTAAAAATATGGATATGGATTAAAAATATGTGTGTATATGGATTAAAAATAATTAAAAATATTTATTTTTAGAAAATGTGAGAAATAGATAACTTAAGACATCTTTAGTGTGAAACATTTAAAAATTACAAAGAAATTTACAGTTGAGTATGTGTCTGTGCACATGTCCTCAGACAGTGTTATTAACTTTGGGTCATTGATGGGTAGTGGTGCAGGCTTCCTTCAAATGATTCTAAAACTAGTGAGTAAATACTTGATCAGAAATAGGATATGTACACAGATTACAATATAACTAGTTAAGAAAAGAAAATAATGCTTTCCAGCAGAGAAATCTAATGGAAAGTGATAAAAGTTCATGTCAGTAACGGGATGAACCAATATTATTACCCTGCAGCAGGGAAAGGCCACCCACTCCAGTATTCCAGCATGGAGAATTCCACGGACTGTGTAGTCCATAGTCCATATTCCATGGGGTTGCAAAGAGTCCGACATGACTGAGAGACTTTCCCTTTCACTTTCAAGAGTGAACAATGAGCCAAATCATGTGTGTGTGTGTGTGTGTGTGTGTGTGTGTGTGTGTGTGTGTGTGTATATATATATATCAGATCAACCAAAATTGAGGGAAATTATACAAAGTAAATAACTTGTACTCATCAAAAATATGAAAGTCATGAAAGACAAAGAAAATCTGACAAATGATTACAGAACATATGACTAAATGTCTTCCAAGGATGAATTCTAAGGAGGATCCCAAGGGAGTGAACAAATCATTAAAAGGATATTATTGAGATAAGTGATGAAATTTTCAAAAAAGTCTATGTATTAGATAATGCTTAATATCCAATTTTAATAATTTTCTGTGATCATGTAATTCAGTTCACTTTAGTCACTCAATCGTGTCCAATTCTTTGCAGCCACATGGGCTGCAGCACCTCAGGCCTCCCTGTCCTTCTCTAACTCCTGGAGTTTACTCAAACTCATGTCTATTGAGTCAGTGATGCCATCCAACCATCTCATCCTCTGTCATCCCCTTCTCCTCCTGCCTTCACTCATTCCCAGCATCAGAGTCTTTTCCAACAAGTCAGGTCTTCACATCAGGTGGCCAAAAGTATTGGAGTTTCAGCTTCAACATCAGTCCTTCCAATGAACACCCAGAGCTGATCTCCTTTAGGATGGACTAGTTGGGCCTCTTGCAGTCCAAGGGACTCTCAAGAGTCTTCTCCAACACCACAGCTCAAAAGCATCATCAGTGCTCAGCTTTCTTTATAGTCTAACTCTGACATCCATACATGACTTCTGGAAAAAATGTAGCTTTGACTAGATGGACCTTTGTTGGCAAAGGAATGTTTCTGCTTGTTAATATGGAAAAAGTGACAACTTTATTTTTCTGGGCTCCAAAATCACTGCAGATGGTGACGGCAGCCATGAAATTAAAAGACGCTTGCCCCTTGGAAGAAAAGTTATAACCAACCTAGATAGAATATTAAAAAGCAGAGATCATATAATTGTATATTCTTAATCTTTGAGATTACAAAATTATTTATGTGTATACACCTATGTGTATGCAAATTTTCTTTCATGGTATAGAAACTAATGTGTATGTACCTGTGTATTATTTCTCTTGCTGAGATAAATTTCTGTTATTGAGGATGTGTGGATATACAAGTACTCCAAATGTCCCATTGGGAGTGAAAATCAGACTTTAGCAGCATATTTTAAAAACTTTATCCATTGCATATAGATAGTAATTTTCCTGTGAGGAATTTATTCTAGAGAAGTTATCATCAAAAAGGCAAAGATAAACTAATGGGAATATTGCAGTAGTCAGAATTGTAAGACTATCACAATCATGCAAAATCTCCCCTGGCAAATATGGATGAAACCTGTGACTGTGATACACTCATGGTATTCAGATGTGTGGCCGTGAGAAAAGTGCTTAAGGTGAGCCTAACCTGAGTGGGTGCTTTAATAGTAGAGAGACTATTCTGACTGGCACAGAAGAGGCAGAGAGACTCACACTGTGTGACCTAGAAAAACAAAAGTAAAAATCCAAGTTGTGAACATAGGGTCAGTCAACAAGAACCTATAGGTGAATCTAGGAGATAGAAGTATTCCCTGGCTGATAGGAACATGGAACTTCAGTCCACAAGTCACATGAAAAAAAAAAAAAAAATTCTGCCAATAGCTATGAACTTGGAAGAGGAATCCAAGACCCAGAGAAAAACTGCAGCCCTGGTGTCATTTCTAGTACCAAGTAACTGGAGAGCATCTACAGCATTAAAGACCAGGTAAGCAAAAAGTTACATATTATTCAGTAATTAACTTTCAGGTTTACAAAGCCTATATGCAGCCTACGTGAAAGCAGTGTATAACTTTCTGTGTCTATGTATAAATTATACACACACACACACACACATACACATATATTTTATGTTGCGTATTTATGGGTTGAACTGTGTCTCTCAAAGGAGAGACCTAAACCCCAGTACCACAGAATCTAATATTTTTTTGAAAGGAGGTCATTAGGTATTTAAGTTAAGATGAGGTCATCAGAGGAGGCCCTGATCTAATGTGACCAGTGTCCTTAAACAGCGGGGAGATTTGGACTCAATGACAGATGCACGAAGAGGGAATAGTGTGTGAATATACAGAGAGACTACCAAGGAGTCTACCATGGGGTCTATAAGCCAAGGAGTGCCTGAGGCTACCAGAAGATATGACAAGTGCAAATGTTCCTTCAGAGCTCTCAGCAAGAGTCAGCTCTGCCAACACTCTGAATTTGGACTTCCAGCCTCCGAACTGTGAGGCAATAATTTCTGTTGTTTAAGCTACTCAGTTTGGTGTACTTTTTTATGGCAGCTAGGAAACTAATATGCATCTTTTATGATTTTATTGATGAAACTGCAGCCAATTTAGTAGTGACAGTCTTGGTTGTTGAAAATTTATTTAGGTGGGCTCTGAAAAATAAAATTATTAGTATTCAATCATATTTGAATTATTAACATGACAATTTTGCTACAACCTTTTAATTTGTTTACATATTTTGCTCTTCACTTTTGAAATTTCCATATAAAATATAAATTATTAATTGCAAAATATAAATAACCTTCTTCAACAAGGGTTAGGAGTTAATTATGTGCTTATAAATAAATACTAAATAAAAATTAACAAATAAGTTGCAAAGTCATTTCCTTTTTTATATTTTCTTTTCTTCTGTTTAGTCATAATCTGCCTTGTGACATTTCACAGTTTATGCATTATTTGTATATATGTCAGGTTTTAAGTTGACAGATACAGACATGACTAAAAACAGCACTTTTCTGTTTCTACTGAAGCAAAATAATTAATAGGATCTTCCCAGGTAGTGCTAGTGGTTAAAAAAAAAAAAAACAAAAAACAAAAAAACCTGTCTGCCAATGCAGGAGACATAAGAAATGCAGGTTTGGTCCCTGAGTCAGGAAGATCCTCTGGAAGAGGGCGTGGAAATTCACTCCAGTATTCTTGCCTAGATAACCATATGGACAATGGAGCCTGATGGGCTCTATGGGGTCCCAAAGAGTCAGACATGACTGAGTGACTAACACTTTCACTTTTCATAATATTGAATATTCACAATATACACTGAAATTTTCTTATAAAACTTCACTTTATTGTCTAAGAAAGATAGCTCTTTCTTTAGCAAAGGATAGTCATATTAGCACCTATTAGTTTTCTCAATGGATGAAGAATCCTTTAAGAGGTCAGAGAAAGCTAAAAGTATGTCAGGAAACCCGTTAGTGGTGTATAGTGGTGTGAAAGAATTATTGATATAAAAAAGTATGGTAAAGTCTTATGATAGTAAACATATGAATGATGTAGAACTCAGTTCAGTTCAGTTCTGTCACTCAGTCGTGTCTGACTCAGTGACCCCATGAACCGCAACATGTCAGGCCTCCCTATTCATCATCAACTGCCAGAGTCTATCCAAACACATGTCCGTTGAGTCGGTGATGCCATCCAACCATCTCATCCTCTGTCGTCCCCTTCTCCTCCCGCCTTCAAACCTTCAAGGCATCAGGGTCTTTTCAAATGAGTCAGCACTTTGCATCAGGTGGCCAATGTATTAGCGTTTCAGCTTCAACATCAGTCCTTCCAATGAACACCCAGGACTGATTTCCCTAAAGATGGACTGGTTGGATCTCCTTGCAGTCCAAGGGATTCTTAAGAGTCTTCTTCAACACCACAGTTCAAAAGCATCAATTCTTCAGTCCTCAGCTTTCTTTATAGTCCAACTCTGACATCCATACATGACTACTGGAAAAACCATAGCCTTGACTATACGGAACTTTGTGGACAAAGCAATGTCTCTGCTTTTTAATATGCTGTCTAGGTTGGTCAAAACTTTTCTTCCAAGAGTAAGCATTTTGTAATTCCTGCAATAACCATCTGCAGTGATTTTAGAGCCCCCAAAATAAAGTCATCCACTCATTCCACTGTTTCCCCATCTATTTGCCATGAAGTGATGGGACCTGATACCATGATCTTAATTTTCCGAATTTTGAGCTTTAAGTCCACTTTTGCACTTTCCTCTTTCACTTTCATCAAGAGGCTCTTTAGTTCTTCGTCACTTTCTGCCATAAGAGTGGTGTCATCTGCATATCGGATGTTATTGATATTTCTCCCGGCAGTCTTGATTCCAGCTTGTGCTTCATCCAGCCCAGCATTTCTCATGATGTACTCTGCAAATAAGTTAAATAAGCAGGGTGACAATATACAGCCTTGATTTACTCCTTTCCCTATTTGGAACCAGTTTGTTGTTCCATGTCCAGTTCTAAATGTTGCTTCCCGACCTGCATACAGGTTTCTCAAGAGGCAGGTCAGGTCATGTATTCCTATCTCCTTCAGAATTTTCCACAGTTTATTGCACTTCTAATTTCTATATATGATAGATACAGTGCCTGATGAACTATGGACAAAGGTTTTTGACATTGTACTGGATACAGGAATCAAGACCATCCCCAAGAAAAAGAAATGCAAAAAAGTAAAATGGCTGTCTGAGGAGGCCTTACAAATAGCTATGAAAAGAGAAATGAAAAGAAAAGGAGAAAAGGAAAAATATACCCATTTGAAAGCAGAGTTCCAAAGAATCACAAGGAGAGGTAAGAAAGCCTTCCTCAGCAATCAATGCAAGGAAAGAGAGGAAAACAATAGAATGGGAAAGACTATAGATCTCTTCAAGAAAATTAGAGATGCCAAGGGAGAATTTCATGCAAAGATGGGCTCGATAAAGGACAGAAATGGTATGAACCTAACACAAGAAGAAGATATTAAGAACAGATGGCAAGAATACACAGGAGAACTCTACAAAAAAAGATATTCATGACCCAGATAATCACAATGGTGTGATCACTCACATTCACCTAGAGCCAGACATCCTGGAATATGAAGTCAAGTGGGCCTTAGGAAGCATCACTATGAACAAAGTTATTGGAGGTGATTGAATTCCAGTTGAGCTATTTCAAATGCTGAAAGATGATGCTGTGAAAGTGCTGCACTCAATATGCCAGCAAATTTGGAAAACTCAGCAGTGGCCACAGGACTGGAAAATGTCAGTTTTCATTCCAATCCCAAAGAAAGGCAATGCCAAATAATGCTCAAACTACTGCACAATTTCACTCATCTTACACACTAGTATGCTACTGCTGCTAAGTCACTTCTCCGACTCTGTTCGACCCCATAGACGGCAGCCCACCAGGCTCCCCCATCCCTGGGATTCTCCAGTCAAGAACACTGGGATGGGTTGCCATTTCCTTCTCCAATGCATGAAAATGAAAAGTCAAAGTGAAGTCGCTCAGTCGTGTCCAACTCTTAGCGACCCCATGGACTGCAGACTACCAGCCTCCTCCGCCCATCGGACTTTCCAGGCAAGAGTACTGGAGTGGGTTGCCATTGCCTTCTCCGACACACTAGTACAGTAATGCTCAAGATCCTCCAAGCCAGGCTTCAGCAATACGTGAACCGTGAACTTCCAGATGTTCAAGCTGGATTTAAAAAAGGCGGAGGAACCAGAGATCAAATTGCCAACATCCACTGGACCATTGAAAAAGCAAGAGAGTTTCATAAAACCATCTCTTTCTGCTTTATTGACTATGCCAAATCCTTTGACTGTGTGGATGTGGAACTAACCAAGTCAATGGAGATAATCCCCACTGAGGAATTAATTTGTAAGGTGAAATCTTCTGATTTATGCAGGAGAAGTAGAAACCAGTGGCAGAGAAAGATAAGGGTTTGCCCTGTATAGAAGGCTGATTAAAAATGGAACATATATCACTGGACAAAATCCTGTGACCTTGGTTAAAACACTCAAAAATGATTATGATGCCATTTTCAAATGCAGAATTTCTTTTGATATCAATCTTGATTTGTAGAAACATTTTTCAAATCTGCATTTTCTGTCACTAATAAATCACATTAATTGCTCTACCCCAAACAACCACTTCTGTCACTGCTAACTTATATAGGAACAGCTATACATTATTAACAAGCTATGAAAAATCACTGACTAAATGTCACCAAAACTAAGATATGGCTGTACCTTGGGATTCGTATAGCAAGTTTGGTTTTAATCATCTTGGACCACAAGATGTCTTGACATTTGATTAGCGTCTTTTCTCTCTTTAACTTGCACTAGAATCAAACCTCTATTATCTCAGCCATAATTTTCAGCTTAAACTGATAGAAAGTTTTACCTCCTAAATTAAAATGGTGAAAAGAAAACAATCCATCAAAGACCCTATCTTTCATTTAATCAATGCTCACCTGCAGCCTTCACATACCCCTCCCCAAAAAATAAGTGAGCAAAAGCAGCTATAAAATTCAAGCATCTTTAGAACTGCCAGAAATGTTTTGAGCTAACTATTTTCTGTCATAGTAATACCTACGAGAAGTGATCTTGCTGAACCACATAGGATAAATGATTGATTTAACTTTTTTAAAATTTTGATAAAATAAATAAATTTCATAGTTTTAAAATGGGCTTTTGATTTTTTTTTTTTTTCCTGCTCAGGGTCTAATAATATTATCAGGGCATGAATGTATGTTGGCCACAAAATGTCTAAATTTATTAACAGTATTTCACTTACAATACATAATACATGATATTATGAATTTAAATTTTATTGAACTATATCATTTAGCTTTTTACTGTGGGTGAGTCACAATAGCAATATAAAGAAATTATATTTTCTAAACTAGTAATAATTAGGAAGAATTGCACAACAGGCATAATACAGAAAGTAGCCACCAACGAAATTCTATCAAATGTGTCAGAAAACATGTACCCTATGTATTTTATAGTTTTACTATGTTTATAGGGCAGCATGCTATGGATGAACAATTTAAATAATTCTTTTGATCCCCAATTTCCAAATTATTAGAACAGAGATACATTTATATATAAACTTAAATTGCTTCTTGCGTAGTTTCATTTTACATTAAGAAGGCAACACATAAATGACTATAGTCTGCTCATAAAATTTAAATGTGTAATAGAAAAGAATAATCAGGGACTTGATACCTTGAACATACCTAGATTGTGTATTGAATTCAAGATGACCTCTGCACAGAGATTCTAGGAATATGGTTTGCCAATCCAGGGCTATGGGAATATCTGTTCTGTTTTTCACAGCTTAAATTGAAAAGGAAAAAAGTTAATGATCAACTTAATTGTCTTCTTAAAAGTCTCTGTCAGTTGGCTTCTATTTTATTTATATATATATATATATATATGATAAAAATCTGTATAAAATTTGTATATGGAAATGAAAGTAGATGATGGTGCATAAAATTGTGTGGTCAGAAGTCTAAGGTTGTCTTCAGCTCTTGACACCTTGATAGCACTACTGTTATATTTGCTTCTATTTACACTTCTTTATTTACTGGACAATATCCAAATAATATTTGTCACTTATTATGTATGAGACACTGTGCTAGATTCTCTACAATGATGAACAGAACAGGCATTATCCTAGCAGAAGCTATAATCAAATAAGAAGAGAAAAATAGAACTCACACAAAACAATAATTGCCACCACAATCTGTGAAGGTGTCTAATGGACAATAAGACCTAGCATGTGTGTGGTGGTAAATGGGGAGATGTTTCCCTATGCCTGTTCATTGGAGAGTGAGCAGGGGGACAATCACCCTGGAACAGCAGGTTTTGCTCAGACACACCGGTGGTTAGTCAGCTGCCCCTGAAAAGTGGGCTGGTTGATGGAAGATATGATAGACCCTGAGGATTTTTTCAGAGTTTTGGGTTCTTGGTCAGGGTACTCGGGAAACAGATCCTGAGTTTCACTGGAAGTATTTTTTGGGGAGATGTAGAATACACCTAAAGTTGAGTAAGTTGGTGGAGGGAAGAGAATACAAGAAATTACATTTTCATTATTAGATTAATTATTAAAGTGGGGGAATAGGTAAAACTCTAGTTAACCTTGAAAAACACGTTTCAAGATAACCCCACCTGATGGGGTGAGAAAGATAAGGTATTTACACCCAATATCCTATCAGTTGTTGTCACGAGTGTCATGATGGATTGGGGAGATGCTAAGAAGGGGAAGAGTGTTAATTCTCCAGATTTCTGTTCTGCCTTGCAGGGAGGAAGTTTCTGAAAGGCCTCAGTCTCTTAGATAAAAATGCAGGCAAAGCCAGAGATGCTATTGCAAGTTGATGTGGTAGCGTCATAGTGTGTGAGGGAGACCCCAGCATCCTATAGAGTGAGTTAAAATGCCCTGTATCCATTAAAGGTATTAACACAAAATAACAGATCTAGGTGGTATGTAAATTTGTGTCCAGTAGCGATGCAAGAATTTTCTGTCCATTGAAAACAGAAAATAACTTCAAAGGTTTATTATTTACTCTTCTGTAGGACGGTGACTGAATTTGTATCTAATCTAATAATATTAACTCAAATACCTTTATTAAGCTTCCTATAAATGCATATCTTTTCAAATGCTCTGTGAACTAGTCATCATCCTCATGAAAGGTCCTCTCATTAATTAGTGAATTTAATGAAATAATGTGCACTTGTTAATTTCATCTGCATGACAAAACTACTTATAATTTTAAACTATAATTTAATTAGTCTGTGGCACATATTTACTCCTCTGTATATGTTATCAAATTTAATTCTCAGAATACTGCACAGAGAGAGGTGTTATTCTTATTTTGTTTTTATAAATGAGAACAATTTGAATAAGGTTGAGTAATTTGCCCAGGGTCACACAGTTGATAAATAAGGAATTTGAATTCCTTATTTCTAATTTGAGTTTCCTTATTCCTACGACCCAATGTAGTCTGGCTTGAAAACCTCCTTCATGTTTTGAGTATAACTATGTACTCTAAACATTTTCTGATAGCAAGAAAGACTCAGTTCAGTTCAGTTCAGTTGCTCAGTCGTGTCCAACTCTTTGCAACCCTATAAACTGCAGCACGCCAGGGCTCCCTGTCCATCACCAACTCCCAGAGTTCATTCAAACACATGTCTATTGAGTCGGTGATGCCATCTAGCCATTTCATTTTCTGTCGTCCACTTCGCTCCTGCCTCCAGTCCCTCCCAGCATCAGAGTCTTTTCCAATGAGTCAACTCTTCGCATGAGGTGGCCAAAGTACTGGAGTTTCAGCTTCAACATCAGTCCTTCCAATGAACACCCAGGACTGATCTCCTTTAGAATGGACTGATTGGATCTAATTGCAGTCCAAGGGACTCTCAAGAGTCTTCTCCAATACCACAGTTCAAAAGCATCAATTCTTCAGTGTTCAGCTTTCTTCATAGTCCAACTCTCACATCCATACATAACTACTGGAAAAACCATAGCCTTGACTAAAAGGACTTTTGTTGGCAAAGTAATGTCTCTGCTTTTCAGTATGCTATCTAGGATAGTCACCACTTTCCTTCCAAGGAGTAAGCGTCTTTTAATTTCATGGCTGCAGTCACCATCTGCAGTGATTTTGGAGCCCAAAAAAATAAAGTCTGACACTGTTTCCACTGTTTCCCCATCTATTTCCCATGAAGTGATGGGACTGGATGCCATGATCTTCATTTTCTGAATGTTGAGCTTTAAGCCAAGTTTTTCACTCTCCTCTTTCACTTTCATCAAGAGGCTTGTTAGCTCCTCTTCATTTTCTGCCATAAGGGTGGTGTCGTCTGCATATCTGAGGTTATTGATATTTCTCCCAGCAATCTTGATTACAACTTGTGCTTCTTCCAGCCCAGCATTTCTCATTATGTACTCTGCATATAAGTTAAATAAGCAGGGTGACAATATACAGCCTTGACATACTCCTTTTCCTATTTGGAATCAGTCTGTTGTTCCATGTCCAGTTTTAACTGTTGCTTTCTGACCTGCATATAGGTTTCTCAAGAGGCAGATCAGATAGTCTAGTATTCCCATCTCTTTCAGAATTTTCCAGAGTTTGTGGTGATCCACACAGTCAAAGGCTTTGGCATAGTCAATAAAGCAGAAATAGATGTTTTTCTGGAAGTCTCTTACCTTTCCCATGATCCAGCAGATGTTGGCAATTTGTTCTCTGATTCCTCAGCTTTTTCTAAATCCAGCTTTAACATCTGGAAATTCACGGTTCAAGTATTGCTGAAGCCTGGCTTGGAGAATTTTGAGCATTATTTTACTAGCGTGTGAAATGAGTGCAATTGTTTGATAGTTTGAGCATTCTTTGGCATTACCTTTCTTTGGGATTGTAATGAAAACTGACCTTTTCCATTCCTTTGGCCACTGCTGAGTTTTCCATATTTGCTGGCATATTGAGTGCAGCACTTTCACAGCATCATCTTTCAGGATTTGAAATAGCTCAAATGGAATTCCATCACCTCCACTAGCTTTGTTCATAGTGATGTTTTCTAAGGCCCACTTGACTTCACATTCCAGGATATCTGGCTTAGGTCAGTGATCACACCATCGTGATTATCTGGGTCATGAAACTCTTTTTTGTACAGTTCTTCTGTGTATTCTCGCCACCTCTTCTTAATATCTTCTGCTTCTGTTAGATCCATGCCTTTTATGTCCTTTATTGAGCAATCTTTGTATGAAATTTTCCCTTGGTATCTCTAATTTTCTTGAAGAGATCTCTAGTCTTTCCCATTCTGTTGTTTTCCTCTATTTTTTTGCATTGATTGCTGAGGAATTCTTTCTTTTTTTTTTTTTTTTTTTAGTTTTCTGAATGTTGAACTTTTTTTTTTTAATTTTATTTTATTTTTAAACTTTACAATATTGTATTAGTTTTGCCCAACATCGAAATGAATCCACCACAGGTATTCCCGTGCTCCCCATCCTGAACCCTCCTCCCACCTCCCTCCCCATACCCTCCCTCTGGGCTGTCCCAGTGCACCAGCCCCAAGCACCCAGCATGGTGCGTCGAACCTGGACTGGCGACTCGTCTCATACATGATATTACACATGTTTCAATGCCATTCTCCCAAATCTCCCCACCCTCTCCCTCTCCCACAGAGTCCACAAGACTGATCTATACATCAGTGTCTCTTTTGCTGTCTCGAACACAGGGTTATTGTTACCATCTTTCTAGATTCCATATATGTGCGTTAGTATACTGTATTGGTGTTTTTCTTTCTGGCTTACTTCACCTTGCTATTCTTTGGAACTCTGCATTCAGACGCTTATATCTTTCTTTTTCTCCTTTACTTTTTGCTTCTCTTCTTTTCACAGCTATTTGCAAGGCCTCCTCCGACAGCCATTTTGCTTTTTTGCATTTCTTTTCCATGGGATGGCCTTGATCCCTGTATTCTGTTCAATGTCATGAAGCTCTGTCCATAATTCATCAGGCTCTCTATCTATCAGATCTAGTTCATTAAATCTATTTCTCACTTCCACTGTATAATCATAAGTGATTTGATTTAGGTCATACCTGAATGGTATTCAGGTTTTCCCCACTTTCTTCAATTTAAATCTGAATTTGCCAATAAGGAGTTCATGATCTGAGCCACAGTGACCTCCCAGTCTTGTTTTTGCTGACTGTATAGAGCTTTTCCATCTTTGGCTGGTAATAGACTGTATAGAGCTTTTCCATCTTTGGCTGGTAATAATATTATCAATCTGATTTCCGTGTTGACCATATGGTGATGTCCATGTATAGCATCTTCTCTTGTGTTGTTGGAAGATAGTGTTTGTTACGACCAGTGAATTCTCTTGGCAAAACTCTATTACCCTTTGCCCTACTTCACTCCATATTCCAAGGCCAAATTTTCCTGTTACTCCAGGTGTTTCTTGACTTCCTATTTTTGCATTCCAGTCCCCTATAATGAAAAGGACATCTTTTTTGGGTGTTAGTTCCAAAAGGTCTTGTAGGTCTTCATAGAACCGTTCAACTTCAGCTTCTTTAGCATTACTTGTTGGGGCATAGGCTTGGATTATCGTGATATTGAATGTTTTGCCTTGCAAATGAACAGAGATCATTCTGTCGTTTTTGAGATTGCATCCAAGTACTGCATTTCGGATTCTTTTTTGACCATGATGGCTACTCCATTTCTTCTAAGGGATTCCTGCTCACAGTAGTAAATATAGCGGTCATCTGAGTGAAATTCACACACTCCAGTGCATATTAGTTTGATGATTCCTAGAATGTTGACGTTCATTCTTGCCATCTCCTGTTTGACCACCCAATTTGCCTTGATGCATGGACCTAATATTCCAGGTTCCTATGCAATATTGCTCTTTACAGCATCGGACCTTGCTTCTATCACCAGTCACATCCACATCTAGGTGTTGTTTTTGCTTTGGCTCCATCACTTCATTCTTTCTAAAGTTATTTCCCCACTGATCTCCAGTAGCATATTGGGCACCTACCAATCCGGGGAGTTCCCCTTTCAGTATCCTACCTTTTTGCCTTTTCACACTATTCATGGGGTTCTCAAGGCAAGAATATTGAAGTGGTTTGCCATTCCCTTCTCCAGTGGACCACTTTCTGTCAGACATGTCCACCATGACCTGTCCATCTTGGCTAGTCCCACATGGCAAAGCTTAGTTTCATTGAGTTAGACAAGGCTGTGTTCCATGTGATCATATTGGCTAATTTTCTGTGATTATGGTTTCAGTGTGTCTGCCCTGTGATGCCCTCTCACAACACCTACCGTCTTACTTGGATTTCTCTTACCTTGGATGTGAAGTATCTCTTCACAGCTGCTCCAGCAAAGCGCAGCCTCCAAGGTAAGGAGAAACAAAGATTACTCCCAGGAGAACTGTGCACATCCAGGCCAGAAAAATAGTCTTTACTTAAAAGTTTCAGAAAAATTTTAATTTTTTTAAAGAGTCAATTAAAGCCTGAAAAATTGATAATTTCCCTAAAGAAATAATATAATCAGACTTCTTAATGTTACTAAATTTATTTTGGTAAAACTTCAAAATTTACTAAAATTTAGTAGCGATTATATATGCTTGTAAAACAGTATATTCTGATGAAATGCAACATCATTGATAAGGGAGAATTTCTCAGATTTAATTCTCATTAAGTTATATAAAAGTCTGAGTGAGGGAGTCTTTAGTTGGATATTACATCATGTGGCAACATCATAAATAGATCAGTTAACACTTTTTTTGAATGGGCATGGTAGACTAATGTAGGCTGCTTGAACAAATCTCAGGCAGTTGAAAGCCATAGAGTCTTACTTCTTGCTTATGAGATACGTCCATCAAAGGTCCACCAGGACTACCTTTTTTATAATCATCCTCACTCTCACATCTGCACATCCTCAAACCCAAGCAAATAAACAACAAAAACTAATGAGAATAACAGCATAAAACAAACTGAATATATATATTTATTTTAAAAATCTATTTCTATTCCTCTATTTCTCTGAGTTTGTGAAAAGATACATATGAAAATTTTAACTTTATATATAACTGTGTATGTGAATATATATACATATAGTATTTATTATTATATAAATGAATAATATATATATATATTTATATATAAGAAGATATATATAAAATAATATAAACATGACACATCTGTGATAAGTATTATATAGACTTTTAGAGTTTTCATGAAAGCACATTCAAATATTTCTGACACTGTCCATATAATAATGTTCTAGAATTTATACAACACTGCTTTTGAGGGTTTCAAATAACTAATTTTTAAACTTGGAAATATCCTTTTAATAAAACAGAAAAAATAGACTTTTGTGAATAAAATAATACACTGAGAAAAAAATAAAAGAGGGAGAGATGGTAAAAGCAAAATGATTAAATTATAGTAAGTGGTTTGCAAAAGAGATTTATTCACAATTGGATTTCTAGCCTCTACAGTCAAAATCAAATTTAGGTTTTCTTGGCTCAATGAAGATACATTTTTCCTTTACAGTATATTCGAGGTTCCAGGTTTTGTATAAAATTTTAACTGAAAGAAATAGCCTTAGTTACTATTGATGTTATTCTAAGGTTTTTGGATATTTCAAAATTATTATTCTAAAAGTGCACTTATATTTGAAATGTTTTGATTTTAAATGAATTGATTTGTTAATTAAATATGTGTATAAAATAACAACAAAACTTGGAAATCATTATTTCACTGACATGAATATTATACTTTATATCTTTTTGCTTAAGTTTACCCAATTGTCATCATCCATTTTTACATCTAAGAACCCTTTTCTCTTTGCTACTCCTGATCTCAGACCTTGCTTTACACAGGGAGCTATGCTCATAATGTTTTCTAAAACTAGGCCACTGATCTTTCCATATTTACTAATATATCATGTATCCAGGCCTTTCATTCTAAAGATAGTACCCTGACCCTCTACTTACTACCCTTCACTATTAAAGCCTTACTCATTGTTTCCATTTGTAATTTCCAAGTTGGTCTTGAATCTTGATAACCATTTGCACTTATAATGCTTAAACTGGTTTCATGAAATAACCAAATGTAGTGATTACAAAAAGTCAAAACTGTCTTTAAATTCTGACTTCTTGAGGTTTGATGCAATAAGTAATTCTCCCTAGAAGTTTGATTCTACTCTAGCATCCAAACATGCTGTTATTCTTTTACTACTTGTTTCTTTTCTTTCACTGTTTCAATTTCTTTCATTTCAGCTTTAAAGTCTATTGTCTTTTTACTTTCCTCAAATTCTTGCCAGTCATATCACCTCCAGATAAATGTCATTTATCATCATCATGACAATAACTCCACATTGCTCTCATTGAATTAGACCTGAATGTTGTTACTGTTCAGTCACTCAGTCATGTGCAACTCTGTGACCCACTGGACTGAAGTATACCAGGTTTCCCTGTCCTTCACAATTTCCTGGAGTTTGCTCAAACTCGTCCATTGAATCAGTGATGCCATTCAACCATCTCATTCACTGTTGTCCCTTTCAGTCTTTCCCAGTGTCAGGGTCTTTTGCAATGAGTCGGCACTTCACATTAGGTGTCCAAATTATTGGAGGTTCAGTTTCAGCATCAGTCCAACCAATGGATATTCAGGGTTGATATCTTTTAGGATTAACTGGTTTGATATCCTTACTATACACGAACTCTCAAGAGTCTTCTCCAGCACCATAATTCAAAAACATCAGTTCTGCACACAGCCTTTTTTAGAGTCCCACTTTCACATAGATACATGACTACTGAGCAAACTACAGATTTGACTATATGGACCCTTACTGTCAATAATGTCTCTGCTTTTTAATACACCATCTGAGTTGGTCATAGTTTTATTTCCAAGGAGCAAGTGTCTTTTAATTTCATGGCTGTGGTCACCATCCACAGTGATTTTGGAGCCCACGAAAATAAACTCTGTTACTGTTTCCATTTTCTCCCCCATCTATTTGCCAATGAAATGATGGGACTGGATGTCATGATCTTCATTTTTTGATGGTTGAGTTTTAAGCCAGCTTTTTCACTCTCATCTTTCATCTTCATCAATAGGCTCTTTAATTCGTCTTTGTTCTCTCTCTTCCATTAGAGTGGTGTCATCTGCTTATCTGAGGTTATTGCTATTTCTCCCTGCAGTCCTGATTCGACTTGAGCTTTATCCAATCTGGGATTTCACATGATGCATTCTGCATATAAGTTAAATAAGCAGGATGATAATATACAGCCATGACATACTCCTTTCCCACTTTTAACCACTCTGTCATTCCATATCTGGTTCTCACTTGTTGCTTCTTGACCTGCAAACACGTTTCTCAGGAGGCAGGTAAGGTGGTTTGTTACTCCCATCTCTTTAAGAATTTTCCAGTTCTTGTAATCCACAAGGTTAAAGACTTAAGCATGGTCGATGAAGAATAACTAGGTGTTTTTTGTTTTTTGTTTTTTTCTGGAATTCCCTTACTTATTCAGTGATCCAACAGATATTGGCAATTTGATTTCTGGCTCCTCTACCTTTTCTAAATCCAGCTTGTGCGTCTGGAAATTATTGGTTCAGGTACTGTTTAAACTTAGCTTGAAGGATTTTGAACATTACCTTGCTAGTATGTGAAATGAGTGCAATTGTGTAGTAGTTTGAACATTTTATTGCATTGCCCTTATTTGAGATTGGAACTAAAACTGATCTTTTTCAGTCCTGTGGCCACTTCTGAGTTTTCTAAATTTGCTGGCATATTGAATGCATCACTTTAATAACATTTTTTTCTATATATATATATAAAGATTTTAAATAGCTTAACTGGAATTCCATTATCTCCACTAGCTTTGTTTGCAGTGATGCTTCCTAAGAGCCACTTGACTTCACATTCCAGGATTTCTGGCTCTAGGTGAGTGATCACACCATTCTTATCCAGGTCATAACCTGAATGTTGAGTTGTCACTTAATTATTGCCTCTTAGATGGTCTACAGACACCATACATCAAACTGTTATCCCCACTCCTCACAACCTGTTTCCATCTATTCAATAAGCTATATGAAAGTATTATTCTTATTTCACACTATTGGGTCAAGTCCTTTGAGGATATCTAAAATGTTTCTTAAAAGTTTGCCATATTCTAAAAAACAACAACAAAAAAAAACCAACTTTGCCATATTCTAAATATTTACTATCACTACTTTCTTTCCTAGGACATATTAAACTTTTAACATTCTCTTCAATTTCTTATTTCTCCATTCTAATTTTCATCAATGACATTTTATCTTTCCAATCACTCCCTCTCAGAAGAAAGATTTATGATGTCTCCCTACTGAGAAATCAGCTTTTTGTTACTTCAGTAATATAATCTGAAAATTCATCCTGCTAGATTAGCTGAGTTACAATCAATGAATGGAAGGACAAAGGCTACAAACTGGATTCCTGACATGGATTCACAAATACATGTGAATTTGCTTTGCAAATTGATTTACATACATTTAAACTTAATTTACTATAGATTATTTAACATCATGAGTCAGGATGTATTAATATTATCCATCACATAGTGCTACAGATTCACTCTGGGGCATAACTGTTTTTTCCCATATCCTTCCCATCTTTCTATTTTACCACTGTTGGAATTTCATAAGGTAAGTATAGAGAATGTGTGTACTCTATTCAGGGGAGACAGAAAGAGAAAATGAGATCCAGATCCTCGTCACTTAACCCTATTCATGTACTGCTTATCTCAGAACAGTGTTCTCTTTTTCTTTTCTTTTTTTTTTTTTTTTGTGTGTGTGTGGTGGGGAGGGGCTTCTACAAGCTAGAGAATTACTTTTTGTTCCTGAATGGGTCCCAAAGAGTAGCACAGATCAAACAGATTTTAATGTCTCAAGTTCAACTACTAAGACATGTTTAACTGGTAAATAGGAAGAAAAAAAAAAGCCAAAAAATCCACAAAAAGCACAGTTATTTGCAAATAATATATCTATTAAAGGGTAATATCTAAAATAGACAAAGAATTCATATAACTTGACTTTCAAAAAACAAGCAAATTGATTAAAAATGCCCCAGATGAACTAAGTGGACATTTTTCCAAAGAAGAAATAGAGATAGATGGCCAACAGACACAGAAATATCATCACTAACCATGGCATCTCATTCCAGTATTTTTGCCTGGAAAATTGCATAGACAGAGGAGCCTGGGGGCTATAGTCTTTGGGTTTGCAAAGATTCAGATATGACTGAACATGCACACACACACACAAACAACAGCGTTGCTATCAGGGAAATGAAAATTGAAACATAATTGAGATAGCACTTTTTGCCTGTCAGGATTTCTATATTCGAAAAGACAAAAATAACAAGGATGTGAAGAAGAGGGAATCCTTGTGCACTGTTAGTGGGAACGTAAGTTGGTACAACCACTATGGAAAACAGTATGGAAGTTTCCCAAGAAATTAAAAATAGAACTACTGTAGGATCTAGTAACTCCACTTCTGGATATTTTTACAAAGAAAACAAAAACAGGAGAATAAAATGGTGGAAGAGTGGGTGGACGTGGAGTATCTCTCTCTCTCTCTCTCTCTCTCTCTCTCTCTCTCTCTCTCTATGGATACATCAGGAATACACCTCAGACACAGAAGTGCATGCAGAACACCAGGTGAGAGTGGAAAGGAGTACCTGACCAGTGGAAAAGAATATATGGAAACACCCCAAACTCGGTAGGATGAAGGAACTAGTGGGGAAAACAGGAGTATTAGTAGGACTAGACCTGACCTTGGCTGGTGGGGGAACTGAAGCAGGGGTCTGACCCCACAGCAGGGCAATTGTCTGAGTCAGAGGAGAAACTTGTAAGGCTGAGAGTTAAACAGATGATCTGTGGCAACTTAAATGAGAATCAAACAGTCCTTGCCACAGCCATACATACCCTGGACAGGGATGCAGGTCCCCTGGAAAGCACAACAGCTGGGAACTGGAGTTTAGAGACCGTGGAGCAATCCCAGGGGGAGAGCTGCTGTGGACTGCAGAGAGATGGATTGAGGGGATGTGAGGGAAAAGATTGTGGTGAGGAATGCCTTTGGAGGAAAGTTGTGCAGCCATGGAAGCAAGATGATAATGCATAGGGGGTGGAGACATCACCATAGCCTCTCTCTGCCCACATGCCTGCATCAGCAGCTGAATAATAGAGAGGCTGGCCCCTCAAACGACTGATGCACTGAACAGCAGAGTAGTAACCCACCCAAGGTGTCCGTTTAAGTGACTGATGTGCCAAACTACAGAGAAGGCCCACAAGCAAGGAAGCCCTATAAGTTCGTGAATAGGCAGAGCTATGGAGAAAGACTGGCCAAAGAGGCCTTCTGGTCGCCAGCTACAAGAGGCTCGAAAAAAGACTCTGAGAGGGCCACAACACCTGCAGCTAAGGCAATCTGTGTCCCTGCACACTTGGTGTCGCCAGGGTCTGTGCAAGCCAACCAGCTATACCATCTTCATGCTCAACACTCAGTGGGGCAGAGCTGCCACATGCAAAAAAGTCTCATGGCTATGCACTCAGGGTTGTTTCAGTCATTTCCAACTCTTTGTGTCCCTGTAGACTGTGGTCTGACAGGCTTTTCTTTCAGGGGTATTCTCCAGGCAAGAATACTGGAGCATATTGGCAAATACTGGTTGTCATATTCTTCTAGAGCACTATATTTCCTGCTGCCCTAGCCGCCAACTCCTTTGAGTACTCAGTGCTGCCAGAACCCCTATGACCCAAACAGCTGCACCACCTCCACATCTGGCCCTCACAGGGGCAGACTCAAGCCCTCAAGGACAGCCTCAAGAGCGAACCCCAGTGAACGATCCACTTGCAGAGGTGGAAATTAAACCACAGTTGAAACCCAGAGACACTGTAGCTAAGGAAGAAGACTCAAAACCTTCCCACCAGCTGTACCAGCTGCAGATTAAGTCCACTTGATCAACTAGTCAGGCTCTGTGTCTATGGAATATATAAAAGAACATTGAGAGCTCCCACAAAAGAAAATGCACTAGTTCTGATAGCTATGGATATTGGAGGCAAGAACACAACAGGAGTACGGCTAGATTAGAATCTGAGCTGCCCCCACAGCAGGTCCAGAGATCAGCACAGTACTGGAGGGCATCCTAGGCTGGTGAAGTGTACTGTGACTCTCAGTGAGGGAAAGGAGTCTGACAGCAGTGACTCAAGAAAAACATTTGTTATTCTTATGTTTTGATTTGTTCTTTAGATTCTTTTGAATTTTTTCTTTTTCTTATTTTCCCCCTCTGTTGTAGTTGTCAATTTTATTGGCACTATGAAATCGAATTAAACTTTTGCTCATTTTTTCCCTCTCAGTCACATTTTTTTTATTGCTGTTATAAACCTCTTTCTCTACTTTGGGCTTTTGCAGTTCTGTAGAGCTTTCCATTCTTTTTTCTTTTCTCTCTCTTTTTATAATTTTAATTTTAAATTTATTAAACCTATTATTTTTTCTATATTTATTTCTTTGTTTGCTTTTCCTACTGTTCTTTTCCATTTGCAGTTAATCTTTAATGTATATACATCTTTTTATCTACCTCTATTTAACTTTGCATATCTGTCCTTTCTTTCCTTTCTCTCCTTTCCTCTCAACATATTTGCTAGTTTTATTTTCATTGCTTTATTTCCCATTTGACATCTTGCTTTTGTTTGGTTTTCTAGTTTGTGCTCTAGTTAGTTTTGTTTTGGCAGATATAATTTTTGGTTTCCTTTGTTATCCTGGTCAGTCTACTATACTTTATTTTTGTTGAACTATTTTGATTTTGCTTATGGGTGTATATGTAATCACGTATATTCATTCACACTTCTTACTGTTGTTATAAACCTCTGCCTCTACATTGAGATTTTGCAGTTCTGAGAAGTTTTCCTCCCCCCTCCCCTTTTAATTTATTATTCTTTACTTTCCTCTTTTATATAATTTATTTTTCAATGTTTTAAACCTAGGATTTTTCTACATTTATTCCTTTGTTTGCCTTTCTTACTGTTTTTTCCCCTTGTGGTTAATCTTTAGTGTCTGTAAATCTTCTCCATCTACCTCTGTTTAACTGTTTATTTTTATTCTTTTGTACTCTTCTTTCTTTCCTTTCCTCTCAACATATTTTGTAGTCTTTTTTTTTTTTTCATTGCTCTATTCCCCACTTTGCACCTTGCTTTAGTTTTGTTTTCCAGTTTGTGCTTTACTTAGTTTTGTTGTTCTTAACTGGTATATATATATATATATATATATATATATTATTTTTCTTTGTTCACTGGGTCACTCTACTGTATTTTGTTGGGTTGTTTTGACTTTGCTTATGGTTGTATATATATGTGTGTTATTTTCATTATTGCTTGCCTGATTTTGTAACTATCATTTGTCTGGAGTTCAACTTTGGTTTCTCGTTTTGGGGTACAGTTTTAATATCGTTTAGTGCCATAACAACCACTTGTGGAATCTTTGTTCCTGATCACATATGAAGCCCTGAGACTTTGGAGTGGGAGCACTGACTCCAAGACCTTAGACTACCAGAGAGCTAAGCCTCAGTTCAGTTCAATTCAGTCACTCAGTCGTGTCCGACTCTTTGCGACCCCGTGAATTGCAGCACGCCAGGCCTCCCTGTACATCACCAACTCCCAGAGTTCACTCAGACTCACGTCCATCGAGTCAGTGATGCCATCCAGTCATCTCATCCTCTGTCATCCCCTTCTCCTCCTGCCCCCAATCCCTCCCAGCATCAGAGTCTTTTCCAATGAGTCAACTCTTCACATGAGGTGGCCAGAGTACTAGAGTTTCAGCTTTAGCATCATTCCCTCCAAAGAAATCCCAGGGCTGATCTCCTTCAGAATGGACAGGCTGGATCTCCTTGCAGTCCAAGGGACTCTCAAGAGTCCTCTCCAACACCAGAGTTCAAAAGCATCAATTCTTCAGCACTCAGCCTTCTTCACAGTCCAACTCTCACATCCATACATGACCACAGGAAAAACTATAGCCTTGACTAGACGGACCTTTGTTGTCGAAGTAATGTCTCTGCTTTTCAATATGTTATCTAGGTTGGTCATAACTTTCCTTCCAAGGAGTAAGCGTCTTTTAATTTCATGGCTGCAGTCACCATCTGCAGTGATTTTGGAGCCCCCCAAAATAAAGTCTGACACTGTTTCCACTGTTTCCTTATTTATTTCCCATGAAGTGATGGGACGAGATGCCATGATCTTCGTTTCTGAATGTTGAGCTTTAAGCCAACTTTTTCACTCTCCACTTTCACCTTCATCAAGAGGCTTTTTAGTTCCTCTTCACTTTCTGCCATAAGGGTGGTGTCATCTGCATATCTGAGGTTATTGATATTTCTCCTGGCAATCTTGATTCCAGCTTGTGTTTCTTCCAGTCCAGCGTTTCTCATGATGTACTCTGCATATAAGTTAAATAAGCAGGGTAACAATATACAACCTTGATGTACTCCTTTTCCTATTTGGAACCAGTCTGTTCCGTGTCCAGTTCTAACTGTTGCTTCCTGACCTAGGGAGTATCAAATAGTGAGAACTCACAGAAATGAAACCACTTGAATACAAGACTCAGCATCACTCAACCACCAGTAGCATCCTGTGCAGGATGTCTCATCTAAACAACAAACAAAATAAAACTACATACCCAATCACCAGCAGACAGAATTATCACCTCACTCAGCCTTGCCCATCAGAGGAAAAACAAACAAATAATCACACAAACAAAAATTCAGCACAAATCTCATCCTTTATGAAGCTTACACAAACCACTGGACCAACTTTAGGAGGGCAGAAATCAAAAGGAAGAAAGAATTCAAACTTGATACCTTGGAAAAGGAGACCTCAAACACAATACATTAAAAAAATAATAATGAAAAGACAAATAAATATTACAAAAATGAAGGGACAAACTAGAAAGATAGAAGTCCAAATAAATAAAGAGGAAATAGACAAACTACCTGATAAAGAATGCAGAATAATGATAGTAAAGGTGATCAAAAGTCTTGAAGACAGAATGGAGAAAATGCAGGAATCAATAAAGACTTAGAAAAATTAAACAATAAAAATACAAAGACAAACAACACAATTAATGAAATTAAATATTCTCTAGAAGGAATCAATAGAAGAATATCTGAAGCAGCAGAAAGAATCAGTGAGCTGGAAGATAAAATGGTGGAAATAACTTCTGAAGAGCAGAATAAAATAAAAAGAATGAAAAAAATGAGGATAGTCTCAGAGACCTCTTAGACAATATCAAATGCAAAAACATTCAATTTATAAGGGCCCCAGAAGAAGAAGAGAAAAAGAAAGTGTATGAGAAATTTTTTGAAGAGACTATAGTTGAAAATTTCTCCAACATGGAAAAGGAAAAGGTCAATAAACTCCAAGAGGCACAATCAGTCCCTTACAGGATAAAACCAAGGATAAAAACATGTCAAGACACATACTATCAAGCTAAGAAAGAGAAAAGCATTAAGTAACATACAAGGGAAATCCCATATATTTAACAGCTTATCTTTCAGCAGAAACTCTGTAGGCCAGAAAGAAATGGCAGGAAACATTTAAAGTATTGAAAGGGAAAAATCTACTACTACAAAAAACAAACAAAACAAAACAATATTTAGAAAAATATATGCATTCTTATGTTAATTGCAGCATTGTTTGCAGTAGCTAAGACAAGGAATCAACCTAAGGACCCACCAACAGATGAATGGATAAATGATAACGGAATATTACTGAGCTATAAAAATAAATTAAATCTTGTCGTTTGCTACAATAAACATGGGTGGACCTAGTATATTATGCTAAGCAAAAGAAGTAAGACAGAGAAAGACAAAAACAGTACAATTTCACTTATATATCGACTCTAAAAACTGAAAGAAATGACTGAAATAAACAAAAAAAAATGTAATAAAACAGAGTCATAGATTCATAGAAGAAACAAGTGGCCACCAGTAGCAGGAGGAGGGTAAGTAAAATAAGTGAGGGAAGTTAAGAGGTACAAACATCCAGTTACAAAACAAAAGAGCAAGGGAATGAAATTTACAGCGTAGGAAATAGTTATAATACGGTAACATCTTCTTATGGTGATGAAGTTGGTGAAAAGGTACAAAAATACAGTTATAAGACAAATAACTACTAGGGATAAAATATAAAACATGATTAATATAATTAATGAAGCTTATGTTCTGTATATGAAAATTGTTGAGAGTCAATAATGACTTCTCATCACATGGAAATTTTTTTTCTTTACAATTTTTTTCTTTAATTTTGTATCTATATGAAGTAATGGATATTTAATAAAGTTATTGTGGCAATCATTTCATGATAATGTAATTCAAATCATTTTTCCATAAATCTTAAACTCATTCCATATTATATGTCAGTTATATCTCAATAAAACTGGGAGAAAAAAATAAAGTCTTTCCTATACAATTAAAAAAATTAAAATAAAGACATAGTTTAGGATTAAGGAAAAGATATTAAAAAATACTGAAGGACTACTTAGTTTCTTTAGTTATGAAAAGAAACTCTAGATATGATCCTTTTTTTATTTGCTTTTCTTCCTAATTTATTTCTGTCTACATTGATTAATATTACTAAAAGTTCTAGTAAATAATGCTGTTGACAGCATACAGAAAAAAATTATATTTTACTTCTATAGATTGAGACCCACTGTTAAGTCTATTAAGGCAGGGAAACTTTTGCTGTACTATTTTCTATATTTAGAAATAATAAATGTATATATATTTAATTTTATTTGGTATTCTATATTTCCATACCATCATTCTATATTTAATTTCCTTTATCATAATACATTTATGTGCAATTGAATTTGATTATTTAAAGTTTTACATTTATAATTACATTTTTTCATACCACCTTTATAGTTTGATTTCCAAACTAGATAGTGTCAGAACATCAGGAAACTTCCATATTTTATATGCTCTATATCAAGTTATATGTAGTGGGAAGTGGCTGTTATATGAAAAATTCTTTTGACTTACACTCTCCTGACTTAATTCCAAAGGTAGTAAACTTTAAACTACTCAATGCATTTTATTTTGATACTCCATTCATATTATTTTCTTACGACAACTGTTAATTATATTTTCATGAATATTAAATATTTTCAGAATTTTTGAAAATGTATCCTCTTTCTACTGTATTATTACAGACTAACAGTATCCACAGATCACCAGTACAATAAATAAACAAAATACCTACACTAAAATAGATCATTATAAAAGTTCCAAAATCTGTGTTGTGTATAGAAGAAAATCCTAAATATTTCTGGAAATAAAGGGTGTCAAATAATTGAAACATAGTAATTTTTTTTTCAGTATCCTGGGGGAAATGTTTCTCAAAATGGAAAAGCACAATCAAGTACAATAGTAAGTAATAAAAATGTCCTTAGATGTCAAAGATTTAAAAAGAAATCAATTGCCCAGTCACCACACAACTTTTGTGGTGGTTGTTGATTTCTGGATGCTAATGAAGAAAAGAAATCCTGAGTCCCAGAAACCAGTCCACCTGGCCTCTGACATGCTAAAAAATAAATAAATAAATGTTTGAAGAGAGGAGGTGTTCTACCACAAAATATGTCTCTTTGGCATAATATTTAAGACTGGTTATTATTTTCCTTAAAAAAAATATTTTACTTGGAGGAAAACTACTTTACAATATGGTGGTGGTTTTTGCCCTACATCAACATGAATCAGCCACGGGTACATATGTGTCTGCCCATCCTGAACCCCTCTCCTCCCTCCCTCCCCATCCCATCCTTCTGAGTTGTCCCAGAGCACTGTCTTTGAGTGTCCTGCTTCATTCATTGAACTTGTACTGGTCATCTATTCCACACATGATAATATACATGTTTCAGTGCTATTCTCTCAAATCATCCCATCCTCACCTTCTCCCACAGAGTCCAAAAATCTGTTCTTTACATCTGTGTTTCTTTTGCTGTCTTCTACATAGGACCATTTTTACCATCTTTCTAAATTCCATATATATGCATTAATATACTGTATCTGTGTTTCTCTTTCTGACTTTTACTTCACTCTGTATAATAGGCTCCAATTTCATCCACCTCATTAGGAACTGACCCAAATGTGAGGTTTTTTTTTGTTGTTGTTGTTGTTGTTGTTTGTTTTTTTAATAACTGAGTAATATTCCCACAGTGTATATGTACCACAACTTCCTTATCCACTCATCTATCAGTGGACATTTAGGTTGCTTCCATGTCCAAGCTATCGTGAACAGTGCTGAAATATACATTGGGGTATTGTGTCTCTTTCAATTCTGGTTTTCTCCGTGTGTATACCCAGCAGCGGGATTGCTGGGTCATATGGCAGTTCTATTTCCAGTAAAACTGGTTATTATCTAAAGAACACCAGATATGTGAAAATGTCTGAAAACAACAAGGAGTTAATTTTTTTTTTTTTTTTTTGTTTCCCTCAAAGAACATGACATTTGTAAAGGAAGTCTCCTTTTTTGGGGTGTCTCCCTCTTCTGCTCCAGGAGGAAAAGGAGGACCAAATCTTTAGAAACTCAGTGGAAAAACAAAGAATTAAATCTGCGTAACAGTTTTACCCCTGTTTACTGTGCTTTTCTTGGTCATCTCTCTTAACTCACTCAACCCATACTCAACATCCTGTTTTGTCTTTAGCTGAGGATAGTGCTTAAGTAAGGACTTGGGTCATTTGGGGGAGGTACTCAGTTCTGGGTGTCTCCCATATATACATGTCTTTAAGCTTTTGTTTAATCTTCTGTTAATCTGTCTCCTGTCTGTTTAATCCTTAGACCATCCAGAACAACATGGAAATTTCACTGAAAGAACAGTACAAGTAAGAGGCAAATGAATAAACTTGAAGTCACACACCATAAAACAGCAATCATAGATATTGTGGGCCTGGGATAGGGGCTCTTTTCTCTCTCTCCTCTTCCTTCTAACCATCACATTGTTAAGGTTTTGTATTAAAAATGTACCAGAATAAAAGAAAAACAGGATTATGTTGTATACAGGTGCAGGATTCTTCATCAATAGCTCTGGATATGCTCAACTCTTACTGGCTGTGAGGTCTCTGGTTTTAGTTTATTCATCATTTGATAAAGATTAAGTAGCAAGAGTATGGCTAGTAATGGCCAGAGCATGGCCATTACTTATACATAAGCTAATCATAAGCACACAGGCTTCCATGGTGGCTCAAAGGTAAAGGTTCCACCTGCCAAAGCAGGAGACACTGTTTGGACCCCGGGTGAAAAAGATCCCTGGAGGAGTGCATGCCAACCCACTCCAGTATTCTTGCCTGGGAAATCCCATAGACAGAAGAGCCTGGTAGGCTGCAGTCCATGGGGGTCACAAAAGAGTCAGACACAACTTAGGCACTAAACAACAACAATCATAACCTGTCTATTCTGATGAAGTGTTAACAACTATGACCGTTCAAAACAATGATTTAACAAAAATCTTTAAACAAAATTCTTTAAAAAAAATATTTTACTTAAGTGAAACACTCCTCTTTTCGACATATATCACAATAAAATACTAAGATTGAAAAGCAAAGATATATATACAAAGAAAATTATCCCAATGTTACTAACAGTGATAAAAGATAAAAATCACTTAAACAAATTGACAGTGTAATATGGAAGATTCTTTGAAAGAACAAAAGCAGTCACTTGAAATAATATTTTTGAAAATATATTATATAGGATAACTGCAAGGAGATCCAACCAGTCCATTCTGAAGGAGATCAGCCCTTGGATTTCTTTGGAGGGAATGATGCTAAAGCTGAAACTCCAGTACTTTGGCCAGCTCATGAGAAGAGTTGACTCATTGGAAAAGTCTCTGATGCTGGGAGGGATTGGGGGCAGGAGGAGAAGGGGGCAAAAGAGGATGAAATGGCTGGATGGCGTCATTGACTCGATGGATGTTAGTCTGAGTGAACACTGGGAGTTGGTGATGGAAAGGGAGGCTTGGCGTGCTGAGATTCATGGGGTCGCAAAGAGTTGGACATGACTGAGCTACTGAACTGAACTGAATTGAATGTCTCAAACGGTATTTCCTTCAAAGGTATCTTTTCAAAAAATAGAAAGTGAATATGAAGAAAAAAATCTTCAAGAGAAATACATAAATATATTAAAATTGGTGATTTAGTGATAATGAAATCAGATTGATTATATTCTTTGCAGCCAAAGATGGAGAAGCTCTATACAGTCAGCAAAAACAAGACCAGGAGCTGACTGTGGCTCAGACCATGAACTTCTTGTTGCCAAATTCAGACTTAAATTTAAGAAAGTAGGGAAAACCATTAGACCATTCAGGTATGACATAAATCAAATCCCTTATAATTATACAGTGGAAGGGAGAAATAGATTTAAGGGCCTAGATATGATAGATTAGAGTGCCTGATGAGCTATGGAATGAGGATCATGATATTGTACAGGAAACAGGGATCGAGACCATCTCCATGGAAAAGAAATGCAAAAAAGCAAAATGGCTGTCTGGGGAGGCCTTACAAATAGCTGTGAAAAGAAGAGAAGTGAAAAGCAAAGGAGAAAAGTAAAGATATAAACGTCTGAATGCACAGTTCCAAAGAACAGCAAAAAGAGGTAAGAAAGCCTTCCTCAGCGATCAATGCAAAGAAATCGAGGAAAAAACAGAATGGGAAAGACTAGAGATCTCTTCAAGAAAATCAGATACACCAAAGGAACATTTCATGCAAAGATGGGCTCGATAAAGGACAGAAATGGTTGGACCTAACAGAAGCAGAAGATATTAAGAAGAGATGGCAAGAATACACAGAAGAACTGTACAAAAAAGATCTTCATGACCCAGATAATCATGATGGTGTGATCACTGACCTAGAGCCAGACATCCTGGAATGTGAAGTATGGGCCTTAGAAAGCATCACTACAAGCAAAGCTAGTGGAGGTGATAGAATTCCAGTTGAGCTATTCCAAATCCTGAAAGATGATTCTGTGAAAGTGCTTCACTCAATATACCAGCAAATTTGGAAAACTCAGCAGTGGCCACAGGACTGGAAAAGGTGTTTTCATTCCAATCCCAAAGAAAGGCAATGCCAAAGAATGCTTAAACTACCGCACAACTGCACTCATCTCACACGCTAGTAAACTAATGCTCAAAATTCTCCAAGCCAGGCTTCAGCAATATGTGTACCTTGAATTTCCTGATGTTCAAGCTGGTTTTAGAAAAGGCAGAGGAACCAGAGATCAAATTGCCAACATCCGCTGGATCATGGAAAAGGCAAGAGAGTTCCAGAAAAAACATCTATTTCTGCTTTATTGACTATGCCAAAGCCTTTGACTGTGTGGATCACAATAAACTGTGGAAAATTCTGCAAGAGATGGGAATACCAGACCACCTGATCTGCCTTTTTAGAAATTTGTATGCAGATCAGGAAGCAACAGTTAGAACTGGACATGGAACAACAGACAGGTTCCAAATAGGAAAAGGTGTACCTCAAGGCTGTATATTGTCACCCTGTTTATTTAACTTATATGCAGAGTACATCATGAGAAACGCTCGGCTGGAAGAAACACAAGCTGGAATCAAGATTGCCGGGAGAAATGTCAACAACCTCAGATATGCAGATGACACCACCATTATGGCAGAAAGTGAAGAGGAACTAAAAGGCCTCTTGATGAAGGTGAAAGTGGAGAGTGAAAAAGTTGGCTTAAAGCTCGACATTCAGTAAACAAAGATCATGGCATCCGGTCCCATCACTTCTTGGGAAATAGTTGGGGAAGCAGTGGAAACAGTGTCAGACTTTATTTTTTGGGGCTCCAAAATCACTACAGATGGTGACTGTAGCCATGCAATTAAAAGACGCTTACTCCTTGGAAGGAAAGTTATGACCAATCTAGATAGCATGTTCAAAAGCAGAGACATTACTTTGCAAACAAAGGTTCGTCTAGTCAAGGCTATGGTTTTTCCTGTGGTCATGTATGGATGTGAGAGTTGGACTCTGAAGAAGGCTGAGCGCTGAAGAGTTGATGCTTTTGAAGTGTGGTGTTAGAGAAGACTCTTGAGAGTGCCTTGGACTGCAAGGAGATCCAACCAGTCCATTCTGAAGGAGATCAGCCCTGGGATTTCTTTGGAAGGAATGATGCTAAAACTGAAACTCCAGTACTTTGGCCACCTCATGTGAAGAGTTGACTCATTGGAAAAGACTCTGATGCTGGGAGGGATTGGGGGCAGGAGGAGAAGGGGACGACAGAGGATGAGATGGCTGGATGGCATCTCTGACTCGATGGACGTGAGTCTGAGTGAACTCTGGGAGCTGGTGATGTACAGGGAGGCCTGGCATGCTGGGATTCATGAGGTCGCAAAGAGTCAGACATGACTGAGTGACTGATCTGATCTGAGTGATAATGAGTTTATGTTTTAAGTTTCATCTTTCCTATGTTTTATATTTTTTCTGTAAATTATCAGCCTTTACCAAGATACAGATACATGTATTAAAATAAGAACAACAACAACCACAGGAAAACTTTTAAAAGGTTACACTTAACATGATTGTTTTAATAATGAGAGATGATATTACTAATAATATTAGAAACTTCAGTTCTGTATTTGTTTTCAGTCAATATTTTTAACATGCTTCCATAATTTCCAATTTACTGATTCATTAGGCTAAGCTGCCATGATGCATTTTTCAAAGTAGAATACTAAATTGCATTTTATCCATCACCTATTTTTTGACAAACCAACGGTCTCATATTTACATTTATGCCATGTTTTTGAATATATGTTTAAAATAATTTCCACAAAGGAAAATTATTCATGTCAATTTTTATAAAGTACACACCTCATATACCAAAGTTTCTGTTTATTAAAATAACAGTAACCCAGACTCACTCATCTCACAGTCTAGTAAAGTAATGCCCAAATTCTCCACGCCAGGCTTTAGCAATATGTGAATCATGAAATTCTAGATGTTCAAGCTGGTTATAGAAAAGGCAGAGGAACCAGAGATCAAATTGCCAACATCTGCTAGACATGGAAAAAGCAAGAGAATTGCAGAAAAAACATCTATTTCTGCTTTATTGACTATGCCAAAGCCTTTGACTCTGTGGCTCACAATAAAATGTGGAAAATTCTGAAAGAGGTGGGAATACCAGACCACCTGACCTGTCTCTTGAGAAATTTGTATGCAGGTCAGAAAGCAACAGTTAGAACTGGACATGGAACAACAGACTGATTCCAAATCAGAAAAGGAATATGTCAAGTCTGTATATTGTCACCCTGCTTATTTAACATATATGCAAAGTGCATCATGAGAAACCTTGGGCTGGAAGAAGCACAGACTGGAATCAAGATTGCCAGAAGAAATGTCAATAACCTCAGATATGCAGATGACACCACCTTTATGGCAGAAAGTGAAGAAGAACTAAATAGCCTCTGGATGAAAGTGAAAGAAGAGAATGAAAAAGTTGGCTTAAAGCTCAATATTCAGGAAATGAAGATCATGGCATCTGTCACATTACTTCATGGGAAATAGATGGGGAAACAGTGTCAGACTTTATTTTTTGGGAAGCTCCAAAATCACTGCAGATGGTGACTGCAGCCATCAAACTAAAAGACGCTTACTCCTTGGAAGGAAAGTTATGACCAACCTAGATAGCATATTCAAAAGCAGAGACATTACTTTGCCAGCAGAGGACAGTCTAGTCAAGGCTATGGTTTTTCCAGTGGTCACGTATGGATGTGAGAGTTGGACTGTGAAGAAAGCTGAGCGCCAAAGAATTGATGCTTTTGAAATGTGGTGTTGGAGAAGACTCTTGACAGTCCCCTGGACTGCAAGGAGATCCAACCACTCCATTCTGAAGGAGATCAGCCCTGGGATTTCTTTGGAAGGACTGATGCTAAAGCTGAAACTCCAATACTTTGGTCACCTCATGCGAAGTGTTGACTCATTGGAAAAGACTCTGATGCTGGGAGGGATTGGGGGCAGGAGGAGAAGGGAATGACAGAGGACGAGATGGCTGGATGGCATCTCTGACTCGATGGATGTGAGTCTGAGTGAACTCCGGGAGTTGGTGATGGACAGGGAGGCCTGGCGTGCTGCCGTTCATGGGCTTGCAAAGAGTCAGACACAACTGAGTGACTGAACTGTACTGAACCAAGACTAGTTTAGATTTCATTCACAGAGCCATATTTTCAATCACCACTTCCAGAAATTAGCTAAACTAAACTGATGTATTCTGAAGACTATTTCAATGAAATGGAAGAATCATTCAGCTCACCTGTGAGTGTGTGAAATGTCTCAAATATTTCAGAGGAAGGAACTCTTGGGCTCAGGGCAGCCCTCCTCAAAATATGCCTCAATGGCATAATGATTATTTCAAAGCAAAGTTACTTGAAAAACAGCTTCTATGAGAATTCTTTGAGTCTCTTTTGTTTTCCGAATAAAGGAAATAACTTGCCATGTAAAGGATGTTTTCTCTGGAACAGCAGACTAAGGACAGATATTCTTAACAGCAGAGACAAGAAAGCCTGTGTAAACAAATCTTGTACTTCATCATTAATTTTTTACTCAAATACAAACTTTGCTTAAATTCCTTACTAGTTAAGAATTCAAACCTAAGCTTCTTTGTCTGTGAAAACCTCAGCATTTTATAGTTTTTTATGTAAAACTTTATAAAAACTACCTGCTTTTGGCCACTTACTGAGCAATATTTTTTTAATTTAAATTTATTTATTTTAATTAGAGGCTAATTACTTTACAATATTGTATTGGTTTTACCATATTTTTATGATCTTCCCTCCACATGAAATTAAGTTTATTTTTAACCTGTTGCATGTCAATTTATTAGTAATTCTAAAGCAACCAGAAGAACTCAGAGGAACTCAGTAGTGTATAGGAACATTTATTTTTCTCACCAACATATACATTTAGCCCAAATATTTTTCACATTTCATCATTTTCAAATATCTGTTCTTCCTAATGTAAAATTTCCTGTAATATAAAGATTCTGTCAAAAAATGTCTCTTTCAATCTATATAAGAATTGATCCTTTCATAGTGTAGTGCTGGAGAAGATTCTTGAGAGTCGCTTGGACAGAAAGGAGATCAAACCAGTTAATTCTAAAGGAAATCAACCATGAATATTCATTGGAAGGACTAATGCTGAAACTGAAGCTCCAATACTTTGGCCACCTGATGCAAAGAGACAGCTCATTGGAAAAAAGCCTGATGCTGGAAAAGTTTGAGGGCAAGAGGAGAAAGGGGCAACACAGGATCATTGACTCAATGAATATAAGTTTGAACAAACTCCTGGAAATAGTGAAGGACAGGGAAGCCTGCTGAGCTGCAGTTCATGGGGTCACAAAGAATTGGACACGACTTAGTGAATGAACAACAACATAACTAAATCATGCCAATTTTTCTTGCACAGTGTGTTGTGTTAAGAGCTCAACAGAATCTCCCTTTGAAAGGTTACCACTCCAGAGCAGAATTCAGTACTTCACTCCAGGCTAGGATAGTTCAATGATTCCTCGGACTACTCACTTCTAATACATTGTCTGTAGCATATCCAGGTTACTCTTCCTAAAATGACTCATCATTTTTTTCCCCTTTACTAAAGGACAGTAAGTAAACAGGTTGACTATAGAGGGTAAAAGCATTGTGAGCATGAGTACTCTTAATTTATATGCATAAATAAACCACTTAAATATTTTAACAGTTCTTGTGGACTACACAGTTTAGGGTGTCTTTAAAGTGGTGGTGAAACAGGATAGAGTATGTATTGAACCATTATATTAGTTTTATTATATAGCTAATCCTTAGACTTGTATCCAAATAAGTTCAGGTAAATAAAACTTTCTAATAAAAAGCTAAATACTATAGAAAGTCATATTCCATTTACATAAAAAAATTTAAAAGCATAGAGATATCTTTAATAACTTCATGGTTTGACTTTTGACAACTGTTAAGCATTTGCTAAATATTTAGTAACAATAGAGTAACTAAATTTTTCTCTGAGAGGAAAAGGATCCAGCATGAAAAAATATGGAGTTATCCATTCATCCGAGTAAAGTTAACATTATTGTAGCTTTAATTTGCTAGGTTGTAGGTTTTGTTTTGACTTCCCAAAGATCAATGAGCAGGGAGAAAAATGTTATCACAGTTCAGCTGCATTTAAGGTGAAGGGGTAAATAACCCCATTCACTGTGTCTCTGCAAAAGCATCAGAGAAATCTAGGCGAGTTCAGGATATTCAGCAGTCGGAAAAGATGTTCTTATATTTTCATTCAGGATTCTTTGCTTATTAGAATATGTAAATTGCATGCTAAGTCACTTCAATCATGTCTGACTCTTTGAAAGTCTATGGACTGTAGCTCACCAGGCTCCTCTATCCACAGCATTCTCCAGACAAGAATACTGGAGTGGGTTTCCATTCCCTCCTCCAGGGGATCTTCCTGACCCAGGCACTGAATCCACATATGTTATGTCTCCTGCATTGGCAGGCAGGTTTCTTACCACTAGCACCACCTAGGGATCCAAGAATGTGTAAAGGCATAGAGAATTAAATAAATGCCCATTCCCAATAGTTAATATCAGTTATTAGTACATAAATTTTGACTTTAAAATTTCTTTACAGAACTCTTGATTACCAAAGACATCAGATACTTAGGGCCTTCCCATGATGTGGAAATGGCAAAATCCCATCTGGTGCCTTTGTGGGTGGACTGTATAGATGCCACCCAGGTCTCCTTCCAGATTTGGAGGCAATATGTATATGCATCATTATCTCTTTCAAACCATGTTTGGATTTCTGTGAAGGGTATTCGGTGCAGCAGTTATTTAAAATATCACTTAAGAATTCATTAATTTCTTTTTTTTTCCTATTTTCTTATAACATTTTGAAACTAACTTTTATGTTATTAATATTGTTATTTTCAGTTTGCATAAGTAGTATTAGTTTATTTCATTTTGTTAGGAATATTATAGTTTTAGGTACTATGAATATATTAAGGGTAGACTCAGTAAACTTAAAGTATTACATTTTGTAGAAATATTGAAACTAAAAGATAATTTAAATATTTTAAGATTTTTACTCATACTGAATAAGTTTTATGGTTATTTTATTCTTCATACATGAGTGAGTAAATGCAGATTACAAGGATTCAGTAATGAAAAATGCCCTAAAAGAGGGCTGAGGAGATAAGAGACTCCATATATTCAACTAATTAGATTGAACTTCCTTTCTAAAGGTAAATACTTTAAGTCATTGGATCTCAGAGTTTAGCATGATCACAACATCTGAAGGGCTTATGAAAATACAGCTTGCTGTTCTTCCAAATTTTTCACTGAGTAGCTCTAGGGGTGCATACAATAATTTGCATTTGTAACAAGTTTTCAAGTAAGATTGATGGTGCTGCTCTAGGAATCATATTTTGAGAATTACTTTTTAAAGTAAAAATTTTCATAGAATGTATAGAAAGATCTTTCTGAAAGCAATCTGGATTCAGCAAACATGGATAATAGATAGCAATGTTAATAAACTACATTAGAATAGCAATTATTTTAATGCTATCACATGAAAAGACTAAAAAAAATAGTAAGTATTTAATGATGAAAATAAAATACATTTGTGAAAAGTATAGATTAAAAGAGAATGTGTCATAATAAGAATATCTTGCTTGCTGTAAAAGTACAAAACACTGCTAATTACCTTCAAAATGTACTTCATAAAAAGGTCCCATAGACTATAAATGTAGGGAGAGATCAAAATAAATATTTATTCTAAGTGCTTATATTTGTTCCTTTAAAGCACTTTTAAGTGTCAGAAAGCACCGTCTTTCAGTACCTCTTTATGGTGCTAGCACAGCCAACCCAGTCTTCTAGCTAGAACCGTAATTATTTTGAACTCAGTGGCCACTCTGGACACAATGTTATTCCCGATTTATTCCGCTTGGAAGAAAACCACTTTTTCTTTGCATATTGTGATTGATTATGTATATACATATGTGGTTGTGAGTATATATACATATACATATATCAGTTCAGTTCAGTTCAGTGGCTCAATCGTGTCCGACTCTTTGTGACCTCATGAATTGCAGCACGCCAGGCCTCCCTGTCCATCACCAGCTCCCGGAGTTCACCCAAACTCATGTCCATTGAGTTGGTGACGCCATCCAGCCATCTCATCCTTTGTCATCCCCTTCTCCTCCTGCCCCCAATCCCTCCCAGCATCAGAGTCTTTTCCAATGAGTTAACTCTTCGCATGAGGTGACCAAAGTATTGGAGTTTCAGCTTTAGCATCATTCCTTCCAAAGAAATCCCAGGGCTGATCTCCTTCAGAATGGACTGGTTGGATCTCCTTGCAGTCCATGGGACTGTCAAGAGTCTTCTCCAACACCACAGTTCAAAAGCATCAATTCTTCGGTGTTCAACTTTCTTCACAGTCCAACTCTTACAACCATACGTGACCACTGGAAAAACCATAGCCTTGATTAGACAGACATTTGCTGGCAAAGTAATGTCTCTGCTTTTGAATATGCTGTCTAGGTTTGTCATAATTTCCTTCCAAGGAACAAGCGCCTTTTAATTTCATGGCTGCAATCACCATCTGCGGTGATTTTGGAGTCCCAAAATATAAAGTCTGACACTGTTTCCACTGTTTCCCCATCTATTTCCCATGAAGTGATGGGACTAGATTCCATGATCTTTGTTTTCTGAATATTGAGCGTTAAGCCAACTTTTTCACTTTCCACTTTCACTTTCATCAAGAGGCTTTTTAGTTTCTCTTCACTTTCTGCCATAAGGGTGGTGTCATCTGCATATCTGAGGTCAATTATATTTCTCCCAGCAATCTTGATTCCAGCTTGTGCTTCTTCCAGCCTAGCATTTCTCATGATGTACTCTGACTTAAGATGTACTCTGCACATAAGTCAAATAAGCAGGGTGACAATAGACAGCCTTGACGTACTCCTTTTCCTATTTGGAACCAGTCTGTTGTTCCATGTCCAGTTCTAACTGTTGTTTCCTGACCTGCATACAAATTTCTCAAGAGGCAGGTCAAGTGGTCTGATATTCCCATCTCTTTCAGAATTTTCCAGTTTATTGTGATCCACACAGTCAAAGGCTTTGGCATAGTCAATAAAGCAGAAATATATGTTTTTCTGGAACTCTCTTGCTTTTTCCGTGATCCAGCAGATGCTGGCAATTTGATAACTAGTTCCTCTGCCTTTTCTAAAACCAGCTTGAACATCAGGAAGCTCACAGTTCAAGTATTGCTGAAGCCTGACTTGGAGAATTTTGAGCATTACTTTACTAGCATATGAGATGAGTGCAATTGTGCAGTAGTTTGAACATTCTTTGGCATTGCCTTTCTTTGGGATTGGAATGAAAACTGACCTTTTCCAGTCCTGTGGCCACTGCTGAGTTTTCCAAATTTGCTGGCATATTGAGTGCAACACTTTCACAGCATCATCTTTCAGGATTTGAAATAGCTAAACTGGAATTCTATCACCTCCACTAGCTTTGTTCGTAGTGATGCTTTCTAAGGCCCTTGACTTCACATTCCAGGATGTCTGGCTCTAGGTGAGATATCACACCGTTATGATTATCTGGGTCATGAAGATCTTTTTTGTACAGTTCTTCTGTGTATTCTTGCCACCTCTTCTTTATATCTTCTGCTTCTGTTAGGTCCATACCATTTCTGTCCTTTATTGAGCCCCTCTTTGCATGAAATGTTCCCTTGGTATCTCTAATTTTCTTGAAGAGATCTCTAGTCTTTCCCATTCTGCTGTTTTCCTCAATTTCTTTGCATTGATCGCTGAGGAAGGCTTTCTTATCTCTTTTTGCTATTCTTTGGAACTCTGCATTCAGATGCTTATATTTTCCCTTTTCTCCTTTGCTTTTGGCTTCTCTTCTTTTCACAGCTATTTGTAAGGCCTCCCCAGACAGCCATTTTGCTTTTTTGCATTTCTTTTCCATGGGGATGGTCGTGTTCATCTCTTGTACAATGCCACGAACCTCATTCCATAGTTCATCAGGCGCTCTATCTATCAGATCTAGGCCCTTAAATCTATTTCTTTCTTCCACTGTATAATCATAAGGGACTTGATTTAGGGCGTACCTGAATGGTCTAGTGGTTTTCCCTTCTTTCTTCAATTAAATACATATATATATATATATATATATATATATATATATATATATATATATTTATATGTGTGTGTGTGTACCCACAAAAGCTTATCTCTGTCCCATAGTCCTGGCCTATAATTCCCCATGACCTGCTCCTCACTGAAGGGGATCAGAATTTGACACCCCAAATACATCCCTTTAGAATAAACATTATTTTAAGGTGATTATTTTTAAGGCACAGCTGACGCAGGGAAAGCTCTGAAAACTGAGTAGAAGTTACCCTTTTGTAGGAGATATTTACATTCATAATGGATATCTAAATTTGTTAGGGTGTCTCCCCCTTTTACCAGTAAGGGAAGGATGACTAAGTCTCTAGAAACACTTGAGAAAGTGAAGAAGTTATGACTTAGATTTGCATAACAACCTCACCCTGTTATATGTTTAATATGTTTCCCTGGTAATAGCTCATTAACAGGCTTGTCCCCAACATCTATATTTTGACTATATCTTACGATGGTATATAAAGCGGTGGCATGGGCCATTTAGAAGAGTTATCAGATTTTACGGGGTCTCTCCCATGTACACAAAAATTATTGTTTAGTGGCTAAGATTTGTCCAATTCTTATGTGAATCCATGGATTGTAGCCTGCCAGACTCCACTGTTCATAGGATTTCCCAGCAAGAATACTGTAGTGGGTTGCCTTTTCCTTCTCCATTTCCTTCTTCTTCCTTCTCTTACATTATGAATATAAATATCTTCTCTTTCTGACCTAGGGTTCAAAACCATGTCTCCTGCTTGGCAGGAAGATTCTTTACCATTGAATCACCTGGAAAGCCCCATATAGGAAGAATGCATTACATTAAACTTGCTTCTTCTATTAATTTGTCTTTTGTCACAGTGGATATCTCTGCCAAGAACTTAAAAGAGTAGATGGAAAATTATTTTTTTCTTTTCTGCACCACACTCAGGACTGCAACTTCTCTGTGGATGGTATTATTTCATATTAACTCAATATTCTTCACAGCACTTGGTCAATTTTTTTCACACATAATCTTCCTCTTATAATATTCCTGAATAAACAAACAAATAAATGAACTAAGAACATAATTGTATAATGATATTAAAATCCTACCTTGCTTTCAATTCCACAACTATTTTTATCATGTTGTATACATTATGTTATACTCTGGAGATATCAAAAATAGTAAACATACATCCCTTTCTCTCAAATAAATTAGAGCAACTCATTATTTGCCTTTAATTAACAGCAAAAAGCCTTTGACTGTGTGGATCACAAAAAACTGTGGAAAACTCTTTTGGAGATAGGAATACCAAACAATCTGACCTCCTTCCTGAGAAAGCTGTATGTAGGTCAGGAAGCAACAGTTAGAACTGGACATGGAATAACAGACTGGTTCCAAATTGGGAAAGGAGTACGTCAAGGCTGTCACCCTGATTATTTAACTTATATGCAGAGTACATCATGCAAAATGCTGGACTGGATTAAGCACAAACTGGAATCAAGATTACCGAGAGAAATATCAATAACCTCAGATACACAGATGGCACCACCCTTGTGGCAGAAAGCAAAGAACTAAAGAGCCTCTTGATGAAAGTGAAAGAGGAAAGTGAAAAAGCTGGCTTAAAACTCAACTTTCAGAAAACTATATCAAATAGATGAGGAAACAATAGAAAAAGTGAAATACTTTATTTTGGGGGGCTCCAAAATCACTGCAGATCATGACTACAGCCATGAAATTAAAAGATGCTTGCTCCTTTGAAGAAAAATTAAGACCAACTTAGATAGCATAATAAAAAGTAGAGACATTACGTTGCCAACAAATGTCTGCCTAGTCAAAGCTATGTTTTTTCCAGTCATCTTGTATGGATGTGAGACTATAAAGAAAGCTGAGCACCAAAAAACTGATGATCTTGAACCGTGGTGTTGGAGAAAACTCTTGAAAGTCCCTTGGGTTGCAAGGATATCCAACCAGTCCATCCTAAAGGAAATCAGCCCTGAATATTCATTGGAAGGACTGATGATGAAGCTGAAACTCCACCTGATGTGAAGAACTGACTCATTGGAAAAGACCCTGATGCTGGGAAAGATTGAAGGTGGGACAAGAAGGGAACAATGAGGATGAGATGGTTGGATGGCATCACCGACTGGAGGGACATGAGTTTGAGTAAATTCTGGGAGTTTTTGATGGAAAGGGAAGTCGGACGTGCTGCAGTCCATGGGGTTGCAAAGAGTCATACACAACTGAGTGACTGAACTGAACTGAGTAGCAAAATATAAACTCTCATATTTTAGCAAAGCCTTCCTTATTTTACTTCATTTTTTAGAAAGCAGAGTGAATTGAATTGGCTTATTTCAGTTTGAAGTCTCAGTGATTGAGCCTTGCCAAATGGTATTAAAAATAGTAGCAGCTGTAATGCATAGGCATTGTCTATGTGGGCTTCCCTCATGTTTCAACTGGTAAAGAACCTGCCTGTAATGCAAGACATCTGGGTTCAATCCCTGGGTTTGGAAGATCCCCTGGAGAAGGAACAGCTACTCACTCCAGTATTCTGGTGGATTCTGGAGGATTCCATGGATGCTATAGTCCATGGGATTGCAAAGAGTTGGACATGACTGAGCAATTGTCACTTCATTTCATTGCCTATGTAGCAATCTGATTTTATTTAACAGATTAGTCTCAGACTCTACAAGTTGCAAAGGGACTTAAGAAGCTTGAATAGGCATAATTTGTAGAGAATATTTTCTTTATTTGAGAAGCATGAAATTTATCATTCAATATGAAGGAGAGACAAGGTTTCAGAGGCAGAAATATGAGAAAAGAGGGAGAAAACCTGGGGATATGTGGAATTCATAGACTGAAGGGTTCTGTACAATTACAATGAGAGAAAGAACTGGAGAGGAGGAGAAAAAAAAAAATTGAAATGTGATTTTGTGTGTAATGACATGGATCTCCCTTAATGTTCTTTTAGAGACACAATTAAGGATTGCAATTCCTTTTTAATTAAGTGTGAGCACTGATCCTTACTTAAATATGGAATATTACTCAGCCATTAAAAAGAATACATTTGAATCAGTTCTAATGAGGTGGATGAAACTGGAGCTGATTATACAGAGTGAAGTAAGCCAGAAAGAAAAACACAAATGCGGTATATTAATGCATATATATGGAAATTAGAAAGATGGTAATGATAACCCTGTATGCGAGACAGCAAAAGAGACACAGATGTATAGAACAGTCTTTTGGACTCTGTGGGAGAAGGAGGGGGTGGATGATTTGGGAGAATGGCATTGAATCATGTATAATATCATGTAAGAAATGAATCGCCAGTCCAGGCTAGATGCAGGATACAGGAAGCTTGGGGCTGGTGCACTGGGATGACCCAGAGGGATGGTATGGGGAGGGAGGTGGGAAGGGGGTTCAGGATTGGGAACACGTGTACACCCGTGGCGGACTCATGTTGATGTATGGCAAAATCAATACAATATTGTAAAGTAATTAGCCTCTAATTAAAATAAATAAATTTAATTAAAAATAAAATAAAAATAAATAAATTCAGTCCTCTGAAGAGCTTTGGTCACTTGGTCCTAGGGATTTCTAAGGGTATATGTAATTTTTTTGAATAAATCTTTTATCCTGGTTAGACCCGCTTTCAGAATGTTGAGAGCAGGAGTGAAAAACACCTTCAAAATTAGGATTGCAAACTAATAGGAATAAATTATACTTATGCTGAAATAGATTCATAAAATGTTATTTAATTTTGTGGTATTTGACTCTGTACACTGACCAAGACAACCTCGACATTCCCTTCTACTGAACTAAACTTTATACAGACCTCCTCCTGACTCAGGGACCCTGGCCTCCCTTTTCCCAGAGAGCTTGCTTGCTTATTTTAGAAAACTCGACTTTGTTAAAACTTTGGCCCTTAGCGATGCAAATTTTTAAAGCCTCTTGTCAGTTTTACAACTAGGAATGTCTTTTTCAAAGATCTGGGATCTATCCTTTGAAATGGAATCATCAAGAAAGATAGAGATTCATCTCCTGGTCTCTGGGAGGCCAGGATTCTTAACTGCAGGGTGTGCCTGCTCCATACAGTCAACGACCTCCTATCAGGAAGAAAACTTACTTCCCCCCTGGGTAAAGCCCAGGATTTCCCTTCCCCAGCTGTGCAGAAATGTCCTGCCTTAAATTTCAGAGGAGTTGAACAGAGGCTGAATTCTGGTCTCTCTCCCCTACTGCAATCGCTTTGAATGAAGTCTTCCCTGCCTTTTTCCAGTGACACTCTTGCTTTGACAATACAACGTGGCCAAATAAGTAAATAAATAGAAATAAAAAGTTTAAAATAACAACAGAAATTCACAGGCTGCACTGTTAAATTTGAGAATTTTGCTACTTTTTATGCACATAGCTTTACATGTTTGACTTCAACATATAGGGCATGATAAATGTCATATTTCCTTATTTTTCTACACCAAATTGAATGTCTTCTGAGCCCCCGGCTGACCATCTGGCAGGAAATTCAATCTTGCTTCTTCTAGACACTATCCCTCATTCATTTCCATAGGATCATCCAAGAATCTTGGGTTTGGTGATGCCATAAAACTGGGCACAGATGTAAGTACATGTTTCAGATGTGATGCAACATTTCTGTTCTCAGAGTTCAGACTGATATTATTTTTCTCAAAAGCTGCTGTCTCAGGTAAGTTCAGGGCTATCACACACAGTGGTTTCACTCCTTCAACAGCAGCATCCCTTTGTTCCCCTTCCCTAATGGTCAGTAAAGGTGGGGCCCTGGACTCTGGCCCTGGCAGTCTTGGGCAGGCTCAAAATTTACACAAGACTGCTACCTCTCACTCTCTCAGGAAAAAAAAAAATTCCTCGCCTCCACCTGCTCAGGCCTGGAAATTTCCCAAATGCACTCTTGTTTTTAGTTCTAAACCTGAAGAAATTTGTTTACTTCTTTCCATGGAGGAAGGTTGAGGAAAATAAGGGGTTACACTATCTTTTTGAAAACAGTGTGCAGGGCTCTCTTTTTAGGTATGAGGAAAGAACTTCAATCTGATTCATCCATTGTATTTAACTCACTCTGTAAACAGATTATATATATTTAGTAATGATAATAGCAAATTTACATTTGACATTTGTGTCAAACACTATCTCAAGGCTTACATCATGATCATAAAGGAAAACTTTTTACAAATAACTTCAGAAGTGGGGCTGTCCACCACATATGTATATGCATACTAGTATTTTTATAACCAGTGTTTAGAAAATACATATTTTCATTGCTAGGTGCATGTGTGGAAATGCATTGGGGGCAGTAGGTTGACAGGAATATAATAATATAAATAATTTAGGAGAACACCTCACCACTGTGATTTATATTGATATGTATATATCTATCAAGGAGAAATTATGTCTTCAAATTAAGGAAAATTATTTATTTGAATTATTCAGTTCAGTTTAGTTCAGTCTCTCAGTCATGTCTGAGTTTTTGAGACCTATGGACTGCAGTACGCCAGGCCCCCTTGTCCGTCACAAATTCCCAGACTTCACACAAACTCATGTCCATTGAGTCGGTGACACTATCCAACTGTCTCATCCTCTTTCGTCTCCTTCTCCTCCCACCTTCAATCTTTCTCAGCATTAGAGACTTTTCCAATGAGTCAGTTCTTCTCATCAGGTGGCCAAAGTACTGGAGCTTCAGCTTCAGCATCAGTCCTTCCTATGAATATTCAGGAGTGATTTCTTTTAGGATGGATTGGTTGGATCTCCTTGCAGTCCAAGGGGCTCTAAAGAGTCTTCTCCAACATCACAGTTCAAAAGCATCAATTCTTCATCACTTAGCTTTCTTCACAGTCCAAATCTCACATCCATACATGACGACTGGAAAAACCATAGCCTTGTCTAGACGGACCTTTGTTGGCAAAGTAATGTCTCTGCTTTTTAATATGTTGTCTAGGTTGGTCAAAACTTTTCTTCAAAAGAGTAAGCATCTTTTAATTTCGTGGCTGCAGTCACAATCTGCAGTGATTTTGGAGTCCAAGAAAACAAAGTCTGCCACTGTTTCCATTGTTTCCTCTTATTTGCCATGAAGTGATGGGACTGGATATCATGATCTTAGTTTTCTGAATGCTGAGTTATAAGCCAACGTTTTCACTCTCCTCTTTCACTTTCATCAAGAAGCTTTCTGCCATAAGGGTGGTGTCATCTGCATATCTGAGATTATTGATATTTCTCCTGGCAATCTTGATTGCAGCTTGTGCTTCATCCAGCCCAGCCTTTCTCATGATGTTCTCTGCATATAAATTAAAATAAGCAGGATGATAATATAGAGCCTTGACATACTCCTTTTTCTATTCGGGACCAGTCTGTTCCATGTCCAGTTCTAACTGCTGCTTCCTGACCTACATACAGATTTCTTAAAAGGCATGTCAGGTGGTCTGGTATTCCATCTCTTTCAGAATTTTCCAGCGTTTGTGGTGATCCACACAGTCAAAGGCTTTGGCATAGTCTAAAAAGCAGAAATATATGTTTTTTTTTTTTCCTGGAACTCTCTTGCATTTTCCATGATCCAGCAGATGTTGGCAATTTGATCTCTGATTCCTCTGCCGTTTCTAAATTCAGCATTAGCATTTGGAAGTTCACAGTTCATGAACTGTTGGAGCCTTGCTTGGAGAATTTTTAGCATTACCTTAGCAGTGTGTGAGATAAGTGCAATTGTTTGGTAGTTTGAACATTCTTTGGCAATGCCTTTCTTAGGGTTTGGAATGAAAACTGACTTTTTCTAGTCCTACGGCCACAGCTGAGTTTTTCAAATTTGTTGGCATATTGAGTGCAGCATTTTTACAGCATCATCTTTTAAGATTTGAAATAGCGCAACTGGAATTTCATCACCTCCACTAGCTTTGTTTGTAGTGATGCTTCCTAAGGCCCACTTGACTTCACATTCCAGGATGTCTGGCTCTAGGTGAGTGATCACACCATCATGATTAACTGGGTCGTGAAGATCTTTTTTTGTATAGTTCTTCCATGTGTTCTTGCCACTTCTTCTTAATATTTTCTGCTTCTATTAGGTCCATACCATTTCTTTCCTTTTTTATGTTCATCTTTGCCTGAAATGTTCCCTTGGTATCTCTAATTTTCTTGAAGACATCTCTAGTCTTTCCCATTCTATTGTTTTCCTTATTTCTTTGCAGTGATCACTGAGTTTGAATTTGAATTCTTAGAAGAAAGTAAATAAATATGGTGTTCAGTAATAAGATTACTCTGTTTTTAGATTATGTCTAGAGTCCTTTGAAGGAAAGCTATTTAGTAGCCTTATCTTCCAAAGTTTATTTTTTTAGTATAAATTTATTTATTTTAATTGAGGCTAATTCCAGAGGTTTTTAATGCATAATTTTGTTAGATTTTACTTTTGAACCATTTTCCTTCTATAACTGGTTCTCAATTCCTTGTTTACATTTCCTGGTCTATGTCCCTTTTACATATCCTCCTACTTAGCAGTAATGCAATAGCATCCACAGATGGCAATCTTCCAGGTTTCATTTGCATTCATCTATAACAGCAAGGCATTCAGCCCCATCACTTCATGGTAAATAGCTTGAGAAAAAGTGGAAAGAGTGGCAAATTTTATTTTCTTGTGCTCACAAATCACTGTGGATGCTGACTGCAGACTTGAAATTAAATGATACTTTCTCCTTGGGGAAAAAAGAAAAAAAAGCTATGATACAGCTAGACAACATATTAAAAAATAGAGACATCACTTTGCCAAAAGGTCCATACAGTCATAGCTATGGTTTGTCCAGTAGTCATATATGGATGTAAGAGTTGGATCATGAAAAAGGCAGAACACCAAACAATTGATGCTTTTGGATTGTGGTGTTGGAGAAGACTCTTGAGAGTCCCTTGGACTGCAAGGAGATCAAACCAGTCAATCCTAAAGGAAATCAACCCTGATGATTCATTGGAAGGATTGATGCTGTAGTTGAAACTCCAACACTTTGGTTACCTGATGCAAAGAAACAACTTATTAGAAAAGACCCTGATGTTGGGGGGAAATGAGGGCAAAAGGAGAAAGGGGTGACAGAGGACGAGATTGTTGGATGGCATCACTGACTCAATGGACATGAGTTTGAGAAAGCTTGGGAAGATAGTGAAAGACAGGGAAGCCTGGAATGGTGTAGTCCATGGGGTCGCAAAAGATTCGGACATAGCTTAGTGACTAAGCAAGAACAACAGACAATCTGAGGTCTTTGATATTTTTTCCTGCCATGCCATGATGACTTTGAAAATTAAACTTTCTTGCTCTTCTCCTAGACTAGGATTCTAATTTAGGCATAATGGAATCTGAACCTCCCTCAAGCCTTTTCAAATACTCAAGGGAGGCATAAAAGAAATAGCACAGTAACATTCACTTTTTATTATTTTGTATGATGAGATATTGTATGACACACATATTAATTTAAATTCCTCTAAAATATATAATTTCCATGCTTATACTCTCACTGTTCACTTTCCACAGTCATTTTGGATTCTCAAGACCTTACACAACTAAACTAAATAGCTTTTCTGAAACTTATGTACCGTGGTTTTTGAATTCAGTAACTGCACACTAGTTAGAAGCTATAAGTATTAAATTTCTCTTTGTGACTCTTCCTGACAAAAAGAAAAAAAAAAAAAAAAGTTAGCTTCTCTGACTGAATTTGAACCAATGGCTAAAAAGTAGATAAATGACTTAACACTGTTTACTTTACTCTTCTTGCCCTGTAGCCCTCACAGGGAAATAGAGTATTCTAAAGTTAGTTGAAAGAAAGGCTTTCATATTTAGGAAAAGTTACAGACATATGACATTAAATTTGAGTATTCATTTTCAACTTCTGCAGGGCTTTTACCATTATGTTTAGTATTTTTCTTAAAGATATATTGGGGATAGTACCTTAACTTAAGAATCAATTTCATCCTTATTTTTATAAATCAGAAATATGAAACATGTGTTTCAATCATTTCTGCAAAACCAAACTTTAATGGCAGGATTTCAGATTCAGGATATTATTACATATACCATTATCCTGACATTCCTACAGGCACATCTTAACCACTAAACTGATAAATATTTTACAGATATCCCAGACAAAGAAATCACTGAAACAATTATTTTGATGGGAAGTATTTCAAATGAAAGATATATTGACCATAGTGCAGCACATTATAATTGATTTATGATAATCCTAACTCCTTCATTTTGTGAACAGGTGCTAAGAAGCAACAAGTTCAATTTCTATTTGAATTACATTATTTAATTCTCTGTTCTTAATAAAATATCTGGTGCCATGACTGTAAAATGATTTGAAAATTTACTGTACTCCTGTCAGGAGCAATAGAAGTTTGTAAAGTCATAGTCTAAACCTTTTGCCTTTAACAAGAAAATGTCTCTAACAAGGAAATACTTTTGCTGATAATTAGAGTGAATTAAGCTTATACTTATTTGCACTGTTCACAATAAAACACTCTCCTGAAGTTCTTTAAAATTAAATTGATATCTCCTTGATGTGATATTTGCCGATTAGTTCAGAAAAAATCAGAGGTAACAATTTTTGTGACATTAATTTCAATGCTAGTTTTAATGATGCCTGATTTTTTGTTGGCCAATTGTAAAGTCATGTTCAGCTTTTTGCAATTCCATTGACTGCAGCATCCTCTTCTGTCCTCCACCATCTCCTAGAGTTTGCTCAAATTTATGTCCATTGAATCAGTGATGCCATCCAACCATTTAATCTTTCACCAACCCCTTTTCCATTTGCCTTCAATCATCCCCAGTGTCAGGGTCTTTTTCAATAAGTTGGCTCTTTGCATCAGGTATCCAAAGTATTGGAGCTTCAGCCAGTCTTTCAAATGAATATTTAGAGCTGATTTCCTTTAGGAATGACTGATTTGATCTCTTCACATTTTAAGAGACTCTAGAGAGTCTTCTCAAGTACCACAGTTTGAAAGCATCAATTCTTCAGTGCTCAGCTTTTTTTATGATCCAACTCTCATATCCTTACATGGCTACTGGAAAAACCATAGTTTGACTACATGGACCTTAGTTGGCAAAGTGATGTCTTTGCCTTTTAACAGAAATAATGTATATTATATGCAGAGTACATCATGTGAAATGCCAGACTGGATGAAGCACAAGCTGGAGTCAAGATTGCCAGGAAAAATATCAATAATCTCAGAAATACAGATGGCACTCCCCTTATGGCAGAAAGCAAAGAAAAACTAAAGAGCCTCTTGATGAAAGTGAAAGAGGAGAGTGAAAAAGTTGTCCTATAACTCAGTATTCAGAAAACTAAGATCATGGCATCTGGTCCCATCACTTCTTGGCAAATAGACAGGGAAAATTTAGAAACAGTGAGAGGTTTTATTTTGGGGTGCTCCAAAATCACTGCAGATGGTGATTTCAGCCATGAAATTAAAAGATAATTGCTCCTTGGAAGAAAAGCTATGACCAACCTAGACAGCGTATTAAAGAGCAGACATTATTTTGCCAATAAAGTTCTGTCTAGTCAAAGATACGGTTTTTCCAGTAGTAATGTATGTATGTGAAAGTTGGGCTATCAGGAAAGCTGAGCGCCGAAGAATTGATGCTTTTGAACTGTGATGTTGGAGAAGACTCTTGAGAGTCCCTTGGACTGCAAGGAGATCCAACCAGTCCATCCTAAAGGAAATCAACCCTGAATATTCATTGGAAGGATTGATGCTGAAGCTGAAACTCCAGTACTTTGGACACCTGATGTGAAGAACTGACTCTTTGGAAAAGATCCTAATTCCGGGAAAGATTGAAGATGGGAGGAGAAAGGGACAATAGAGGATGAGGTGGTTGGGTGGCATTACCAACTGGATGGACATGATTTTGAGTCAATTCCTGGAGTTGGTGATGGGCAGGGAGACCTGATGTGCTGCAGTACATGGAGTCGCAAAGAGTCGTACATGACTGAGTGACTGGACTGAGTGACTGAACTGAGTGACCTTTCTGTCAATCCCTGAAATCTCATTGATAAGATGCTGCAAAAATAGGATTAACATTAGAAAAAAGTGACAGAGCCATATTCATTGGTTTTTAATGAAATTAACGTGTAATTTAAGTAAAAATATATATTCTGGATCTTGCTGCAATTTAATAAGTTAAATGTGTTTTACTAGTAGGAAAACAGTGAATAAGCCCATATATGTCAAAGATCAAAAATCATACACACACACATATATGCTGGTGACATTTTTCACAAATGATACAGACTAATCTTCTATATAAGTTGCATAGAAGCCTATGAACTTCAATAGATATTTAAAATCTATTCTGAATGGTATTATGAATTTATCTATGTCTTTTATTGGCAGAGAGGAGCTGTGCTGCAAATATCCTTGGGCCACTTGATCTTTTTAACAGGGGGCAGTGGTACATCATGCAGAGAATTGTTCAGCAGTTACTCTGTGAAGACAAAACATCTCTATTTCTTTTAGACTTTATTCACTACTATTTCAATTTGGCAATGTGTGTTCATTTTTTTCTTAAGTGATGGGAAGAAATTTAAGAAATTTATTTAATAAGTTTGATCTTTCTGCTATACAGAAAAAGCACACTTACTGTCCGTAAAATCAAAGTTCTTTATCTTCATCTAAAAACTAAATGTCAGCTCATGAAGTTTTTAGACACAGAAGAAGGTTAAGCACCTTAAAGAGATATAGGATGCTCTTTATCCCAAATTCTTCATCTCATATTTACTATTTATTATTATTTCAGTATAAAAATTATTATTTAAAATATAAAAAAGAAAATTCTTAGTTGTCTAAAGCATAGATTGTTCTTGGTTAATCTTGTTCTCTCTCTCTCCTCCACAGAAATCTCCTTTGATAGTTTTTTTTTTTTTTCTTGTTGTCTGTTATGTCTCTACCATTTCTGGCAAACATACAAACATAAATACATACATATATATTATATTTATGTTGTGGAATGTATTATATATTTTTTTCTTGAAAAAATAAAAGGTATTAACATTATCACTTTAAGCTTTTCCCCAAATTAGATTTCACCATTAGCTTTACCATGGAAATATCTTCATTCTTTGTCTCTCTTTTTTACTATAGTAATGAATCACCGTTCCCAGTCCCAGTCTAGGATCTGACATATGTTCAAATTCTCAATAGAATACTTACCTCTAACGTGTCAAAATCAACATAGCCACAAATAAGTTTATTGTTTTCTTCCCAATAAAATCCCTATATCTTATGTAAGCATTTAATGAATAACAGCACCATTTTTTTTTTTTTTTTTAGTAATGTGGATTTAAATCTCAAGCCTTTTGACTTATTTCTTCTAATCTTACACTTTAATTAGATTCCAAGTCATGTATAGTCCGCAGGCAAAATATCATGAACTTCTATCCTTTCTCTTACACTCCTTCTCCTGGTACTTCTAAATTATCTAGACATGTTCATTAGAAAATTATCTATGTCTTCTACTCTTTTCTCCTTGACTTCAATTCTTATTAAATGCAACAAAATCTCTTTCTAAACTGAGATTCTGATCATATTTCCATGACTGGAATCTTTTCTAGAGGAGTTTATGGAATTAATTACAAATTTCTCAACTTATTCTACTTAATTCCTTAAGTACAACATTATTACTTTTCAATATTTATTTGGAATGTTATTAAATGACTTAATTCCCTCAGTCCCTTTAGCTAAAAAATAGGGCTTTTACTCATACAGGAGTTAAACTCATATTAAAATAACTAAGTTATATGTATCACACCTTCAAAGTAGTTAATGAATGATGACTTATTTATATATACATTTATTAATTAATTTTAAAATGATTAAAATTATTTACATTTTAAATTTTTAATACTTGTGTACAAATAATTTTCAACATATTGACAGCTGGAGAAATAGAACAATATGTATCAGTAAACCCACCACAAGATTTAATAATTATCAACATTTTGCTTTGTATCTTTTGCATATGTATGTTAATGTCCAAATGCGTACTTTCTGAGAATTTTCAAAATCAATTAGAGAAAATTTGACACTTTATCCTTAAATACTCCTGACACACATCTCTTAAAAATTAAGATGTTCTGCATGTTATCTGGACCATTGTCATACCTAAGAAAATTATAAAATCTCACATATTTATTCAAATTCCCCCAGTTATTTCTTTGCTATACTTTGTAACTGGTTTTTGTTTTAGTTTTGTTTCTTACTTTAATCAAGATGCAATCAACTTTTATGCATTGTATTTTGTTATTAGAAATGTTCTTCCTCCTTTAATCTAAAAGGGCCTCATTTTTTTAAAACAAAAGTGACTTCATAAAATGTCCAATATTATGTATTTACTTGTTGCTAACTTAACTCTTCTAAACTGGGTATTTTCACTGAATCATAATTAGATTTAAAGGCCAAATTAAATCATAATAGTTAGCTTTGATTAGAAATATTTATTAGGCTTCCTTGGTGGCTCAGAAGTTTATTACATAAAGTATCGGGTGTCTTACAAATATTCAAGCCAAATTTGACTGATTGCTCCAGATCATGACCTCCCAATCTTTCTCATAAACTATAGTTTACTAAACCCCCTTGCAATTAGAAAATATGTGATGGGTGAGACTTTTACAGTGTGGGAAAACATTTCTAAAGATTTTCACAACCACTGAGGGGTCTTGAGAAATCAATTATTTAATCAGAAGTAGTAAATTAATAATTTTTAAAATTGAAGTATAGTTGATATAAATATTGCTTTAGTTCCAGATGTGCAGCAAAGTGAATCATATATTTTCAGATTTTTTTTTTCGACTATAGGTTATCACAAGTTATTGGTTACACTACCCTGTGCTAGACAGCAAATCCTTGTTGTTTATTTATTTTATGTACTTTGAATCTGTTACTCCTATACTCTTAATTTATCTCTTCCGATCTTCTTTTTTCCCCTTTGATAAACATGTTTATTTTCTATGTCTGAGAGTTTATTTCTGTTTCATATTTAGATGTGTTTGTACTATTTTTTTTTTCAGATTCCACATACAAGTGGTTTCATATAATATCCTTTGTCTGACTTACTTCACAAAGTATAATATTCTGTAAGTTCATTCATGTTGCTGCAAATGACTATACACACACACAGACACATACACTCATACACATATTTGTCTATTACTTTATTTGAAAATATTTTTTCCCATCCTGCAGGTTGTCTTTCTGTTTAATTATGATTTCCTTTGCTGTGCAAAAGCTTTTAAGTTTCATTAGGTTTTAGCTTTGCTTAGTTTTACTGTTATTTCTTTTGCCTTGGGAAGGACATTTAAGAAAATACTGCTACAATTTATGTCAGAGGACATTTTGCCTGTGTTTTCTTCTTTGAGTGCTATGGATTCATGGATTACATTTAGCTCTTTAAACTATTTTGATCTTATTTGTCTATATGTTGAGAGGGAGTATTCTAATTTCAATGATTTACATGCAGCTACATGTAATATCTCTTGTTGAAGAAACTATTTTCTTTTTACCATTTCTATTTTTTATTGCAGTGTAGTTGGTTTACAATGTCGTGTTAATTTCTGCTGTACAGGAAATTTATTCAATTACACATATACATGTGTTATTTTCATATTTTTTTCCATTGTGGTTTATCAGAGGACATTTAATTTAATTTCCTGTGTATACACTGTCTTTTTTTGTGTAGTTTTGTCTCCTTTGTTGTACATTAATTGGCCATAGGTGTGTAGGTTTATTTCTTGGCTCTCTATACAGTTCCATTCAAATTTTGTCATAATAAAATTATTTATTTATTTTTTTTCTCTAATCAACTGGGGATGAACTACTGTTTCTCTTATGAAGGCAAAGTAAATGATTAATTCCTTCCTTTTCATTACCAATATTAAGAATGAGGAGTTAAAGCAATAATCATTTTCAGCTGATAAAGAATCCATCTGCAGTGAGGGAAACCTGGGTTCAGTCTCTGGGTTGGGAAGATCCCCTGGAGAAGCGAAAGGCTACCTGCTCCAGTATTCTGGCCTGGAGAATTCCATGCACTGTATAGTCCGTGGGGTCACAAAGAGTTGGACACGACTGACTGACTTTCTCTTTCACTTTTCAAAGGTAGTAAATGATTTTTCTTTCTTATTTTAGAGAAACTAGGAGCTTATGGATTTTTCTCTTTACTGTTTGATAATCATTTTAGTCATTATTCTTTTTTATGTCCACATTATACCATATTTAATTATTGATTTCATTCAGACTGGCCACTGTGCCATTTCAATACATCTGACCTTTCAGTATCTGGCCTCTTTGTGCTTAAAAATTGCCCCACTGAATACATGAAATAGGCATACTTACTTGAAATAACTATTTTATTTATGAATCATTCTTATGAACTTGATGCAAGTTAGGTTTGTTTAGCTTATTTCCAATATCACATTTAAAAAACAAATTATCTTTGATTTATCTTATGTCACTCCCAAGGAAGAAATTTCACACTTGTTGCTGCAGGCTAAGAATATGGGAAGCCAGATCACCCTAGCCCCAGCTTGCTTATAGGGTGCAGTTTCTGCATTCAGAGAAAACCACAGGTGATCATCTTTACCTAGGACCCAGAGAAGTGGCTCAGAAGTTTTGCCCAAGCATAGAGGTGGCCCTCTCTCTAAGGAACTAGTTTTATTAAAACAGCATGTGGAAAAGTTGAAGCCTAAGGGCAATCTTGAAAATAATGGACATTTTGAAAGTAAGTATTTAAGAGATGGCTTGGAAATACATGTACAAGAGCAGGAGATCAGATGTGAGGACAGTTGCTCACTGGAGAGAACCAGGAAATGAGGCAGCTACAAAGAGAAGAGCCTGGGACACTGGCTTCAGAGAAAACCTCAAATGTGACTGCTTTAGGCATAAATACAGTGGTTTATTGGAGAAGGCAATGGCACCCCACTCCAGTACTCTTGCCTGGAAAATCCCATGGATGGAGGAGCCTAGTAGGATGCAGTCCATGTGGTCGCTAAGAGTAGGACACGACTAAGCGACTTCACTTTCACTTTTCACTTTCATGCATTGAAGAAGGAAATGGCAACCCACTCCAGTGTTCTTGCCTGGAGAATCCCAGGGAAGGGGGAGCCTGGTGGGCTGCTGTCTATGGGGTCGCACAGAGTCGGACACGACTGAAGTGACTTAGCACAGTGGTTTATATCAGAACAATTCTTGTGTAGATAAAAGTTTTAAAATATGGGTAAAATATAAAAACGTAACTGTTTGAAGGCACTGGGGATGACCAAAAACATATGGAAAATAGAGGAGATTCAGCATTGAAAAAAAGATAATTGCAGTGAATGAGATATCAACTTTCCTGAGGGTAAAACTCCACTATTTTGTGTACCTGCAAAAAATATTCTTAAAAAATAATGGTTAGGTAAACTATTTTGGATAAAAGATAACATAACATTGCCATTAGTACTACAGTACTATAAATGGTTGAAAATATATCAGCTGAGGAGAAACAATTTTTAAGAAGTTTAATATAATTAAGAGCAAAAAGCATTTTTTAAAGCAAATATGTACACAAATATAAAAACTTTATTCTTTTCTTAAACTATATGATTCTTTAATCAAAAATTATAAAGATTTGTTTTTGGATATATATACATATTATGTCTATATAAGAGCAATAGCACAGAGGTCTGATAGCAGTATGACAAGACTTTTACATTTTTATGTATGGTGTTACAATATTAATTTTAGGTAGAGTGGAATGCATTAACAATTCACTCACTAGAGACACAATAAAAATGTAGTACAGAAATACAGTTAATAAAAAATTAAACTGATATATTAAACCCTCCACTAAATGAAAAGAAGACAAAAGAAGATGAAAAGAGATCAAAATCAGATTGAATTAAAAAAAAAACTAATAAAATGTAAACCTAAATCCCACCTAAAGGCAGAAAATTCTCAAGATAGATAAAAATAATGTCCAACTATAGCCTAATAAAGAGATGCACTTGAACTCTAAAGACACAGATGAGTTGAAAGCAAAAGTGGAAAAATTTAAGTTGCTATATTAATATCCAGCAAAAATACTTCAGTAGAAGGAGTATGATTAGAGGTAAAGGATTTCAAAATAATGTAATCAACAATGTATCAGGATAAGATAACAATCCTAGACACAAATGCACCTAAAGCTATAGAATCAAATCAACACTCATAAATAAAATTTGCTTTTAAGTGTTTCTAAGCAAACTTGAAAATTCAATAATGACATAAAAACATGGGCTAAACTATCTATATTATTAGCTACAGATATTATTCCATACCACATATCTGTATAACTTCTTTTGTGTAATTGAAACTTTGTGCTCTTTGACTAATGTCTCTCTGCTTCCTCCCCCCATCAGCTCCTGGCTACCACCTTGTATGCTTCACTTCTATAAGTTTGACTATTTCAAGTTCCTCATAAAAATGATATTTTGTACTACGTGTCTTTCTATATCTGGCTTATTTCACTTGTCATTATGTCCTTCAGTTTCATATATGTTGCTGAAGAGCAAGAGTTTTTCTTTTTTTAAAGACTGAATGCTATTTCTTGTATGCATGTACAACATTTTCTTTATTCAGTCATCCACTGATAGATATTTATGTTGGTTTCATGTCTTGGCACTGGGAATATTGATGAGGTAAGCACGGAATCGCAGATAGCTCTTTGAGATCCTGAGCTCAATCGCTATCAATATGTATCTAGAAGTATAATTAATAGATCAGATGAGAGTTCTAACTTTTTGGGGAACCTAAAAACTGTTTTACATAGTGAAGTAATTCATAGTGAAATATTAGAAAGCATGCCTCAAGATAAAAAACAAGACAAGGATGCCCACTCTCTGTATTTTTTCAATATTTTACTGGTTTTAGTTGGTATAAACCATGAATTTTGGGTAGAAAAAAAATTTAAGTCTCTATTCATGGAGAACAAAAATTATTTATAGAAGTGCTATGAAATTTATAGAATTATGAAAAATCATACATAAACTTAGTAATTTTTCAAGGTATAGTTCCCGTACATATAATTAATTTTAATTCCTGTATATATATTAGAAAAGTGTGACGTGTGACAATAAAACTTAAGAAAAATATATTTAAGTCAAACTTTTAAAATCCTTAAAATAATTATGAATTGATTTTAGGAAAAAAAAAAAAGTGAAACAATTCTATGCTGGAAACTATAGAATGCTGCTAAAAGTGCCTTTGAACAATCTAAATAAATGAGAAATTTTGCCATATTGATTAATTGGAAGGCTTCAAATTTTATGATTGACTTAGATATTCAACATATCCAGATATTACTTTAAGCATTAAAAATGGAAACTGAAAAGCAAATTCTGAAATTTATGTGAAAAATCAAACTGTTTTTGAAAATGTATTGTAATGTTGGAGGAAATACATTAACTAATTTAAGATTTATTTTAGATTTTATACTACCATAAATAAAATGAGATGCAATAAGGAAAGAGAAATAGACTAATGCAACAGAGAGAGATTTATTTAATGCATAAATAAATCTACCATAGGTCAACCGAGCTTTATATTTGTTTATTTGTTTTATAAGGGTGCCAAAGTAATTCAACAGTAATATAAAGCCTTGTCAGTAAATTGTACTTGTGCAAGTGAATATTATGATAGGGGTAAAAATGAACTTTGAATAATTTTAACTCATGTCATATAAAAAATTAAATTAAATTTTATAAACCTAAAGATGAATTTCCTAATGGAAATGATTTTAAAAAATCATTTCCTAATGGCAATGATTTAAAAAAAAAAGTCTTCATGACTTGATGATTGGAAAATCTTCTTTATATTTAATGAATAGCATATGCATTAAATCTAAACAAATCAAGAAATGACTATAAAATTAAAACATTATTTTCATCAAAATGAATAGTATATAAAGTGGATAAACAAGATACAGATGGAAAAATTTTAAAAACAAATCTTAGACAAAGATTATACCTAGAATTTTATCTAAAAGATAAAAAGACAATTATTTTTTTAAATGGGGAGATGACTTGAATAGAAGCTTCATAATTGTTTAAACATCTTATAATTTTATAGCATCAATTAAGCAAAGTATAAAATCATGTTCTGATATTTTTTTCTGTAGAAAATGGCTTATCCTGTCAGAAAGTTAAATGATAGTAGCTGAACATTAAAATAAAAATAGATATGAATAGCTGATATATCTTTCAGAAATACAATGTTCAATTTTGTTTAATTTGATTTGGTATATCTAACAATTAATTTGATAATGGAGTGTACATTAGCAGCTAACTTTAAAATTTTGAAAATATGTGTATGTATAGATATAAATGTATAGCATATGTATACACACACATACAGACAATTACTTAAATTGATCAATTTAAGTAATCAGTTCAGAGATAAAAAGGTCAGTCAGATATTTAAGTGAGATATTTGAACAGATATGGAGAAAAGGTACCATCATCAGGAACACCTGAAAGTATTTCCATGCTATAACCCTTTCCAAAGACCTTATTGTTGAATTCTGGGCTTATTCAAGTTTATACTATTAATGGCCATACAAAGACTTCAGAAAGGGCATTTGCTATTCACTTATTTATTTCGTTTATTAAATATTTAATGCCCCTCACTGTACTGTGCACATAAATATTTAAAAATATAGTTTCAAGTATTTCTGTAAAGAAATATTTGAAGAATTACTAATCGGTTCCATGGAGAATAAAACGGTTTGGGCTGTAGGAAAATCCTTAATGACTAAAGCAGTGCTTTAAGCAAGGCCAGGCTTCAGGGAAAAAGAAATCTTACTGATAGATAAATAGGGAGAAGAAAACATATTACTATTAATTAGTATGAACTATATGATTAAATATTCCTGTACTTAATAACTATGGAGTTTCTGAAACTTTGCTCTGCTCACAAGCCAAGTTGCCAACATTCCAAGTCTCTCACAGGAAAGCAGAAGAAAGAATGGAGAAAAGACAATTTCTTTAACATCTGGAGCTGGGAAAATTGGTCAACCACTTGTAAAAGAATGAAACTACAACACTTTCTAACACCATACACAAAAATTAACATAAAATGGATTAAAGATCTAAATGTAAGACCAGAAACTATAAAACTCCTAGAGGAGAACATAGGCAAAACACTCTCCGACATACATCACAGCAGGATACTCTATGACCCAGCTCGTAGAATATTGCAAATAAAAGCAAAAATAAACAAATGGGACCTAATTAAAATAAAAGCTGCACAACAAAGGAAACTATAAGCAAGGTGAAAAGATAGCCTTGAGAATGGGAGAAAATAATAGCAAATGAAGCAACAGACAAAGGACTAATCTCAAAAATATACAAGCAACTCCTGCATCTCAAATTCAGGAAAATAAATGACTCAATCAAAAAATTGGCCAAAGACCTAAACAGATATTTCTCCAAAGAAGACATACAGATGGCTAAAAACACATGGAAAGATGCTTAACATCATTCATTATCAGAGAAATGCAAATCAAAACCACAGTGAGGTACCATTTTACACCAGTCAGAATGGCTGCTATCCAAAAGTCTACAAGCAATAAATGCTGGAGAGGGTGTGGAGAAAAAGGAACCCTCTTACACTGTTGGTGGAAATGCAAACTAGTAGATCCACTATGGAGAACAGTGTGGAGATTCCTTAAAAAACTGGAAATATAACTACCATGATTTTGCTGCGGCTGCTGCTAAGTAGCTTTAGTCATGTCTGACTCCATGAGATGCCATAGATGGCAGCCCACCAGGCTCTGCCATCCCTGGGATTCTCCAGGCAAGAGAACTGGAGAGGGGTGCCATTGCCTTCTCCATAGAACTAACATCAGATCAGATCAGTCGCTCAGTCGTGTCCGACTCTTTGCGACCCCATGAATCGCAGCACCCCAGGCCTCCCTGTCCAGGACCAACTCCCAGAGTTCACTGAGACTCACGCCCATCGAGTCAGCAATGCCATCCAGCCATCTCATCCTCTGTCGTCTCCTTCTCCTCCTGCCCCCAATCCCTCTGAGCATCAGAGTCTTTTCCAATGAGTCAACTCTTCTCATGAGGTGGCCAAAGTACTGAAGTTTCAGCTTTAGCATCATTCCTTCCAAAGAAATCCCAGGGCTGATTTCCTTCAGAATGGACTGGTTGAATCTCCTTGCAGTCCAAGGGACTCTCAAGAGTTTTCTCCAACACCACAGTTCAAAAGTATCAATTCTTTGGCGCTCAGCCTTCTTCACAGTCCAACTCTCACATCCATACATGACCACAGGAAAAACCATAGCCTTGACTAGACGAACCTTTGTTGGCAAAGTAATGTCTCTGCTTTTGAACATGCTATCTAGGTTGGTCATAACTTTCCTTCCAAGGAGTAAGCATCTTTTAATTTCATGGCTGCATTCACAATCTGTAGTGATTTTGGAGCCCAGAAAAATAAAGTCTGACACTGTTTCCCCATCTTTTCCCATGAAGTGGTGGGATCAGATGCCATGATCTTCGTTTTCTGAATGTTGAGCTTTAAGCCAACTTTTTCACTCTCCACTTTCACTTTCATCAAGAGGCTTCTTAGTTCCTCTTCACTTTCTGCCATTAGGGTGGTGTCATCTGCATATCTGAGGTTATTGATATTTCTCCCGGCAATCTTGATTCCAGCTTGTGCTTCCTCCAGTCCAGCGTTTCTCATGATGTACTCTGCATATAAGTTAAATAAACAGGGTGACAATATACAGCCTTGACGAACTCCTTTACCTATTTGGAACCAGTCTTTTGTTCCATGTCCGTTCTAACTGTTGCTTCCTAACCTGTATACAAATTTCTCAAGAGGAAGATCAGGTGGTCTGGTATTCCCATCTCTTTCAGAATTTTCCACAGTTTATTGTGATCCACATAGTCAAAGGCTTTGGCATAGTCAATAAAGCAGAAATAGATGTTTTTCTGGAAGTCTCTTGCTTTTTCTATGATTCAGTGGATGTTTGCAATTCGATCTCTGGTTCCTCTGCCTTTTCTAAAACCATCTTGAACATCAGGAAGTTCATGGTTCACATATTGCTGAAGTCTGGCTTGGAGAATTTTGAGCATTACTTTACTAGCATGTGAGATGAGTGCAATTGTGTTGTAGTTTGAGCATTCTTTGGAAGAACTAACATACGATCCAGCAATCCCACTGCTGGGCATACACACAGAGGAAACCAGAATTGAAAGAGACATGTGTACCCCAATGTTCATCACAACACTGTTTAGAATAGCCAGGACATGGAAGCAACCTAGATGTCCATCAGGAGACTAATGGATAAGAAAGCTGTGGTACATATACACAATGGAGTATTACTAAGCCATTAAAAAGAATATATTTGAATTAGTTCTAATGAGGTGGATGAAACTGGAGCCTATTATACAGAGTGAAGTAAGCCAGAAAGAAAAACATCAATATGTATACTAACACATATATATGGAATTTAGAAAGATGGTAATGATAACCCTGTATGTGAGATAGCAAAGGAGACACATATGTATAGAACAGTCTTTTGAACTCTGTGGTAGAGGCGAGGGTGGGATGATTTGAGAGAATGACATTGAAACATGTATAATATCATATGTGAAATGAATCACCAGTCCAGGTTAGATGCATGATACTGGATGTTCGGGGCTGGTGTACTGGGATGACCCAGAGGGATGGTATGGGGACGGAGATGGGAGGGGGATTCAGGATGGGGAACACGTGTATACCCGTGGCAGATTCATGTTGATGTATGGCAAAACCAATACAATATTGTAAAGTAATTAGCTTCCAATTAAAATAAATTTATACAAAAAAATAAAAGGAGAGAAAAAAAGCAACAAATGATCTTGGATATTTCTCAGCAGGCCCTGTGCACTCCATGTTTTTGTTCCACTGCTAGTCCCTCTGGAAGATGTGGAGTGAGTCACTGGGGTAGATCTCATGTGAGTGGGTTTGTGGTGAAGCAGGAACCCTGTGCTTGGAAGCACTGGTCTTGTGTGAGGCCTGCAAAACAGCCTTATGGCTGCCCTAAGGGTGGAGTTTCTTATTATACTGAACAGTAAACAAAGTGGTTCTCCTCTCCTGAGACAGACACTCTGTATACATTCTAGAAAAGGCAAAGGGAGTCAGTTGGCAAGATTTGCAAACACTTGAGGAATCCACAAAGAAGTCTTTTCCAACACACACTTTAGAAGAAAACTATTTTAAATATGAAATTTTAAAAAACTAGAGTTTTAAACAATTTTGATAATGATTTTTGTTTATTAAAGTTTAATTTGAACAAAAAGTTTAATGTCATCAAATTTTTCATATTTAACAACATTTACACATTAGAAATAAAATATATTAGTAAATATCAACATCTGAAAAATGTGGCAATTCTAGATATTAATTATTTTGGTATTATATCAACAAAGATATTAATAAAATAACATTTAGCTATGTTTCTATGTATCATTATATCAATTAAATTAAGCCCTTCTTTTGAGCATTTTTATAATGATAAAAATTCCATGAATTTATTTCATGTACTGTCAGAAACATGCCACTATGAGAGCATATTGGTTCTGAAAACTCAACAAAAAGAAGAAAATTTAATATGTGCTTAAAATTGCCACACTTTATTTTTAAATAGTATCTATGTATAAAATTTAATTTGAACCACTCTGAAAGAGCACTAAAAGGGGAAAACATAAAACTTATGAATTTGAAGTGCAGTATAGTATTGTTATGAAGCAGCAGAGGAGATACTGAAAGCTTCAGAAATGTCTCTTTTTTGGAGAAGCAAGAGAAGAGGAATGTTTGAACACAAAAGGGTGGAAAAACTGACTGCAACTTCTACCTACTCTGAAAATTAAATATGCCAATGAGATAGAAGACATATATTAAATCATGTAAAGCCTTTTCCTCTCATTTAACCAAGTATTCCTACTACAATGGAGAACATATGTAAAAATAAAAAAAAAATAATAATAATACTATACTTAAGGGTAACAAGTTTGACTGAACATTGCTTTTCTTTCCAAAAAAAAAAGAATTTGAAAGTATCTCAAACACATAAAAATTTTGGAACTATAACACCTGAGTCATTCCATCGAATTATAGTTGAATATTGGAGAAGGCGATGGCACCCCACTCTAGTACTCTTGCCTGGAAAATCCCATGGACGGAGGAGCCTGGCAGGCTGCAGTCCAAGGAGTCGCTAAGAGTCGGACACGACTGAGTGACTTCACTTTCACTTTTCACTTTCATGCATTGGAGAAGGAAATGGCAACCCACTCCAGTGTTCTTGCCTGGAGAATCCCAGGGACGGGGGAGCCTGATGGGCTGCCGTCTATGGGGTCGCACAGAGTCGGACACGACTGAAGTGACTTAGCATAGCATAGTTGAATATATAATTTAGCTAATTACTAGATTGATACAAGGAGCACATTTTAGTTCCTTTAGTTCAGTCACTCAGTCGTGTCTGATGCTTTACATCCCCATGGACTGCAGCACACAAGGCCTCCCTGTCCATCACCAACTTCCAGAGTTTGCTCAAACTCATGTTCATCACGTCAGCGATGCCATCTAACCATCTCATTCTCTGCTATCCCTTTCTCCTCCTGCCTTCAATCTTTCCCAGCATCAGGGTCTTTTCCAATGTGTCAGTTCTTCCCATCAGGTGACCAAAATATTGGAGTTTCAGCTTCAGTGTCAGTCCTTCCAATGTATATTCAAGACTGATTTCCTTTAGGATTGATTGGGTTGATGTCCTTCCAATCCAAGGGAGTCTCAAAAGTCTTCTCCAACACCACAATTCAAAAACATCAATTCTTCGGTGCTCAGCTTTCTTTATAGTCCAAATCTCACATCCATACATGACTGCTGGAAAATCCATAGCTTTGACTAAATGGATCTTTATTGGCAAAGTAATGCCTCTGTTTTTTGATATGCTATCTAGGTTGGTCATACGTTTTCTTCCAAGGAGCAAGCGTCTTTTAATTTCATAGCTGCAGTCACAATCTGCAGTGATTTTGGAGCCCCAGAAAATAAAATCTTTCACTGTTTCCATTGTTTCCCCATCTATTTGCCATGAAGTGATGGGACCGGATGCCATGATCTTAGTTTTCTGAATGTTGAGTTTTAAGCCAACTTTTTCACTCTGCTCTTTCGCATTTATGAATAAGGAATCCTCATGGTCAAAGTTCTTGCAATTATTAGTGATGAATTTAAATTGTGGCAATATATGTAATTATTATTATGTGTGTGATAAATTATGAAAAAAATCATTAAAACATCATATTTTAAATGTATAGGTGGACGTCAACACTGAATGAAAAATGAAGCAAACATAATGTAGCTAATTAGTTGGTTGTGAGGAGGCAGAAGAAAACAAGTGGGCATTAATTATCTTATCTTTTCCAGAGCAGAGTACGAGGAATAGTAAACATTGGTGTATATTATTTGGAAAAACAATAATCGGTGTGATTTAGTATGCCTCAAAGTTTACCCAATTGCCTAAATAATTTTACCTCTGGAAAGCAATTCATTGGATATAGCTCCAACACTACACAAAGTTATTCACTGAAAAAATTATTTGTGACAGCAAAATTCTGAAATATTATTTTGTAACACACTGCAGTCATTTGGACAATGGAACTTATATGTATATACTAATGTTGAAAACCTTTACAAAATATATTTTGAAGTAGTTGAAATTTATCTTTATTATAATCACATTTATATCTTTCAGTTCAGTTCAGTCACTCAGTTGTGTGACTCTGTGACCCCATGAACTGCAGCACGCCAGGCCTCCCTGTCCAACACCAACTCCTGGAATGCACTGAAACCCATGTCCTTGAGTCAGAGATGCCATCCAACCATCTCATCCTCTATTGTCCCCTTCTCCTCCTGCCCTCAATCTTTCCAAGCATCAGGGTCTTTTCAAATGAATCAGTTATTAGCATCAGGCGGCCAAATATTGGAGTTTCAGCTTCAGCATCAGTCCTTCCAATGAACACTCAGGACTGATCTCCTTTAGGATGGACTAGTAGGATATATTTTTAGTCCAAAGGACTCTCATAAGCCTTCCCCAACACCACAGCTCAAAAGCATCAATTTTCCGGTGCTCAGCTTTCTTCACAGTTCAACTCTCACATCCATATATAACCATGGAAAAACCATAGCCTTGACTCTGTAATGTCTCTGTTTTTAAATATGCTCTCTAGGTTAATCATATCCTCCCTTCCAAGGAGTAAGCGTCTTTTAATTTCGTAGCTGCAGTCACCATCTGCAGTGATTTTGGAGCCCCCAAAAATAAAGTCTGACACTGTTTCCACTGTTTTGCCATGTATTTACCATGAAGTGATGGGACCGGATGCCATGATCTTACTTTTCTTAATGTTGAGCTTTAAGCCAACTTTTTTACTCTCCTCTTTCACTTTCATCAGGAGGCCCTTTAGTTCTTCTTCACTTTCTGCCATAAGGGTGGTGTCATCTGCTTATCTGAGGTTATTGATATTTCACCAAGCAATCTTGATTCAAGCTTGTGTTTCTTCCAGCCCAGCGTTTCTCATGATGTACTCTGCATATAAGTTAAATAGTCAGGGTGACAATATACAGCCTTGACATACTCCTTTTCCTATTTAGAACCAGTCTGTTGTTCCATGTCCAGTTCTTTTTTTTTTTTTTTTTTTTTAATTTAAATTTATTTATTTTAAGTGGAGGCTAACTACTTTACAATATTTTATTCGTTCTGCCACACATCAACATGAATCTGCCATGGGCGTACACGTGTTTGCCATCTTGAACCCCCCTCCCACCTTCCTCCCCGTACCATCCCTCTGGGTCATCCCAGTGCACTGGCCCCAAGGATCCTGTATAGAACCTGGTCCATGTCCAGTTCTAACTGTTGCTTCCTGACCTGCATACAGGTTTCTCAAGAGGCAGGTCAGGTGGTCTGGTATTCCCATCTCTTTCAGAATTTTCCAGTTTATTGTGATCCACACAGTCAAAGGATTTGGCATAGTCAATAAAGCAGAAATAGATTGTTTTCTGGAACTCTCTTGCTTTTTTGATGATCCAGTGGATGTTGGCAGTGTGATCTCTGGTTCCTCTGCCTTTTCTAAATCCAGCTTGAACATCTGGAAGTTCACAGTTCACGTATTGCTGAAGCCTGGCTTGGAGAATTTTGAGCATTACTTTACTAGCGTGTGAGATGAGTGCAATTGTGTGGTAGTTTGAGCATTCTTTGGCATTGCCTTTCTTTGGGATTGGAATGAAAACTGACTTTTTCCAGTCCTGTGGCCACTGCTGAGTTTTCCAAGTTTGCTGACATATTGAGTGCATCACTTTCATAGCATCATCTTTTAGGATTTTAAATAACTCAACTGGAATTCCATCACCTGCAGTAGCTTTGTTCATAGTGATGCTTCCTAAGGCCCATCTGACTTCACATTCCAGGATGTCTGGCTCTACATGAATGATCACACCATTGTAATTAACTGGGTCATGAAGATCTTTTTTGTAGTTTTTCCGTATGTTCTTGCCACTTGTTCTTAATATCTTCTGCTTCTGTCAGGTCCATACCATTTCTGTCCTTTATTTTGCCCATCTTTGCATGAAATGTTCCCTTGGTTTCTGTAATTTTCTTGAAGATATTTCTAATTTTTACCATTCTGTTGTTTTCCTCTATTACTTTGCATTGATTGCTGAGGATCAATATATCTATACCTTGTTCAATTTTAATGAAGTTAATTTTAATATTATAAATAGACTATAATTTTCAAAGCTTTAGTTCAAACAATCTTGGGTAGGTGAAGATATAATTCAATGGGGGTATGATTTTACTTCTGAAGCTATCAGGTAAAGTATCTACTGTAACTCCTGGATTTGGGGGCAGTGTCTTATGATTGTTAAAAAAAAAAATGGACAGAATGAGAGAGCAGTTATTGGATGATTTCATAAGGCAGAGATGCTCTGCAAGGTTTAAATATCAGATGACCAAGAGATGGTTATGATAGAGAAATATTTACATTCTTTTGGTTAAATTATTTTGGCATCTCTGTTAAAGCAGCTTACATTTCCTCTGCTGAATACAATAGAAAGTGAAGTTGAATTAACTATTAAATAAAGCAGATTATAAAATATTGTGAGGCTTCTCATGAACTCTAATGTATGGAATTACAAAAAATAGAAATATAAAAAGCAAAAAGCCTGGGAAATCTAGGAGGAGTCCACAGAAGCATAACTGAGGAAGTTCTATTCAAGAAACCTTTAGTTCCCATCAGGTCTAGTCAACACATGTCAAGTAGAAGCTCCAAGCACAAGGAGTGCTGGCCTGAAGATGTGGGGTCTCTCAGATCTTGTAAACCCAGAGTTCCTCCTTGAAATCTGATTTGAAAAATGAGCAAATGTGCAAAAATGTACCAGCAAATGTTAGTGTTATATTCAACCATGAAGTTTAATGTATTTACTGTGAAGGCTGTTCTATCCCAAAGAGCTTATTCTGATATTTGGCTTATTTCAACATATAAAGATAAATGTGGACAATTAAAGCTCTCTATTTCATTTATTTATTTTATTAAATAAATCATATCAGAATAACTTAATCATCTTACTCCTAGTTTCCAACTTCTGAGAAACAGTATCTGATCCTCAGATACCACTTTGTTAAAACTACATCACTGTGCTGGTAGACAACTTCTGCATGCCATGTGCACGGAGGCATTGATGACTTTTGTCCCAGACTATCTTTATAAGGATGTTTGTGTTTCTCCAGGGTAAAGTTCAGATCTGATTTTTGTGGAATGGAGGAAGCAGGAGATGAATACCATGGACATCTAAATCAGAGCCAGTGGACTTGCTTTCTCCTGGCACAGAAGAAATTATGAACTTCATGTTTGTTCTAACTCCCAGCCTCTCAAACCCATGACCCAATGAAGAACATTCTAGATGAGTGGTGTGCATGCAGTAGGTTTTCATCACAGCTGGAAACATTAAAATTTTGAAGGAGTATTTTATAAAGGAGTTGCTTGCAAACCTGCTAAACATTTGCCCAGAGAATATTCTACCACCATTTATGAAACTGTGGAAGTCCAACTTTCAATCTTTCAAGAAAGATGAAATCACAGACTTTTCATAGTTGTTATCTCATGTTTATTTTAAATACAATATTAATTAATTCATGTAGAGGCTGAAGATTAGACACACACCCAGAGCAATAAGATATTCAGCAAGTTGTCTTTGTACAATTCAAGAAAGATATAGACATAAATATAATATTTAAACATATATCTGGAAAAGTAATGACCAAATGCCAACCATAATTATGCTTGAATGCTAGAATATTTCTTTGTTATGTTTCTTTTCCCTATTGAATTTGTTTTTCCTAATGCATTCTTTAATAACATTTTTACAAATGAAAATATGAAATTCACAACATTTTCATTATAAGAGAAATTTTAATGGTCACACTGTTTTAAGAAATCAAACTCTGCAAGCTTTTTCTTGATTAATAGGCAAAAATATTTTTAAAATAACCTGCAGCATCTTAAATATCAGTTACTTTCTAAGCTTGAAAATAGCATTTGTGGGAATTCATTCTGAGCATTTTATCTATATCTAGTTAGATGACATTTCTGTCTTCTTCATACAAATATTTTCTTCTTGTTTCCCTCTTCCCATTTTATAAATCTGTAAATTTATCCACATTTAAAGTTTTATATAGATACTTTATATTCATTAAGCTATCTAATTACTTGAAACACGATATCTTTGCACATATGTATACCTACCTTAGGAAAATCAGATCATTTCCCTTAAATAACATCTAGTTGTTCCTGAAACAATGGAGGGAATAATGTCATCATTAAACATAAATTATGTAGACATTTGAAATAAAAGATAAGAAGTTAGATCCTGTGAATATGCCCGATGTCAGGTATGAAAATTTGTACTAGAGGGGCAGGAAACAGTAAAACATTGTTCTTATTAAAATGTGAGCTATTCCTTAATAAGATAGACCATTCATTTTAATTTCACACTTTGAAAATTAATAAATTATGAGTGACTACAAACTGGTAATCTTGCTGGTGGCATTTTCTTTAAGTTAATTTCAAAAATATATTTTTAACCTACTCTGTGTGTGTGTGTGTGTGTTGTGTGTGTATGTGAGTGTGCATGTGCTCTTAAAATAACAATCTAGGAATCTATTCTGTGGTTTATTACAGAATATTTTCATAATTGTTACATCCATTGTTAGACTGTTCAATTCATTTTCTAAATATGAAGAACTAATAAAATATGAATATACTGTAGGACATATGCTTCCAAAAGTATATATTTCCATTTGAAAATGAGGGGAAAGGAAATATGCTAGCAAATATATCTTATAAAAGGGAACACAGTTATTTCCTTCATCTAATGATGACAATCTCATTGTACAGTGGAAAATCTTAAATACAGAAAAATTGAGTAATTAACCCAAGTTTGGTCAGCTAACAAGTAAATAGATCAAAAACCAAATCCACTGTCTTACGCCATAACTGAATGGACTAAAATCTTGAAAATAAAGTAAAAACTCCTAGAAAGAAGCATAGTTGATAAGACAGTTGTCTTGGACATGATTTTTTGGACTTGACTGACACCAAAAGCAAAGACAAAAAGAAAAAAAAATAAATGAGACTACAACAAACTAAAAAGCTTATGTTCAGCATAGGAAACCATCAAAGACAAAAAGAAAAAGAAAAAAAAAAAGAAAAAGGCAATCGTTTATTTACAAGCCAAATTTATGATAAGATGTTGATATCCAAAATATAAAAAAAGAACTCACAGAACTCAAAACGAAACAAATAACACTATTTAAAAATGGGCAAAGTACCTGAAGAGATGTTTTCCAAAGAAGACATATGGATGGCCAATAGATATATTAAAAAAGTGTTCAACCAAACAATAAGGGAGTTTAAATCAAGACCACAATGAGATATCAATTCACACTATTTAGGATGGCTATACTCAAGAAGGCAAGAGGTAATAAGTGAAGGTGAGGATGTGAAGAAAATAGGTCTTTGTTCAATACTGATGGAAATGTAAACTGGTACAGCGACTATGGAAACAAATATGAAGCTTCCTCAAAAACTAAAAACAGACAACCATTTGATCCAGCAGTCCCTCTCCTGGGCATATATTCAAAGGAAAGAAGAAAAGGATATTGAAGAGATGTGTTTGCTTCTGTGTTTACTTCAGCACTATTTACAAGAGCCACCTTGTGTCCACCAATGAGTGAATAGATAAAAAAGTGTGAAATGCATGTAAATACATAAATAAAAATAAATACAGTAATATTATTTAGCCTTAAAAAAAAGGAAATTCTCATGTTGAGATAATATGGATAATCTTGGAGGCAGTATGTTAAGTCATGATATAAACCAGAGAAAGAAATAAAAATATTGTATGGTTAACTTACATCTGAAAGATAAAACAACAAGAACAACCAAAAAAAATTTTTTTTTGAACTCATAGAAGTAGACAGTAGAAAAGTGGTTGTTGGGAATAGAGAAAGAGGCCGGTAGATAAAGACTGGTAAAAATATACAAAAGAAATTTAAAAACAATAAGCCCAAGCATCTAATGTATGACATGGTGACTATTGTTGACCTGTAATGTAACTTTAATGTATAATTGACATTTGCTAAGAAAGTATAAATTATTAATATATCAGTTAACTTCAGTGGCTTGGTTGTGTCTGGTGGTCTGGTATTCCCAACTCTTTCAGAATTTTCCACAATTTGTTGTGATCCACACAGTCAAAGGCTTTGGCATAATCAATAAAGCAGAAGTACATGTATTTCTGGAACTCTCTTGCCTTTTCCATGGTCCAGCAGATGTTGGAAATTTGATCTCTGGTTCCTATGCCTTTTCTAAAACCACTTTCAACATCTGGAAGTTCATGGTTCCAGTACTGTTGAAGCAGGACTTGGAGAATATGGACATTACTTTACAGGCGTGTGAGATGAGTGCAATTGTGCAGTAGTTTGAGCATTCTTTGGCATTGCCTTTCTTGGGGATTGGAATGAAACTGATTTTTTCCAGTCCTGTGGCCACTGCTTCATTTACCAAATTTGCTGGCATATTGAGTGCAGCACTTTCACAACATCATCTTTTAGGACTTGAAATAGCTCAACTGGATTTCCATCACATCCACTAGCTTTGTTTGTAGTGATGCTTCCTAAGGCCCACTTGACTTCACATTCCAGGATGTTTGGCTCTAGGTAAGTGATAGCCCCTTCATGATTATCTGGATCATGAAGATCATTTTTGTACAGTTCTTCTGTGTATTCTTTCCACCTCTTAGCAATATCTTCTGCTTCTGTTACTTCCATACAATTTTTGTCCTTTATTGTGCCCATCGTGGCATGAAATATTCCTTTGGCATCTCAGATTTTCTTGAAGGGATCTCTAGTCTTTCCCATTCTATTGTTTTTCTCTATTTCTTTGCATTGATCAATGAAGAAGGCTTTGTATCTCTCTTCACTATTCTTTGGAATTCTGCATTCAAGTGGGTTGAACTGCATTCAAGTCTGCATTCAATCTTTCCTTTTCTTCTTTGCCTTTTGCTTCCCTTCTTTTCACACCTATTTTTAAGGCCTCCTCAAACAACCATTTTGCCTTTTTATATTTGTTTTTCTTGGGGATGGTCTTGATCCCTGCCTCCTTTACAATGTCATGAACCTCTGTCCCTAGATCTTCAGGTACTTTGTCTATCAGACCTAGTCCCTTAAATCTATTTCTCACTTCCACTGTATAGTCATAAGGGATTTGATTTAGGTCATACCTGAATGGTCTAACCGTTTTCCCTAGTTTCTTCAATTTTAGTCTGAATTTGGCAATAAAAAGTTCATGATCTGAGCCGCAGTCAGCTCACAGTCTTGTTTTTGGTTACTGTATAGAGCATCTCTATCTTTGGCTGCAAAGGATATGATCAATATTTGTTTGGTATTGACCATCTGGGGATGTTCATGTGTAGAGTTGTCTCTTGTGTTTTTGGAAGAGGGTGTTTGCTATGACCTGTGCCTTCTCTTGGCAAAACTCTGTTAGCCTTTGACCTGCTTCAGTCTGTACTCCAATACCACATTTTCCTGGAACTCCAGGTAGTTCATGACTTCCTACTTTCACATTTCAGTCCCCTATAATGAAAAGGACATCTTTTAAGGGTGTCAGTTCTAGAAGGTCTTGTAGGTCTTCATAGAACCATTCAACTTCAGCTTCTTCAGCATTACTGATCAGGGTATAGACTTGGATTACTGTGATATTGAATTGTTTGCCTTGAAAATGAACAGAGACCATTCTTTCATTTTTAAGATTGCATCTAAGTACTTCATTTTGGACTTTTTTGTTGACTATGATGACTACTCCCTTTCTTCTAAGGGATTCTTGACCATAGTAGTAGATATAAAGGTCATCTGAGTTAAATTCACCCATTCCAGCCCATTTTAGTTCACTGATTCCTAAAATGTCAATGTTCACTCTTCTCATCTCGTTTGACCACTTCCAATTTGCCTTGATTCATGGACCTAACATTCCAGGTTCCTATGCAATATTGCTCTTTATGGCATTAGACATCACTTCCATCACCAGTCACATCCACAACTGGGTATTATTTTTGCTTTGGCTCCATCTCTTCATTCTTTCTGGATTTATTTCTCCACTGATCTCTAGTAGCATATTGGGCACCTAGAGGCCTGGGGAGTTGATCCTTCAGTGTCATATCTTTTTGCCTTTTCATACTGTTCATGGATTCTCAAGGCAAGAAAACTGAAGTGATTTGCCATTCCCTTCTCCAGTGGACCACATTTTGTCAGAAATCACCACTATGACCCATCTGTCTTGGGTGGGCCTACATAGCATTGAGTTAGGCAAGGCTGATCAGATTGGTTAGTTGTCTGTGATTATGGTTTTCCATCTGTCTGTCTTCAGATGTAGAAGGATAAGAGGCTTATGAAAGCTTCCAGATGGGAGAGACTGACTGAGGTCTTGTTCTCATGGGAGAGGCCATGCTCAGTTCAGTCAATCAGTCGTGTCCGACTCTTTGTGACCCCATGGACTGCATCACGCCACACCTCCCTGTCCATCGCCAACTCCCAGAGGTTACTCAAACTCATGACCGTTGAATCAGTGATGCCATCCAACCATCTCAAACCTCTGTCATCCCCTTCTCCTCCTACCTTCAATCCTTCCAAGCATTAGGGTCTTTTCAAATGAGTCAGCTCTTAGCATCAGGTGGCCAAAGTATTGGAGTTTCAGCTTCAGCGTTAATCTTTCCAATGAACACTTAGGACAGATATCCTTTAGGATGGACTGGTTTGATCTCCTTGCAGGCCAAGAGACTCTCAAGAGTCTTCTCCAACACCACAGTTCAAAAACATCAATTCTTCCCCACTCAGCTTTCTTTATAGTCCAACTCTCACATCCATACATGACTACTGGCAAAACCATAGCTTTGACTAGATGAACCTTTGTTGGCAAAGTAATGTCTCTGCTTTTTGATATCCAGCCTAGGTTGATCGTAACTTTTCTTCCAGGGAGTACATGTCTTTTTATTTCACTGCAGTCATTTTGCAGCTCCCCCAAAATAAAATCTCTCAGTGTTTGCACCATTTCTCCATCTATTTGCCATGAACGAATGGGACCAGAAGCCATGATCTTAGTTTTCTGAATGTTGAGCTTTAAGCCAACTTTTTCACGCTCCTCTTTCACTTTCGTCAAGAGTCTCTTTAGCTCTTCTTCACTTTCTGTCATAAGGATGGTGTCATCTGCACATCTGAGGTTATTGATATTTCTCCCAGCAATCTTGATTACAGCTGTGCTTCATCCAGCCCAGTGTTTCTCATGATTTACTCTGCATATAAGTCAAATAAGCAGGGTGACAATATACAGCCTTGATGTACTCCTTTTCCCATTTGGAACCAGTCTGTTGTTCCATGTTCAGTTCTAACTGTTGCTTCCTGACCTGCATACAGGTTTCTTAAGCTGCAGGTCAGGTGGTCTGGTATTCCCATCTCTTTCAGAATTTTCCACATTTTATTGTGATCCACACAGTCAAACTTTGGCATAGTCAATAAAGCAGAAAGAGTTGTTTTTCTGGAATTATTTTGTTTTTTCAATGATCCAGTGGATGTTGGCACTTTGATCTCTGGTTCCTCTGCCTTTTCTGAAATAGCTTGAGAATCTGGAGTTAAATCTTTAATCCAATTTTCTGTTGATGGGTGGGGCTATGTGCCCTTCCTGTTATCTACCTGGGGACAAACTATCGTGGATTTAATGAAGATAATGGTGACTTCCTTCAAATAGTCCTACACATGCACTTCTATACTCAGTGGCCCCAACCATCCATCAGGCCACCACTGACCCATTCCTCTGCCAGAGACCTCCGGACACTCATGGACAAGTCTGTGTCAGTCTCTTCTGGGGTCACTGCACCTTTCTCCTGGGTCCTGATTGCACCAAGTTCTTTGTGCCCCCCAAGAGTCTGTTTCCTCAGTCCTGTGTAAGTTCTGGTGGCTCTACATTGAGGTTAAAGGCATTCTCCTCCAAGAGTGCTTATGCCATACCCATTTTTGCTGCACCCAGAGCCCTTGCCCCTGCAGCAGTCCACTGCTGACCAATACCTCCACAGGAGACACTCAAACACTGTTCTGTCTCAGTCTCTGTGGGGTCTCTGGGTCCTGGTGCCCACAAGGTTTGTTTGAGCCCCCTTCATCTCTGTATGAAGCTTGATTCTAAACATGATTTCACCCCTCATACCTCTTGCTGGGGCCTCTCCTTTGCCCTTGGACATGTGACATCTCCTCACAGACACTCCAGTGCTGTACAGACACCACTCCAGTGCCTATTAATACATGTTTTGAACAAAATATGTATATACAAAGTTAATGGATGTGTTGAATAAATAATGGTGGAAATAGTTCCACAATGAATGTGTGTGTGTTTCTGAGTGTTAGTGGCTCAGTTGTGTCTGACTCTTTGAGGCCCCATGGTCTGTAGCTCACTGGCCCCTCTGTCCATGGGATTTCCTAGGTAAGAATACTGTAGTGAGTTGCCGTTCCCTTTTCCAGGGAATCTTCGGAATCCAGGGATCTGACCCTGGATCTTCCTCATTTGGGGCAGATTATTTACTATCTGAGTCACCAGGGAAGGCCTCCATGATGAGTATGTTTATGCACAATGAATATGTATGTCAAATCACGTTCTAACCTTCTTTTAAAATCTTACTGATTTTATTACTATATCTGAATAAATTTTTATATATATACAAAAAATGACATAACCAAAAATTAAGTTCTATATTAAGGCTGAATGGGAAGATTTTTTTTTTAATTGGAGGATAATTGTTTTACAGTGTTGTAGTGGTCTCTGCTGTACATCAACACTAATCAGTCTATATATATATATATATATATATATATATATCTCCCCTCCATCTTGTGCCTCCCTCCTCTCCTCCTCATTCCACCACTCCAGGTCATCACAGTGTTAAACTGTGTTCCCTGTGTTATAGAGCAGCTTCCCACTGGTTATTTTACACATGATAGTGTATATAAGTCAATGCTATTTTCTCAAGTTGTCCTTCCTTCTCCTTCCACTGCTGTGTCCATCGTCCATCAGTCCATTATCTTTGTCTATGTCTCCATTTCTTCTCTGTAAATAGGTTTTTCAGTATGATTTTTCTAGATTCTAGATATATATGTGTTACTATACAGTAATTGTTTCTCTCTTTCTGACTTTACTCTGTATAACAGGCCCCAGGTTTATACACCTCATTACAACTGACTCAAATTCATTCCTTTTTGTGGCTGAATAATATTCCATGGTATATATGTACTACAACTTCTCTATCCATTCATCTGCTGATGGGCTTATCTCAGACAGTGTTGTCAATTACACCTCAATAAAGCTGAAAAAAAAAATCCACATCTTCTTATTATGTAGATATTTTACACCAGGTATTTCATTTCAGAGCAGGTACTGTTCACAGAGGCTTTGAGTTCACTTTTAAAATGATTGTTTAATATGCAAATACTTTCACTTTGTACTTATGCATTTACTCATGCATAGAATCAACACTTTAGTATAGAACATATACACTATTATTTCATGTGTAATATGTAAAATTAGATTTATGCACAAAAGTTATACTAATATATCATATGACAAGTTTACCGAATTTAAAATATATATTTCCATTTTACATAAATGTATACATATACATATCTACATAAATAATATGTGTTTTTCAAGTGATGTGATTGCTTTAAGGCCTCAATACTTGTTTCATGCTGGAGGACTGTAAAAATGTAATCAAAATTTTCAGAGCAGTTATTACTATTTACTCATTATACAAATTAATAACTTTAATAGTATAATGATAACATGGTTTTATTTTGACTTGTTTCTTATCCCTTGTAAACCAGACTTGAATTTGTTCAGAAAACATATTGAAATGAAGCTTTCCAGACCAAGAATTTCTGAGAAATAATGAGCCAATGATTTTTGAAATACTGAATTCTTCTCTAAAGGATTGTTTATATTACATGCTAAGACAATTCTAAAAATATCATAGTGACAGAATTAACATGTAGGGATGTTTTAGACAGTAAAAGGCAAGTGGATGTTAATGAAGCATAACTAAAATCAAATTGGGAATTCTATATATATGAAGCAGTTAGAATGTGAGAAAAATGAAGCTACTATATGAAAATAGGTTTTGGCGCATCTTTCTAAATAAAATCCTGTCATTGCTATTACCAACATGGCCTAGCTGTTGTTCAGTCAGTCAGTTGTGTCTGACTCTGTGGCACTCCAGGCTTCCCTGTCCTTCATTATCTCCTGGAGTTTACTCAAACTCATGTCTATTGAGTCACTGATTCTATTCAACCATTTCATCCTCTGTCAGCCCCTTATCCTCCTGCCCTCAGTCTTTCCCAGAATCAGGGTATTTTCCAGTGTGTTGGCTCTTCATATCAAGTGCACAAAGTATTGACTTAGAACTTACTATACACTCACCATTTTAGTGACTTTGTAAGGATTATATCATTTAATTCTAAGTACAAGCCTATGAAATGTGTATTGTTGTTATATCTCTTCTTTAAGTGGAAAATTCAGTAACAAACATTAATTTTCCCAAATCCCTACTGATGCTGAATGCAGGCAAGAATTTTCATTTCAGCCCAGGCATTTTTGCTCTGTGGTGAACATCAGGCTCAGCTCGTAAAGAATCCACCTGTAATGTGGGAGGCCTGGGTTCCACCACTGGGTTGGGAAGACCCTCTAGAGAAGGGAACAGCTACCCACTCCAGTATTCTGGCCTGGAGAATTCCTTGGATTGTAGAGTCCATGGGGTCACAAAGTGTCAGACATGACTGAGGGACTTTCACTTTCAAGCTACCTAGTATCTAGTCCTAAACACCTCGTTTCTGTATTCAGTTAAACCAAATGGACACACACAAACACACATGTGACTTTCCTTTTCTTTGTTTTGTTATAGTTTTCTATGCACAGAAAATTTCTTGAGAAATATTGCATACTTCATGCCTAGAAGGATCTGCTTCTTTATAACCACAGCCTGAATAATATTATTGTTACATGAGATATGCTAAGCTTTAGGTAATTTAAACAAAACTAGGTTAAATTAGATAAAATTTTGTAAGTACTCACAACTTCCCATATTCTCCCAATTGATTTTATAAAAATAAATAAATTTGATATAATATATTTTGTTATATTAATGGGAATAATGGGTACTGCTGCGTATTTCAAGAAGTGATAAAACACTAGATTGATTTAAATTAATAAAGACTAATTTAAAGTATGGACAAGGCATTGGCACCCCACTCTAGTCCTCTTACCTGGAAAATCCACAGGGTAGAGGAGCCTGGTAAGCTGCAGTCTATGGGGTCGCTAAGAGTCGGACACGACTGAGCGACTTCACTTTCACTTTTCACTTTCATGCACTGGAGAAGGAAATGGCAACCCACTCCAGTGCTCTTGCCTGGAGAATTCCAGGGACGGGGGAGCCTGGTAGGCAGCTGTCTTTGGGGTCGCACAGAGTCAAACACAACTGAAGTGACTTAGCAGCAGCAGCAGCAATCTAAAGTAAAGCAAAATAAATTAATAAAGGCTAATTAGTAAAGATCAATTCAAATATAAAAAGAAAGATCTTAATGTCTTTGAGAAAGAAAGTAGACATTTTGAGATATTTGAACAAAAATGAGTAGAAATGAACAGTTTTCATGTAATCTCTGAGCTTCAAGATGCAGCCCTTATTTTGCCACTTTCAGAGCACAGTAGTAAAGATGTATATATATGACACAGTGGCCGTGAAATTTATAAAGACATTTATAATTCTTTATTGTATATAAAGGGAGCTCTTTACTCAGCATGATAAATAATGGAGTATTAAATAATCAAATAATGCTCAAAATGTCCATCAAGGAAATGTGATATTTCTGAATTTAAACTTAAGGGATGTAACCTAGCAGTAGTATCCCATCAGAAATACAGGGCAATTGATATTTAGATAAAAGGATACTGCACAGCATGAGAAAGAATCCCACTTACTTACAAGAGGCTCCCTCCAAGGCATGGTTGGGGACATTGTTTTTTATTCATGATGTCCATGTTTCTGTGGAACATCTATGCAGCTGCTAGCTTGAGTTATGGTTGGGATAACTTGGTTTACAGTTCAAAAGCAGAGCCTGGTTTTCATTTTATGAAATAATATAGTTGCTGTCACCTTTAATAAACCTGAAAGTTACACAGGGATTTTGTGGACTTGGTGTCCAAGGACAGAAAATATATATGGCCTTGAAAAATATTGTACTGTAAGATGGAGATACAGGGATTTCTGTAGAAAATACAATTTTCTGACAAGTTCATCTCATTTCTGCAATATATGAACCAGTTGTTCATTCTGTAGTTAGACACTCCATTACTAATAATTACAAAGACTCTGTCTACTTCAGCACTTGGTTGTACCAGTCTTTGATTTACACGAAAATAGATAAAGGCTTTAAGACAGCTGATTCAAGCAGGAAAAAAAAAAAAAAAAAATCATCTTTAATAGCCAAACTCAGGAACCTCTATTTTCAGAAATTAGAAAAACATTTTGGTATTAAAGACAGTAGACAATTTTTAAAAAGAGCATTCTATTTTAAATTCCCAATTTTATACATTATGACACATATATGTGTGCACACTGTTACTTACCCTGAATCAAAGATTGTCAGTTAGACCCTAGAAGGAGACAACAATAATCATAGAATTGCAATTCATAGGTTTGTGTATAATGTACTTGTGAAAATGTAAATTTATTAAGTTTGTCAAAGGACTGTACTGTGACCATGACCGAGACACATTTTGTTTTGTATGGCGCTAGGTGTTGCTGAAAACACTTTCAAAACATCAGTTCAGTTATCTGTTTAATTATTTAAAAATAAGATAAATACTAAATATTTATCCAAATGTATAATGATTAATGAAGTGGGTATTCTGGCACAGAGTATGATACTAGGTGTAAAATAATATAAAAATAATAAAGAAAATTGGGAGAAGAGGCTGGACTGAATATTTCCTCTGTGTCTAAGAATAGGTAGATGGTTAGGGCAGGGAGGTGGTTACCAGAGAAGTCTTATGGAGGTGTTTAAAAACTCTATTGTGTTTTACTTATGTTTAACCCTTAATTTGGAGCACAGTGCTTTGAAATGGCAACCCACTCCAGTGTTCTTGCCTGGAGAATCTCAGGGATGGTGGAGCCTGGTGGGCTGCTGTCTATGGGGTCGCACAGAGTCAGACACTACTCAAGTGACGTAGCAGCAGCAGTAGCTTAGCTCATGAAGAAAAATGTAACTATTATTCTGAACATGTTACTCCATAAGATGAAGAAAAATATTATGTACATATATTTGGGCTCCAAAATCACTACAGATGATGACTGCAGCCATGAAATTAAAAAACACTTACTCCTTGGAAGGAAAGTTATGACCAACCTAGATAGCATATTCAAAAGCAGAGACATTACTTTGCCAACAAAGGTCCTTCTAGTCAAGGGTATGGTTTTTCCAATGGTCATGTATGGATGTGAGAGTTGGACTGTGAAGAAAGCTGAGCACCAAAGAATTGATGCGTTTGAACTGTGGTGTTCGAGAAGACTCTTGAGAGTCCCTTGGCCTGCAAGGAGATCAAACCAGTCCATTTTAAAGGAAATCAGTCCTGGGTGTTCATTGGAAGGAATGATGCTAAAGCTGGAACTCCAATACTGTGGCCACCTCATGCAAAGAGTTGACTTATTGGAAAAGACTCTGATGCTGGGAGGGATTGGGGGCAGGAGGAGAAGGGGATGACAGAGGATGAGATGAACATGAGTTTGAGTGAACTCTGGGAGTTGGTGATAGACAGGGAGGCCTGGCATGCTGCAATTCATGGGGTCGCAGAATTGGACACACCTGAGTGTGAACTGAACTGGACATGCAGGTAAAAACAAACAAACAAAAAAGGTGTGTAGATATGATGCAAAAAAATAAAATTAATTTGGCTCAAGTAGAGTTTCTATGGAAATGATAGCATACAAGGTGCACTGGGAAGGTGAAACACACATCATGGGACATCCTGATTAAGGAGAGAAGGTGATTGTGGTAATATGATGCATCTATTCCAGAAAGATAACTTTTGTAGCAATAAGATAGTGATTTGATGGTGGTGATGATAAAGGGGAGAAGGCTAGTGGTGGTGGTGGTAGTGGTGCAGGAAAATGGGGATTTCATTTTGAGGAAAAAAATTAGGAAACAACAAGAAGAGAACATGAAAAATGAAGTTTTAAGGCAATACTTTCTATAGTAGTTAGATAAATATAGAGACCCATAAATTAATATTCCAGAAACAGAATATGAGCCCGGTGAAATTTCTGAATCCTGTGGGAAATTTACCAAAAAATAGCGCCAGCTCTGCAAATGTTCTTATACTATAAAGTTTCAAATTACATAACTAATGCCACCAGTGACATTACATTGTCTGAACAAACAATTTATTCATCTTTCTTACAACCCGTTTCAAAGACTAAAAAGGCTAAGTTATTTCAGGACCAATGTCTGGGAAAAGAAATGCATAGTCTTTATAAGGAAATAGAAAGTAACTATGTAACAACAACTGTTTGTAAGGCCTACCCAGACAGCCATTTTGCTTTTTTGCATTTCTTTTCCATGGGAATGGTCTTGATCCCTGTCTCCTGTACAATGTCATGAACCTCACTCCATAGTTCATCAGGCACTCTATCTATCAGATCTAGGCCCTTAAATCTATTTCTCACATCCACAGTATAATCATAAGGGGTTTGATTTAGGTCATACCTGAATAGTCTAGTGGTTTTCCCTACTTTCTTCAATTTAAGTCTGAATTTGGCAATAAGGAGTTCATGGTCTGAGCCACAGTCAGCTCTTCTTCTTGTTTTTGATGACTGTATAGAGCTTCTCCATCTTTGGCTGCAAAGAACATAATCATTCTGATTTTGTTGTTGACCATCTGATGATGTCCATGTATAGAGTCTTCTCTTGTGTTGTTGGAAGAGGGTGTTTGTTATGACCAGTGCATTTTCTTGGCAAAACTCTATCAGTCTTTGTCCTACTTTATTCCGTATTCCAAGACCAAATTTGCCTGTTACTCCAGGTGTTTCTTGACTTCCTACTTTTGCATTCCAGTCCCCTATAATGAAAAGGACATCTTTTTGGGGTGTTAGTTCTCAAAAGTCTTGTAGGTATTCATAGAACCGTTCAACTTCAGCTTCTTCAGTGTTGCTGGTTGGGGCATAGACTTGGATTACTGTGATATTGATTGGTTTGCCTTGGAAACGAACAGAGATCATTCTGTCGTTTTTGAGATTGCATCCAAGTACTGCATTTCGGACTCTTTTGTTGACCATGATGACCACTCCATTTCTTCTGAGGTATTCCTGGCCGCAGTAGTAAATATAATGGTCATCTGAGTTAAATTCACCCATTCCAGTCCATTTCAGTTCATGGATTCCTAGAATGTCGACATTCACTCTTGCCATCTCTTGTTTGACCACTTCCAATTTGCCTTGATTCATGGACCTGACATTCAAGGTTCCTATGCAATATTGCTCTTTACAGCATCAGACCTTGCTTCTCTCACCAGTCACATCCACAGCTGGGTATTGTTTTTGCTTTGGCTCCATCCCTTCATGCTTTCTGGAGTTATTTCTCTACTGATCTCCAGTAGCATATTGGGCACCTACTGACCTGGGGAGTTTCACTTTCAGTATCCTATCATTTTGCCTTTTCATACTGTTCATGGGGTTCTCAAGGCAAGAATACTGAAGTGTTTGCCATTTCCTTTTCCAGTGGACCACATTCTGTCAAATCTCTCCACCATGACTAGGGAGGCCTTACAAATAGCTGTGAAAAGAAGAGAAGCAAAAAGCAAAGGAGAAAAGGAAAAATATAAACTTCAGAATTCAGAGTTCCACGGAATAGCAAGAAGAGATAAGAAAGCCTTCTTCAGCAATCAATGCAAAGAAATAGAGGAAAACAACAGAATGGGGAAGACTAGGGATCTCTTCAAGAAAAGCAGAGATACCAAAGGAATATTTTATGCAAAGATGAGCTTGATAAAGGACAGAAATTGTATGGACCTAATAGAAGCAGAAGATATTAAGAAGAGATGACAAGAATACACAGAAGAATTGTACAAAAAAGATCTTCATGACCCAGATAATCATGATGGTGTGATCACCGATCTAGAGCCAGACATCCTGGAATGTGAAGTGAAGTGTGCCTTAGAAAGCATCACTATGAACAAAGCTAGTGGAGGTGATGGAATTCCAGTTGACCTATTTCAAATCCTGAAAGATGATGCTGTGAAAGTGCTGCACTCAATATGCCAGCAAATTTGGAAAACTCAGCAGTGGCCACAGGACTGGAAGAGGTCAGTTTTCATTCCAATCCCGAAGAAAGGCAAGGCCAAAGAATGCTCAAACTACCCCACAATTGCACTCATCTCACACACTAGTAAAGTAATGCTCAAAATTCTCCAAGCCAGGCTTCAGCAATATGTGAACCATGAACTTCCTGATGTTCAAGCTGGTTTTAGAAAAGGCAGAGGAACCAGAGATCAAATTGCCAACATCCACTGGGTCACGGAAAAAGCAAAAGAGTTCCAAAAAACATCTATTTCTGCTTTATTGACTATGCCAAAGCCTTTGACTGTGTGGATAACAATCAACCGTGGAAAATTCTGAAAGAGATGGGAATACCAGACCACCTGATCTGCTTCTTGAGAAATTTGTATGTAGGTCAGGAAGCAACAGTTAGAACTGGACATGGAAAAACAGACTGGTTCCAAATAGGAAAAGGATTTCGTCAAGGTGTATATTGTCACCTTGTTTATTTAAATTATATGCAGAGTACATCATGAGAAAGGCTGGACAGGAAGAAACACACGTGAGAATCAAGATTGCCGGGAGAAATATCAATAACCTCAGATAAACAGATGATACCACCCTTATGGCAAAAAGTGAAGAGGAACTCGAAAGCCTCTTGATGAAAGTGAAAGTGGAGAGTGAAAAAGTTGGCTTAAAGCTCAACATTCAGAAAACAAAGATCATGGCATCTGGTCCCAACACTTCATGGGAAATAGATCGGGGAACAGTGGAAACAGTGTCAGACTTTATTTTTCTGGGCTCCAAAATCACTGCAGATGGTGACTGCAGCCATGAAATTAAAAGATGCTTACTCCTTGGAAGGAAAGTTATGACCAACCTAGATAGCATATTCAAAAGCAGAGACATTACTTTGCCAACAAGTGTTCGTCTAGTCAAGGCTATGGTTTTTCCTGTGGTCATGTATGGATGTGAGAGTTGGACTGTGTGAAGAAAGCTGAGTGCCAAAGAATTGATGCTTTTGAACTGTGGTGTTGGAGAAGACTCTTGACAGTCCCTTGGACTGCAAGGAGATCCAACCAGTCCTTTCTGAAGGAGATCAGCCCTGGGATTTCTTTGGAAGGAATGATACTAAACCTGAAACTCCAGTACTTTGGCCATCTCATGCGAAGAATTGACTCACTGAAAAAGACTCTGATACAGGAGGGATTGGGGGCAGGAGGAGAAGGGGACGACAGAGGATGAGATGGCTGGATGGCATCTCTGACTCAAATGACGTGAATCTCAGTGAACTCCTGGAGTTTGTGATGGACAGGGAGGCCTGGTGCGCTACGATTCATGAGATCGCAAAGAGTCAGACAAGACTGAGTGACTGATCTGATCTGATCTGATGTAAAAACAGAGCCAAATTCTGCAAGGCAACGGGGTGCAGCACAGTATGTTTCAAAGGATCAGATTCATAAAATCACACATTAAAACAACTGTTAGTTCAGTCACTCAGTCGTGTCTGAGTCTTTGCAACACCATGAATCGCAGCACACCAGGCCTCCCTGTCCCTCACCAACTCCGGGAGTTCACCCAGACTCACATCCATGGAATCAATGATGCCATCCAGCCTTCTCATCCTCTGTAGTCCCCTTCTCCTCCTGCCCCCATCCCTCCCAGCATCACAGTCTTTTCCAATGAGTCAACTCTTCGCATAAGGTGGCCAAAGTACTGGAATTTCAGCTTTAGCATCATTCCTTCCAAAGAAATCCAAAAACAACTGTTAGAACAAGGCATTTTGTATGCATCCAAAACAACATTGACATGCTGGAAACATTCATAAATGAAACCAAATAAAGTTCAAGCACTTATATGTCCCCATCCATCTTTTGATGTGTAAAACAGCCAAGGGGAATGCATTTTGAAAATGAGGGTACCCTAATATGACTTTGTAAAGTAACTTTATGTCCTAAAATGCCAGTATTATGAACAATGGATATAAAATCAAAACAGCAAATATTACTTCAAACAAAGTGAAACACTGAGGAGAATTCCCTTTTGGGTTTCAGAATTTTCTTTCCACAACCGCAGCAGGAACAGGAAAAATGCTCACTTTGAACCTGGTCCCTCACCAAGCTCAACTTCCTTTTAACCAAAGTCTAGATGGGGCAATGATCACCTGTATTCTCTGCAAGTGATGTGACTGCTTACAAAATTCTCTTTGTGACATCGATGGTATGGAAGTGAAATTGTGTCCCAAGCTTGATCTTTAAATGACATAATTTTTGAATGGAATCTTAAGTAAAAGGTTTACTATTCCCTTACTTGTTCAAAAGGGAAGGTCTTCTTCATATGTTTAGATGTTTGATATTTATTCACCTAGTAGAGATACCTGAAAACATGTGATCCAGTAGCTTGCAGCAGAAGCTTGGAGAGTATAAGAAACAGAAGAAAGAAATATGGGGGAGGAGCTAAGATGGAGGAGGAATAGGACGGGGAGAACACTTTCTCCCCCACAAATTAATCAAAATAACATTTAAACGCTGAGTAAATTCCACAAAACAACTTCTGAATGCTGGAAGAGGACATCAGGCACCCAGAAAAGTAACCCATTGTCTTCAAAAGGGGGTAGGAAAAATATAAAAGACAAAAAAAGAGACAAAAGAGGGAGGGATGGAGCTCCTTTCCATGAAGGAGCCTTAAAAAGAGAGAAGTTTCCAAACACCAGGAAACATTCTCACTGCCAAGTCTGTGCCGAGCCTTGGAAGTACAGAGGGCAACGTAACAGGGAGGAAAAAATAAATAAAACAATTAAAACCCACAGATTATGAGCCCTATGGTAACTCCCACAGCGGAGAAGCAGCACAGACACCTGCATCCGCCATTAGCGAGCGGGGGCTGGGCAGGGAGGCACAGCGCGGGCTGCATCGCTTAGAGTAAGGATCTGGCCTGAATATCCCAAGCCCTACCTGAGAAAAATAATTTGGGCTAGCAAACCAGACTGTGGGATATCTACCATGTGAAAAGCCAGTCCTAACCTAAGACACCAGCAGGCCTGCGCACGAAACAAAGGACTGTACAGAGACAGCCAGCTGCAGACCGTCCCCCTCCGGTGACAGGCAGCCAGAGCTGGAAGGGGGCAATCGCAGCCCCAGAGAGACATTATCTACAAAACTGAAAGCAGGCTTCTTTGCTAACTAAAACTTCTTGGGGCTCTGGACAGTCAACATCCACCTGAGAAGGTGCGCCGGTTGGACACCCAGATAACCAAGCGGTGGGGAGGCGATAAGTCTCAGCAACTGTGCTTGCCAAACACCTCATCACTGAAAGACAAGTATATGTCTTGTCTTTCTTGTCTGAGCTGCTCCGATCTTGGAAGGGCATAAAACGCAGGCCCAACCGACTCTGTGCCTCTGAGGACTAACCGAGTGCCTGAACCTGAGCAGCGTAGACCTGGGAGGTGCAAGCAGCCCAGGGCCAGCCGCGGATGGTTCCCAGCAGAGCAATCTAGAGCCTGAGCAGTGTGCTCAGGAAGCTACATGCACCGTGACTCCGGGCAGGCCCAGTGTGGCTGAGGCACTGCGAGCACATGCCAGTGTTATTTATTTGCAGCGTCCCTCTCTGCCCACAGCTTTACTGAACAAAAGAGCCTTAACAACAAAAAAAAAGGTGTCCACCACCACCCTCTTTGTATCAGGGTGGAAATCAGACACTGAAGAGACCAGTAAACAGAAGAAGCTATAACAGAGGGAACCGCCTTGGAAGCGACAGGCAACAGATTAAAACCCCATAGTTAGTACCGACTACATAGGAAGGGGCCTATAGATCTTGAGAAATATAAGCTGGAACAAGGAACTAGCCGAAAATGAACTGAACCCACAATACCCACAACAGATAAAGTCCTATATATACTTTTATTATTTTTACGATCATTCTTTCTTTAATTTTTAATTTTATAAAAAATTTTAAGTCGTCTATTACTCCTTTAATTTTCATTTTTTTTTCTTTTTTTCTCATTATCTTCTGTATGTCTACTATAGGTTTTTGCTTCATGATTACCATTAGGCTTCCATATAATAACCTATGTGTGTGTGTGTGTGTGTATGTATTTGTGTATGTCTGTTTTTTGGTTGCTAACAACTTAAGTTTGCACTCTTTTTTTTTTTTTTTTTTATGATGCTCAGTTACAGCATACGCTCACCTATGGGACAAGCCTTCCATATTTTTTTTTTTTTTTTTGCTGAAATGACTCTACATGCCAGGGTGAGATACAGCATCAGTCATTGTGTGGGCCAGAATAACAATATTTCAATGTGGATTTTATTTAGCAAAGTAAATGTGTCTCTCATGATTTTTGTTTGTTATTCTAAAAATTAGGTTGTTTTTAGCTATAATAATAATCATAATACCTGCATTAGTTTTTTTTTTTTTTTTTTCAAGAGTGCTAGAGTGGGGTGCCATTTCCTTCTCCAATGCATGAAAGTGAAAAGTGAAAGTGAAGTCGCTCAGTCGTGTCTGACTCTTAGCGACCCCATGGACTGCAGCCTACCAGGCTCCTCCGTCCATGGGATTTTCTAGGCAAAAGTACTGGAGTGGGGTGTCATTGCCTTCTCCGAATACAGTGTATAAAGTTGCAGAAAATATGATCTTGACCATGAAAAAGGCCCTACATTTGCTCTTGGTATTGGACATTGAAACAGTTCTTAAGAAGCACTGGCAGAAGGGTTACCTGATATCAGATAGATAATTGTGACTGCAGAGGCACTTGGGTGAACTGAGATGTTGGCAGATGTTTCAGAGGGGTGTATGTGGGGCTCTGTTCAGCCCAGTGCAGTTTTTTTGCATTCACCTAAGGACTTCTCAGAGAGGAAGTCATGCATAAATGAACACAAAATTCACTTTATCCTCAAATTGTTCTATAATATGTTAGTTGTTGCTGTTGTTTACTTGCTAAGTCATATTTGACTCTTTTGCAACTCCATGGACTGTAGCCCACCAGGCTCCTCTGTCCTTAGGACTTAACAGGCAAGAATATTGGAGTAGGTTGCCATTTCCTTCTCCAGGGGATCTTCCAGACCTGGGAGTAGAATCAGTGTCTTCTGCATTGGCAAGCAGATTCTTTACCACTGAGCCATCTGGAAAGCCCCATTATGTGAATTACATTGGAATCAATTTATGTTTACAAAACAAGTGTTATAACAGAACTGCCTGTATGAGAGGCAGACTAGCTCAGAGCTATAAACTTTCTGAACTCATGAAATATGTATACATACCATGTGCATGCATCAAAGAAGTAAAATTAGAAGATAAATACAAGAAATTGTGAGGAATTTCCACTTTGAAATGAAGTTTAATATATTTTACAATCCTTTCTGGAGATCTTTTGAGGTAGTGACTCTCAGAATATGGCCAGTAAATCACCAGTATCCTGCAATTTCTGACTTTACTCTTCTTTCAGCATAAGTTTGAAAATCCATAGCAAGAGAATCATGGAATTCTGAGAAGAGTCTCATAGGATAGTTTTTTTTTAAATTATTATTATTTATGAAAGAATAATTGCTTTACAGAATTTTGCTGTTTTCTGTCAAACCTCAACATGAATCAGCCATAAGTATACATATATCCAATCACTTTTGTAACTCTCTCCCATTTCCCTCCCCATCCCACCCCTCTAGGTTGATACAGAGCCCCTGTTTGAGTTTCCTGAGACATACAGCATAGTTTTAAAGGGCATGCACTATAATTGGTAATACTCTTTTTTAAGTCAACAGAAAGAACTCTATATTCCTTAAGTTATAGTTTGTTTTGGTCACTTTTTAACACAGATATAAAGAAAGAGGGTGGGGTGGATATGAGATTTTCAGGGGCTTAATGAGTTCTAGACACCGAATACACAAGCTGTTTTTATTCACCCAACAACCGGAGGGAATGACTTACTAAACTCATTATTTTATATATTATTAAAATGAATCCCAAGTCAGTCAAATAACCTTCCCCACATCACACATCAGTCAACCACAGAATGAGGATTTTAAAGCATGTCTGTCTATTGCTAATGAAGGCCATTGGGAGAGGGAGACGGTGGGAAGATTTGGGAGAATGGCATTGAAACATGTAAAATATCATGTATGAAACGAGTTGCCAGTCCAGGTTCAATGCATGATACTGGATGCTTGGGGCTAGTGAACTGGGATGACCCAGAGGGATGGTATGGGGAGGGAGGAGGGAGGCGGGTTCAGGATGGGGAACTCATGTATACCTGTGGCGGATTCATTTTGATATTTGGCAAAACTAATACAATTTTGTAAAGTTAAAAAAAAAAAAAAAGAATCTAAAAAAAAAAATAAAAGGCCTGACATAGTCAAAAACTAAAGTATATTTTCATCCCTATCTGAATTTGGAGCCTAATTTAAATAAATATAAAGATGAACTTTCTATCATATCCCCCAAACTAGCTTTCTTCTTCTTTCTCTCATTATTATTAACATGCTCAGTAAGTTACTCAATACTATTATTTTAACTCACCCACCAAGAGCAGTAACTTACCAGTTCTTAGTGATATCTTAAAGCGTTTCTAGAATCTATCTGAGGTTTTCTATTTTGTTAACCACCAATCTAACGCAAATTCTATAACTTCAAATCTATATTACTGAAATAAGGCTAACTTGTCTGGTTTAGAAAGACAAGAATTTCCAGGTTCTACTTGTTAAAACTTGTCTTCCAAAATATCAACAGATTTAATTTACAATTATGAAATCTGAGTTCAGTTAAATTCAGTTCAGTTGAGTAGCTCAGTCGTGTCCGACACTTTGCAACACCCCCCTCCCCACCGCCCCCGGCCCCCCCGGAGTTCACTCAAATTCATGTCCATAGAGTCAGTGATGCCATCCAGCAATCTCATCCTCTGTTGTCCCCTTCTCCCAACCCCAATCCCTCCCAGCACCAGAGTCTTTTCCAATGAGTCAACTCTTCACATGAGGTGGCCAAAGTACTGAAGTTTCAGCTTTAGTATCATTCCTTCCAAAGAAATCCCAGGGCTGATCGCCTTCAAAATGGACTGGTTGGATCTGTTTGCAGTCCAAGGAACTCTCAAGAGTCTTCTCCAACACCACAGTTCAAAAGCATCAATTCTTCAGTGCTCAACTTTTTTCACAGTCCAACTCTCACATCCATACATGACCACTGGAAAATCCATAGCCTTGACTAGACGAAACTTTGCTGGCAAAGTAATGTCTGTGCTTTTGAATATGCTATCTAGGTTGGTCATAATTTTTCTTTCAAGGAGTAAGCGTCTTTTAATTTCATGGCTGAAGTCACCATCTGCAGTGATTCTGGAGCCCCAAGAAATAAAGTCTGACACTGTTTCCCCATATATTTCGCATGAAGTGATGGGACCAGATGCCATGATCTTCGTTTTCTGAATGTTGAGTTTTAAGCCAAGTTTTTCACTATTGTCTTTCACCTTCATCAAGAGGCTTTTTATTTCCTCTTCCCTTTCTGCCATATGGGTGGTGTCATCTACATATCTGAGGTTATTGATATTTCTCCTGGCAATCTTGATTCCAGCTTGTGCTTCTTCCAGCCCAGCATTTTTCATGATGTGCTTTGCATATAAGTTAAATAAGCAGGGTGACAATAGTAGCCTTCATGAAATCTGAGTATACGAACACAATACATATACTGGAATGGAATACAACATCTGGATATGGACCTTCAAAACAAAGAAAGTAGATAATCTTACATTTGGAATGTAATGCGTACATTCATGCATTTTGTGCATTTCCCCCCCCACTTCCTTGTTATTTTCACAGAATTTTCCAAAGTTGAGCATCTTTCATGTGTCCTTCCAAAATCTCTGGAAAAGGAAGGACAGTAAAGCCATTCTTAGCCTAGAAAGAAGTTTCACAGAGACCATCATTTAACACACATTGTATGTGGATAGTACTTAGATCTCGCGGAGTCACCCAGGAACCTCAAGGGCTTTGGTTTTGCAGGCTAGCAAATCTAATTAGCATCTGTGAACATAAGTAAACATATTTATGCAAACTGTAGGTCCATATTTCTTTTTTCTTTATTTTTAATTATTTATTTATTTATTTTATTTTATTTAACTTTACAATACTGTATTGGTTTTGCCATTATCAAAATGAATCTGCCACAGGTATACATATGTTCTTCATCCTGAATCCTCCTCCCTCCTCCCTCCCCATACCTACCCTCTGGGTCGTCCCAGTGCACCAGCCCCAAGCATCCAGTATCGTGCATTGAAACTGGACTGGTGACTCGTTTCATACACGATATTATACATGTTTCACTGCTATTCTCCCAAATCGCCCCATCCTCTCCCTCTCTCACAGAGTCCAAAAGACTGTTCTATATATCAGTGTCTCTTTTGCTGTCTCGTATACCGGGTTATTGTTACGATCTTTCTAAGTTCCATATATATGCGTTAGTACACTGTATTGGTGTTTTTCTTTCTGGCTTACTTCACTCCATATAATAGGCTCCAGTTTCATCCACCTCATTAGAACTGATTCAAATGCATTCTTTTAATGGCTGAGTAATACTCCATTGTGTACATGTACCATAGCTTTCTTATCCATTCATCTGCTGATGGGCATCTAGGTTGCTTCCATGTCCTGGCTATTATAAACAGTGCTGCGATGAACATTGGGGTACACGTGTCTCTTTCCCTTCTGGTTTCCTCAGTGTGTATGCCCAGCAGTGGGATTGCTGGATCATAAGGCAGTTCTATTTCCAGTTTTTTAAGGAATCTCCACACTGTTCTCCATAGTGGCTGTACTAGTTTGCATTCCCACCAACAGTGTAAGAGGGTTCCCTTTTCTCCACACCCTCTCCAGCATTTATTGCTTGTAGACTTTTGGATCGCAGCCATTCTGACTGGCGTGAAATGGTACCTCATACTGGTTTTGATTTGCAGTTCTCTGATAATGAGTGATGTTGAGCATCTTTTCATGTGTCTGTATGTCTTCTTTGGAGAAATGTCTATTTAGATCTTTGGCCCATTTTTTGATTGGGTTATTTATTTTTCTGGAGTTGAGCTGTAGGAGTTGCTTGTATATTTTTGAGATTAGTTGTTTGTCAGTCGCTTCATTTGCTATTATTTTCTCCCATTCTGAAGGCTGTCTTTTCACCTTGCTTATAGTTTCCTTTGTTGTGCAGAAGCTTTTAAGTTTAATTAGGTCCCATCTGTTTACTTTTGCTTCTTTTTCCAATATTCTGGGAGGTGGGTCATAGAGGATCCTGCTGTGATGTATGTCGGAGAGTGTTTTGCCTATGTTCTCCTCTAGGAGTTTTATGGTTTCTGGTCTTACGTTTAGGTCTTTAATCCATTTTGAGTTTATTTTTGTGTATGGTGTTAGAAAGTGTTCTACTTTCATTCTTTTACAAGTGGTTGACCAGTTTTCCCAGCACCACTTGTTAAAGAGATTGTTTTAATCCATTGTATATTCTTGCCTCCTTTGTCAAAGATAAGGTGTCCATATGTGCGTGGATTTATCTCTGGGCTTTCTACTTTGTTCCATTGGTCTATATTTCTGTCTTTGCACCAGTACCATACTGTCTTGATGACTGTGGCTTTGTAGTAGAGCCTGAAGTCAGGCAGGTTGATTCCTCCAGTTCCATTCTTCTTTCTCAAGATAGCTTTGGCTATTCGAGGGTTTTTTTTGTATTTGCATACAAATTGTGAAATTATTTGTTCTAGCTCTGTTCTAGAGCTATTCTAGAACAATTATTTGTTCTAGAATACCGTTGGTAGCTTGATAGGGATTGCATTGAATCTATAAATTGCTTTGGGTAGTATACTCATTTTCACTATATTGATTCTTCCAATCCATGAACATGGTATATTTCTCCATCTATTAGTGTCCTCTTTGATTTCTTTCACCAGTGTTTTATAGTTTTATATATATAGGTCTTTAGTTTCTTTAGGTAGATATAGTCCTAAGTATTTCATTCTTTTCGCTGCAACAGTGAATGGTTTGTTTCCTTAATTTCTCTTTATATTTTCTCATTATTAGTCTATAGGAATGCAAGGGATTTCTGTGTGTTGATTTTCTATCCTGAAACTTTACTATATTCATTGATTAGTTCTAGTAATTATCTGGTGGAGTCTTTAGGGTTTTCTATGTAGAGGATCCTGTCATCTGCAAACAGTGAGAGTTTTACTTCTTCTTTTCCAATTTGGATTCCTTTTATTTCTTTTTCTGCTCTGATTGCTGTGGCCAAAACTTCCAAAACTATGTTGAATAGTAATGGTGAAAGTGGGCACCCTTGTCTTGTTCCTGACTTTAGAGGAAATGCTTTCAATTTTTCACCATTGAGGATAATGTTTGCTGTGGGTTTGTCATATATAGCTTTTATTATGTTGAGGTATGTTCCTTCTATTCCTGCTTTCTGGAGAGTTTTTATCATAAATGGATGTTGAATTTTGTCAAAGGCTTTCTCTGCATCTATTGAGATAATCATATGGTTTTTATTTCTCAATTTGTTAATGTGGTGTATTACATTGATTGATTTCAGGATATTGAAGAATCCTTGCATCCCTGGGATAAAGCCCACTTGGTCATGGTGTATGATCTTTTTAATGTGTTGTTGGATTCTGACTGCTAGAATTCTGTTAAGGATTTTTGCATCTATGTTAATTAGTGATATTGGCCTGTAGTTTTCTTTTTTGTGTGGCATCTTTGTCAGGTTTTGGTATTAGGGTGATGGTGGCCTCATAGAATGAGTTTGGAAGTTTACCTTCCTCTGCAATTTTCTGGAAGAGTTTGAGCAGGATAGGTGTTAGCTCTTCTCTAAATTTTTGGTTGAATTCAGCTGTGAAGCCGTCTGGACCTGGGCTTTTGTTTGCTGGAAGATTTCTGATTACAGTTTCAATCTCCGTGCTTGTGATGGGTCTGTTAAGATTTTCTATTTCTTCCTGGTCTGGTTTTGGAAAGTTGTACTTTTCTAAGACTTTGTCCATTTCTTCCACGTTGTCCATTTTATTGGCGTATAATTGCTGATAGTAGTCTCTTATGATCCTTTGTATTTCTGTGTTGTCTGTTGTGATCTCTCCATTTTCATTTCTAATTCTATTGATTTGATTTTTCTCCCTTTGTTTCTTGATGAGTCTGGCTAATGGCTTGTCAATTTTATTTATCCTTTCAAAGAACCAGCTTTTGGCTTTGTTGATTTTTGCTATGGTCTCTTTTGTTTCTTTTGCAATTATTTCTGCCCTAATTTTTAAGATTTCTTTCCTTCTACTAACCCTGGGGTTCTTCATTTTTTCCTTTTCTAGTTGCTTTAAGTGTAGCGTTAGATTATTTATGTGACTTTTTTCTTGTTTCTTGAGGTGTGCCTGTATTGCTATCAACTTTCCCCTTAGGATTGCTCTTACAGTGCCCCACAGGTTTTGGGTTGTTGTGTTTTCATTTTCATTCGTTTCTATGCAAATTTTGATTTCTTTTTTGATTTCTTCTGTGATTTGTTGGTTATTCAGCAGTAGTTGTTCAGCCTCCATATGTTGGAATTTTTAATAGCTTTTGTCCTGTAATTGAGATCTAATCTTACTGCATTGTGGTCACAAAAGATGCTTGGAAAGATTTCATTTTTTTTGAATTCACCAAGGCTAGATTTATGGCCCAGGATGTGATCTATCCTGGAGAAGGTTCCGTGTGCGCTTGAGAAAAAGGTGAAATTCATTGTTTTGTGGTGAAATGTCCTATAGATATCAATTGTCTAACTGGTCTATTGTATCATTTAAAGTTTGTGTTTCCTTGTTAATTTTCTGTTTAGTTGATCTATCCGTAGTTGTGAGTGGGTTATTAAAGTCTCCCACTATTATTGTGTTATTGTTGATTTCTCCTTTCATACTTGTTAGCATCTGTCTTACATATTGCGGTGTTCCCGTGTTGGGTGCATATATATTTATAATTGTTATATCTTCTTCTTGGATTGATCCTTTGATCATTATTTAGTGACCTTCTTTGTCTCTTTTCACAGCCTTTGTTTTAAAGTCTATTTTGTCTGATATGAGTATTGCTACTCCTGCTTTCTTTTGGTCCCTGTTTGCATGGAAAATCTTTTTCCAGCCCTTCATTTTCAGTCCGTATGTGTCCCCTGTTTTGAGGTGGGTCTCTTGTAGACAACATGTGTAGGGGTCTTGTTTTTATATCCATTCAGCCAGTCTTTGCCTTTTGGTTGGGACATTCAACCCATTTACGTTTGAGGTAATTATTAATAAGTATGATCCCGTTGCCATTTACTTTATTGTTTTGGGTTTGAATTTATACACTCTTTTTGTGTTTCCTGTCTAGAGAATATCCTTTAGTGTTTGTTGGAGAGCTGGTTTGGTGGTGCTGAATTCTCTCAGCTTTTGCTTGTCTGTAAAGCTTTTGATTTCTCCTTCATACTTGAATGAGATCCTTGCTGGGTACAATAATCTGGGCTGTAGGTTATTTTCTTTCATCACTTTAAGTATGTTTTGCCATTCCCTCCTGACTTGGAGAGTTTCTGTTGAAAGATCAGCTGTTATCCTTATGGGAATTCCCTTGTATGTTATTTGTTGTTTTTCCCTTGCTGTTTTTAATATTTGTTTTTGTGGTTGATCTTTGGTAATTTGATTAATATGTGTCTTGGGGTGTTTCGCCTTGGGTTTATCCTGTTTGGGACTCTCTGGGTTTCTTGGACTTCAGTGATTATTTCCTTCCCCATTTCAGGGAAGTTTTCAACTATTTTCTCCTCAAGTATTTTCTCATGGTCTTTCTTTTTGTCTTCTTCTTCTGGGACCTCCGTGATTCGAATGTTGTAGCGTTTAATATTGTCCTGGAGGTCTCTGAGATTGTCCTCATTTCTTTTAGTTCGTTTTTCTTTTTTTCTCTCTGATTCATTTATTTCTACCATTCTATCTTCGAATTCACTAATCCTATCTTCTGCCTCTGTTATTCTACTCTTTGTTGTCTCCAGAGTGTTTTTGATCTCATTTATTGCATTATTCATTATATATTGACTGTTTTTTATTTCTTCTAGGTCCTTGTTAAACCTTTCTTGCATCTTCTCAATCCTTGTCTCCAGGCTATTTATCTGTGATTCTATTTTGATTTCAAGATTTTGGATCAATTTCACTATCATTATTTGGAATTCTTATCAGGTAGATTCCCTATCTCTTCCTCTTTGGTTTGGTTTGCTGGGCATTTATCCTGTTCCTTTACCTGCTGGGTATTCCTCTGTCTCTTCATCTTGTTTAAATTGCTGAGTTTGGGGTGTCCTTTCTGTATTCTGGCAGTTTGTGGAGTTCTCTTTTTTGTGGCATTTCCTCACTGGGTGTGGGTTTTACAGGTGGCTTGTCAAGGTTTCTTGGTTAGGGAAGCTTGTGTCGGTGTTCTGGTGGGTGGAGCTGGATTTCTTCTCTCTGGAGTGCAATGAAGTGTCCAGTAATGTGTTATGAGATGTCTATGGTTTTGGGGTGACTTTGGGCAGCCTGCATCTTGGAGCTCAGGGCTGTGTTCTTGTGTTGCTGGAGAATTTGCTTTGTATGTCTTGCCCTGGAAATTGTTGGCCCTTGCATGGTGCTTGGTTTCAGTGTAGGTATGGAGGCATTTGATGAGCTCCTGTCAATTAATGTTCCCTGGAGTCAGGGTTTGGACTTAAGCCTCCTGCTTCCAGTCATCGGTCTTATTTTTACAGTAGACTCAAAACTCCTTCTATACAGCACCATTGACAAAACATCTAGGTTAAAGATGAAAAGTTTCTCCACCGTGAGAGTCACCCAGACAGTTTCACAGCGTTACATGCAGAAGAGAAGAGAGAGGAGGGAGTTAGAGGTGACCCGAATGAAATGAGGTGGACTCAATAGAGGAAAGAGCGGGATAACCAGTAATCACTTCCTTATGTGCACTCCACAACTGGACTGCTCAGAGATGTTCACAGAGTTACACAGAGAAGAGAAGAGGGAGGAAGGAGACATAGGTGGCCAGGAGGATAAAAGGAGGGAATGAAAATGACAGAGATAGATCCAGCCAGTAATCAGTTCCCTAAGTGTTCTCCACCGTCTGGAACACACAGAAATTCACAGAGTTGGGTAGAGTAGAAAGGGTTTGGGGAGGAGACACAGGCCACCTGGTGGAAAAAAAGGAGAGTCTGAAGGGGGAGAGAGCAGTCAAGCCAGTAATCTCGCTCCCTAGTAAAAAATGGGTACTGAAGTTTGGGTTCTTAAAGGTACAAAATTGGTAACAAATGCCTAAAAGCAAAAATTAAAAATCTAGAGTAGAGTTTGGAATTTCAAAAATTCAATGTTAAAGAAAAGAAGAAGGAAAAGAAAGAGAAAAAAAGAAAAAGAAAAAGAAAAATGAACAAAATCATAAAAATTATAAAGAAGTTATAGGTACAAAATTGATAACAAATACCAAAGAGCATAAATTTAAAATGTAGAGTAGAGTTTGAAATTTCAGGAATACCGTGTTTAAGAAAAGATGAAGAGAAAGAAAGAGAGGGAAAAAAAAGTCACAAAAGTTATATAAAAAATATAGGTACAAAATTGATAACAAATAATAAAAAGTTAAAATTAAAAATCTAGAGCAGAGTTTGGAATTTTAAAAATACAATGTTAAAGAACAGAAAAAAAAAGACAAGGTCACAAAAGTTATAAAAATATATATACATATGAAGTTTGCTTTTTATTTTTTTTAAAGGGTCTTTTTTTTTTTTTGCAAAGTAATAGTAGGTTATAAAAATGAAAATTAAAGGAGTAATAGATGACTTAAAATTTTTTATAAAATTAAAAATTAAAGAAAGAATGATCGTAAAAATAGTAAAAATATATATAGGATTTTATCTGTTGTTGTGGGTATTGTGGGTTCAGTTCATTTTCGGCTAGTTCCTTGTTCCAGCTTATATTTCTCAAGATCTATAGGCCCCTTCCTATGTAGTCAGTACTAACTATGGGGTTTTAATCTATTGCCTGTCGCTTCCAAGGCGGTTCCCTCTGTTATAGCTTCTTCTGTTTTCTGGTCTCTTCAGTGTCTGATTTCCACCCTGATACAAAGAGGGTGGTGGTGGACACCTTTTTTTTTTTTTTTGTTAAGGCTCTCTTGTTCAGTCGCGCTGTGGGGAGAGAGGGACGCTGCAAATAAATAACACTGGCATGTGCTCACAGTGCCTAGCCACACTGGGCCTGCCCGGAGTCACGGTGCATGTAGCTTCCTGAGCACACTGCTCAGGCTCTAGATTTGCTCTGCTGGGAACCATCCGCGGCCGGCCCTGGGCTGCTTGCACCTCCCAGATCTAAGCTGCTCAGGTTCAGGCACTCGGTTAGTCCTCAGAGGCACAGACTCGGTTGGGCCTGCGTTTTATGCCCTTCCAAGATCGGAGCAGCTCAGACAAGAAAGACAAGACATATACTTGTCTTTCAGTGATGAGGTGTTTGGCGAGCGCCGTTGCTGAGACTTATCGCCTCCCTGCCCCTCGGTTATCTGGGTGTTCAACTGGAGCACCTTCTCAGGTGGACGTTGACTGTCCAGAGCCCCAAGAAGTTTTAGTTAGCAAAGAAGCCTGCTTTCAGTTTTGTAGATAATGTCTCTCTGGGGCTGCGATTGCCCCCTTCCAGCTCTGGCTGCCTGTCACCGGAGGGGGACGGTCTGCAGCTGGCTGTCTCTGTACAGTCCTTTGTTTCGTGTGCAGGCCTGCTGGTGTCTTAGGTTAGGACTGGCTTTTCACATGGTAGATATCCCACAGTCTGGTTTGCTAGCCCAAATTATTTTTCTCAGGTAGGGCTTGGGATATTCAGGCCAGATCCTTACTCTAAGCGATGCAGCCCGCGCTGTGCCTCCCTGCCCAGCCCCCGCTTGCTAATGGTGGATTCAGGTGTCTGTGCTGCTTCTCCGCTGGGGGAGTTACTGTAGGGCTCATAATCTGTGGGTTTTAATTGTTTATTTATTTTTCCTCCCTTTCATGTTGCCCTCTGTGCTTCCAAGGCTTGGCACAGACTCGGCAGTGAGAATGTTTCCTGGTGTTTGGAAACTTCTCTCTTTTTAAGACTCCCTTCCAGCCGGGCGCAGTGGCACGCACCTGTAGTCCCAGCTACTTGGGAGGCTGAGGCTGCAGGATCGCTTGAGCTCAGGAGTTCTGGGCTGCAGTGCGCTATGCCGATCAGGTGCCTGCACTAAGTTCGGCATTAATATGGTGACCTCCCGGGAGCGGAGGACCACCAGGTTGCCTAAGGAGGGGTGAACCGGCCCAGGTCGGAAATGGAGCAGGTCAAAACTCCCGTGCTGATCAGTAGTGGGATCGCGCCTGTGAATAGCCACTGTACTCCAGCCTGGGCAACATAGCAACACCACGTCTCTTAAAAAAAAAAAAAAAAAAGACTCCCTTCCTGGGACGGAGCTCCATCCCTCCCTCTTTTGTCTCTTTTTTTGTCTTTTATATTTTTTCCTACCTCCTTCCAAAGACAATGGGTTGCTTTTCTGGGTGTCTGATGTCCTCTGCCCGCATTCAGAAGTTGTTTCATGGAATACTCGGCATTTAAATGTTCTTTTGATGAATTTGTGGGGGAGAAAGTGTTCTCCCCATCCTATTCCTCCACCATCTTAGCTCCTCCCCCTCATATATCACTTTAAACCACGGAAGTCTATGTGGTTATAAAAAAATTAAAGACATAAAATCCTTTTCTTCAGTGAAACATAGTTTATATCTTAAAATCAGATTTCCTTTTGAAAATTCATATGATAGCACAAAACATTAATAATTAATGGGGAAACTACAAATTATTTAGCTATATGTTATAAACAGTCACAATAAATTTAACATATAAATCTTATTGTTATATATTCTGACAAACGCTTAAGACATGAGGCCATTTTACAAAAGTTAAATTGAAATGAACACAAATATTATACACAATAAAATGCTTTTAAGTAGAAATATTTTAAAGAGATGCTTCACATTTTCTTTGATAAATTATTGAGAAAACAATTTATCACAAAATCTTTTTTAGTACACCCAAATAAGCTGACAAAATTAATAATATTAACACTGACATATAACCGAAATGAAATAGAGTAAAACCCACCAAACCAAAAATACAAAAAAAAAAAAAAAAAATATATATATATATATATATATATATATATATATTTATTAGACATAATAAGATTCATGTTGATGTTTGGCAGAAAACAACAAAATTCTGTAAAGCAATTATCCTTCAATTAAAAAATAAATTAAAAAAAATAAAGAATGTAGGAGAATATAATAGCTTGATAAGCTACTTCTCTCTCATTTTTGTGGTCCCACATGAGAAAATTGCACAGTTAAGATTCTTTCTAAAATGGCTTACAATAAGTGAGTTACTATTAGTCAGTTCCCTGTTAGACTAGGATTTTACTGACATTAAGGCCTCTTCTACAGTGGCTAATATCCAAATGGAATGTCACTGTGATAGAGCTGGGTAATCAAGTGTTGTCCTCTTATTAATCCTGTGCAACCCACACACCAAGGAGAAGCCATCAGGCATCTTGTTGTTTCCCTACAATTTTCCATCAGCCCTACTCTGTCTCATCCATCAGAAGAGGGTCCAATCCCCACAGCTTTATATCTCATTGGCTTATTTATTTCTGACTCACTCAGAGAAATAACAGTATGAATCATTATAGATTTTGTTCTCTTATCTTCCTAGAGAAAAAAAAAAAAAGAATTTGAAAAAAGAATCAAAGCATTCTCACGTTCTTGCCCTTTTTATCAATATAATATTAAATCTGACTCATTCCTTGTGACAAATACATTTGTAAAAGTAACTCTAAATTATAATGATTTTTATATTTCTTTATCCCAATTTGAAAAAAATAAATAATTTCAATATTAATGTTACGTGAGGAATTTCTCATATAAGTGATCAGAATGATAAAAATATATAAGATTTTACTTGTTAAAAAAGTTTCCCTTTTTGATATTATACTACTCATTGATTTATATTCTGAGGGTTTAAAAAAATATATTTTAAGAGTTTTACATGTCTTCTCCTCATCAATCCAAATGTTCTTACTTGAATTTTGACATTAGCTGTTCCTTTCCACTATTAAACTGGGGAAATGACCACTTTATACAATGGACACTTAGGAATCTGGAAGAGAGCTTCTCCTTACCATTGACGCTGCTCACCATCACTTCCAGCCCTTGATTGTCCACACACATGCCATTATATTTTGTTTCCATTCAATCTGAATTTTACCTTCACCAGTCCACTAAAGCTACATCTCATTAACAACACACTTCAACTGCAACCTTATTAACATTTTCTCGTCTTTGAAAAGCATCTTTCTCATAACCATCTTTGCTTCTTAAGGCTTTCTCCCATTAACTTTTTCTACAAAATAGTCTCTTAGGTTTTCCTATTTCTCTTTTTTCTTTTCACAGACTCTTACTGTGGTAGAACACTGACTATATTTGCCAAAGTTTCTTTTTGCATGTCTTCTTTCTTTATATTTTTGTCCTGAAATATAATTTGTTCTCAAGTTATTCTTTGTTAGCTCTAGGAAGGGAAGTTTAAAGGGTGCATCTTTGCCTAGGACTCCACTCCCCAGAATACAGAAGTGGGTTTTCAGTTACCAATTCTATATCTGCAGTTTGATATCTTAGCAGCATATTAGATTTTACCTACCAACAAGTACCTTAATTTTCAAATTCAAATATTGCTTTTAAAAATTGACTGTAATCACATTTTAACAAGTGGTGTCTTTGATATTATCTCTTTATGTGGACTGAATGGTGTTTTTACACTTTCTCTGAACTCTCTTTTGGCCCCATCATTGTTAACAGACACCAGATTTTACTTCATATCTTTTTCCTCTAGGGAGGAATAAAAAAATTAAAGAGAAAATAAGGAAGTGATTAAAGCAATATGAGGAAATAAAACATGAAATTAATCATGATGCCACCTTGCTTATACAGTTGAATCGATTCTCCAATGCCTATAATACTCTCTAATGCCTACAAAATTTAATTCCTGTATCATGATGTAATGTAAACTGAACCATTTCAACAAATTCCATTTGACATCAATACTTGATGTTACAGTTTTGGTGTGCATCTTACATTTTTAACGTATATTTTGACTTGGCAATTTTCAAGACTTTCTCTCATTCTACTCCTTCTTTATAAGTTACTTTCCATCTTTTTCTCTGCCAGACAAAATACAACTAATATTCTAGGGCACAATTCAAATCTCACCCTTTTTTTGGAACCTCACTCTAAATCAATTTTTCCCATCCTTTACCAGGCAAATTTAATGATTTACAAATTATTTGGTGGCTTTAATGTGTGATGAACGTCTACTAACAATTTATCTGATTCCTTACGAATAAGCCTATGGAGAGAATAGAAAATAATTGAATTCCAAGTATTTCACATTTTTAATTCCTTGAATTCCTAGTATTTCACATAGTCCCTAGTATTAGAGTTCATAAATATTTATTGAATCAAATAACACTCCCTAATCTTTCAAATATGCAAACATGGTCTGTGTAACTTTTTAAACTATACATGCTTTTGACTTATACCTAATTATAGATAGATATTATACAACTATTTTAAGTTCAGCCATGCTATATTTGTATGAAAATGCTGAACTAGGGTAAAAACAGATACAGGTTGGACATGCCCTGGGAAGGACACTTTATTCTATGATAAATGAAAAATACAGCCCTGATTAATTCAATCACAGCAACATTCTTTTTCTGTGATTCTGTTCAGTCAAGTAAATGTTTGTTTCACATGAGTGATGATGATGTATTGAAATTTAAAGAAAGCTGTGGAAGATAACTCAGCAGAAATACATCAATATTTAAAATAGAATCCCACTAGAAGGAAAAACAAGATCTATAAGAAAGGGTTCCACAGAATCATCATATTCCATTTCAGGCTTTCAAAACAGCTTTACAAAGGAAATATTGCATAAAAAATGAATAGCGTGAACGTAGAGAAGCTCTAACAGAGGAAAAATACAACTGAGCATGCATAATTTGCACTACACTAATCTTATTTTCCAGCAAAAGCAATGGAATCTGTCACTCAAAGGCAAGTAAAGACAGATAGATAGGATGCATGATGTTACTTAAATTCTCTCCAAAGGGTTAAGGAGATTCAGTTCAGTTCAGTCACTCAGTTGTGTCTGACTCTTTGCAACCCCATGAATCGCAGCACAACAGGCCTCCCTGTCCATCACCAACTCCTGGAGTTCACTCAGACTCACGTCCATCAAGTCAGTGATACCATCTAGCCATCTCATCCTCTGTCGTCGCCTTCTTCTCCTGCCCTCAATCCCTCCCAGCTTCAGAGTCTTTTCCAATGAGTCAACTCTTCACATGAGGTGGCCAAAGTACTGGAGTTTCCGCTTCAGTATCATTACTTCCAAAGAAATCCCAGGGCTGATCTCCTTTAGAATGGACAGGTTGGATCTCCTTGCAGTCCAAGGGACTCTCAAGAGTCTTCTCCAACACCACAGTTCAAAAGCATCAATTCTTTGGCGCTCAGTTTTATTCACAGTCCAACTCTCACATCCATACATGACCACTGGAAAAACCATAGCCTGGACTAGACGGACCTTTGTTGGCAAAGTAATGTCTCTGCTTTTGAATATGCAGTCTAGGGTGGTCATAACTTTTCTTTCAAGGAGTAAGCGTCTTTTAATTTCATGGCTGCAGTCAACATCTGCAGTGATTTTGGAGCCCCAAGAATAAAGTCTGACACTGTTTCCACTGTTTCCCCATCTATTTCGCATGAAGTGATGGGTCCAGATGCCATGATCTTCGTTTTCTGAATGTTGAGTTTTAAGCCAACTTTTTCACTCTCGTCTTTCACTTGCATCAAGAGGCTTTTTAGTTCCTCTTCACTTTCTGCCATATGGGTGGTGTCACCTGCATATCTGAGGTTATTGATATTTCTCCCAGCAATCTTGATTCCAGTTTGTGCTTCTTCCAGCCCAACATCTCTCATGATGTACTCTGCATATAAGTTAAATAAGCAGGGTGAATACAGCCTTGACGTACTCCTTTCCCTATTTGGAACCAGTCTGTTGTTCCATGTCCAGTTCTAACTGTTGTTTCCTGACCTGCATACAAATTTCTCAAGAGGCAGGTCAGATGGTCTGGTATTACCATCTCTTTCAGAATTTTCCACAGTTTATTGTGATCCACACAGTCAAAGGCTTTGGCATAGTCAATGAAGTAGAAATAGATGTTTTTCTGGAACTCTCTTGCTTTTTCCATGATCCAGCAGATGTTGTCATTTGATCTCCGGTTCCTCTGCCTTTTCTAAAACCAGCTTGAACATCAGGAAGTTCATGGGTCACATATTGCTGAAGCCTGGCTTGGAGAATTTTGAGCATTAGTTTACTAGCGTGTGAGATGAATGCAATTGTGTGGTAATTTGAGCATCTAAGGAGATTAAAAATATAATAATAAATATATATTTTGAGTTTTGTTTGTTTAATTCTTAATTGAATAATTAAAAAAATAATTTGAGGCTTGTTTTTAATCAAAGTATTTATATGCAGCTTAGAAGACTAGGTCTTTCATATTGAATACATACAAGAAATACTGAATTTGTTCTTAACGACACACATTTTTTTTACTGCATAGTTATACGTTTTATGGATACTATTACTCCCAGTTTTACCATTTTATTAAAAGCACAAAATTCTGGCACTTAAACATTTATTAGATTTTAAATTTGTTTCACTTATTTGCATACATAGAAACCATAGGCCATCCAGCAGATTATGATTTTTCTCATGCATCTCAAATTTCTTTCATCAGCCTCTCATTAAACTGCAAACTTGTCACTTATTATTTACATTGGTGATACCTGCTCCCTTTCTAAATGTGTTAGAGTTCTCAATTACATAAGTATTTATTAGGGTGGAAAAGGAAACCTCAGTATTCTTGTAAGCAAAGATGAAAGTATCAGTTTAATGACAGAGTGAGTGAGGTTGAACAGCAAAAATAAGCAACTATATCTAACAGACATATGTTTATCATTTTACCCAACCAAAACAGGATACACATTCTTCTCAAGAACACATGGGTCATTCTTCAAGACAGGCCATATATTTTAAGACAAATTAAAAGTCAATAGATTTAAACATATAAATGCTATACAAAGTATCTTATCTGAGGACAATGACATGAAGGTAAAAATCAGTAAGAGAAGGAAAATTGGAAAATGCATACAGTTATAGAGATTAAAGAACACACTCTTAAGCAACCAGTGGGCTAAAGAAGAAATTGCAAGTGCACTTTACAACTTCAAGAACTAGAAAGTTAAAATAAACCAAATCCAAATTTAGCAGTGATTGACAAACCTCTAGCTAGCTGGACTAAGAAAAATAGACTCAAATAACTAAAATTAGAAATAAAAATGAGAACTTTATTATCAAACCTATGAAATAAGAAGGATTATAATAGACCAAGCAATATAATAGGCAATGCCAAATAATACTCAAATTACTGCACGATTGAAATCATCTCACACACTAGTAAAGAAATACTCAAAATTATCCAAGCCAGGCTTCAACAGTACATGAACTGTGAACTTCTAGATATTAAAGTTGGATTTAGAACAGGCAGAGGAACCAGAGATCAAATTGCCAACATCTGTTGGATCATCAAAAAAGCAAAAGAGTTCCAGAAAAACTTCTACTTTATTGACTATGCCAAAGCCTTTGACTGTGTGGATCACAATAAACTGGAAAATTCTGAAAGAGATGGGAATATCAGACCACCTGACCTGCATCTTGAGAACTCTGTATGCAGGTCAGGAAGCAACAGTTAAAACTGGACATGGAACAATAGACTGATTCCAAATAGGAAGAGGAGTATGTCAAGGCTGTATATTGCCACTCTGCTTATTTAATTTATATGCAGAGTACATCATGGATGAAGCACAACTGGAATCAAGATTGCCAGGTGAAAATCAAGAACCTCAGATATGCAGCTGACACCACCCTTATGGCAGAAAGTGAAGAAGTAAAGAGCCTCTTGATGAAAATAAAAGAGGAGAGGGAAAATTTGGCTTAAAATTCAACATTCAGAAAACTAATATCATGGCACCTGGTCCCATCACTTCATGGCAAATAGATGGGGAAGCAGTGGAAACAGTGACAGACTTTATTTTGGGGGGCTCCAAAATCACTGCAGATGGTGATTGCAGCTATGAAATCAAAAGACATATATTCCTTGGAAAGAAAGTTATGACCAACCTGGAAAGCATATTGAAAAGCAGATACATTACTTTGCCAACAAAGGTCCATCTAGTCAAAGCTATAGTTTTTCCAGTGGTCATGTATGGATGTGAGAGTTGGACTGTGAAGAAATCTGAGCACCAAAGAATTGATGCTTTTGAACTGTGGTGTTGGAGAAGACTCAAGCATCCCTTGGACCTCAAGGAGATCCAACCTGTCCATCTGAAAGGAGATCAGTCCTGGGTGTTCATTGGAAGGACTGGTGCTGAAGCTGAAACTCCAATACTTTGGCCACCTGATGTGAAGAACTGACTCATTAGAAAAGAACAAGATGCTGGGAAAGATTGAAGGCAGGAGGAGAATGGGACAACAGAGGATGAGATGGTTGGATGGCATCACTGACTCAATGGACATGAGTTTGAGTAAATTCCAACAGTTGGTGATGGACAGGGAGGCCTGGCATGCTGCAGTCCATAGGGTCGCAAAGAGTCAGACATGACTGAGTGACTGAACTGAACTGGTAACAGACTACTGTGATCAATTGTATACCAACAAATTGGATAACTTAGATATAATGGACAAATTTCTGGAAACACAAAACATACTAAGACTAAACCATGAAGACACAGAAAATATGACTAGACCTATAGTAAGTATATTGAATCAGTAACTTTAAAAGTCCCCTAAAAAAGAAAAGCCCTAGTTTTGATGATTCCACCAATTAACTCTAAAAATATTTAGAGAAATTTCTAACCAATCTATCACAAACAATTTTACCAAAAACAAATGAAGAATTCTGTAATTTTGTGCTCTGAAATTACCTTGAAACCAAAGCCAGGCAAACACACTTCAGGAAAAGAGAACTATAGGTGGATACCCCATCTGAATATTTATGCAACATCCTCAACAAAACAGTAACAAACCAACTTCAGGAACATACTAAAATTATTATATGTCATAATCATGTGAAATGTATTCTTGGAATGTAAAGATGGTTTAACATGCAATAATTAATTAGTGTGACCCAGTGTATTAAAATACAAAATAAAACACACAGGATTATCTCAATTGAAACAGGAAAGCATTTGAAAAAAATCAACATAGTTTCATAATAAAAGGTCTCAACCAACTAGGAACAGAAATTATCTCTACATAATAGCTGACTATGGAAAGCTCATGATGTACATTATACTAAGTGAAGGACTGAAGTTTTCCTCTGAATTAAGAGCAAAGCAAGATGTCTATTTTTCACTTCTATTCAACATAGTGTTGGAAGTCCTAGCCAGAGCAGATAAACAAGAAAAAATAGAAATTAAAGCCATCCAAACTGGAAAGGAGGAAGTAATCTTTGTTCATAGATAATATGATCTTATGTGTAGAAATTCCAAAGATTCCATTTATTTTTTTACTTTATTTTTTTTAAATATAAATTTATTTATTTTAATTAAAGGTTAATTACTTTACAATATTGTATTGGTTTTGTCATACATCAACATGAATCCGCCACAGGGTTCAAGATGGGGAAAACATGTATACCAACGATTCCATTTAAAAAAATGCTGAAATTAATAAATTCAGTAAAGTATCAGGATGCAATGGAGAAGGCAATGGCACCCCGTTCCAGGACTCTTGCCTGGAAAATCCCATGCACGGAGGAGCCTGGTAGGCTGCAGTCCATGGGGTCGCTAAGAGTCAGAGACGACTGAGCGACTTCACTTTTACTTTTCACTTTAATGCATTGGAGAAGGAAATGGCAACCCACTCCAGTGTTCTTGCCTGGATAATCCCAGGGACGGGGATCCTGGTGGGCTGCTGTCTATGGGGTCACACAGAGTCGGACATGACTGAAGTGACTTAGCAGCAGCAGCAGGATACAAAATTAATACACAAAATCAGTTGTATTTCTTTGCAATTAAAAAAAAAGGTAAAATAAGAAAAAGATTTACAAAATAAATGAAATTAATATACAAATTAATATAGCTATTAATAATGAGGTAAAATATTGTACAAAGAAAACTTGAAAACATTTCTGAAAGCAATTAGAGACATAAATGGAACAATATCTATGAAAATGTAAATAAGCAGTCACTGGAGAAGGAAATGGAAACCCACTCCAGTATTCTTGTCTACAGAATCCCATGAACAGAGGAGCCTGTGAGGTTACAGTCCATGGAATCACAAAGGGTCAGCCAGGACTGAAATGACTTACCATGTGGAAAAGAGTATAACATTTCCTCACATAATTAAAAATAGAGCTACCATAAAATTCATCAATTCCACTTCAGAGTATATAGTCAAAATAATGGACAGCAAGATCTCAAACAGATATTTTTATATGAATGCTCATAGTATTGATATAATTGTTCATAAACAACAAAGTGTAGAAGCAAACCAAGTGTCCATTGACTGATGACTCAATTCAGTTCAGTCGCTCAGTTGTGTCTGACTCTTTGCAACTCCATGAATCGCAACACTCCAGGCCTCCCTGTCCATCACCAACTCCTGGAGTTCACTCAGACTCACGTCCATCGAGTCAGTGCTGCCATCCAGCCATCTCATCTTCTGTCGTCCCCTTCTCCTCCTGCCCCGAATCCCTCACAGCATCAGAGTCTTTTCCAATGAGTCAACTGTTCACATGAGGTGGCCAAAGTACTGGAGTTTCAGCTTTAGCATCATTCCTTCCAAAGAAATCCCAGGGCTGATCTCCTTCAGAATGGACTGGTTGGATCTCCTTGCAGTCCAAGGGACTCTCAAGAGTCTTCTCCAACACCACAGTTCAAAAGCATCAATTTTTTAGTGCTCAGCTTTCTTCACAGTCCAACTCTCACATCCATACATGACCACTGGAAAAACCATAGCCTTGACTGGACGGACATTTGCTGACAAAGTAATGTCTCTGCTTTTCAATATACTATCTAGGGTGGTCATAACTTTTCTTCCAAGGAGTAAACGTCTTTTAATTTCATGGTTGCAGTCACCATCTGCAGTGATTTTGGAGCTCCAAAAAATAAAGTCTGACACTGTTTCCACTGTTTCCCCATCTATTTCCCATGAAGTGATGGGACCAGATGCCATGATCTTCGTTTTCTGAATGTTGAGTTTTAAGCCAACTTTTTCACTCTCCTCTTTCACTTTCATCAAGAGGCTTTTTAATTCCTCTTCACTTTCTGCCATAAGGGTGGTGTCATGTGCATATCTTAGGTTATTGATATTTCTCCCAGCAATCTTGATTCCAGCTTGTGCTTCTTCCAGCCCAGTGTTTCTCATGATGTACTCTGCATAGAAGTTAAATAAGCAGGGTGACAACATACAGCCTTGACGTACTCCTTTTCCTATTTGGAATCAGTCTGTTTTTCCATGTCCAGTTCTAACTGTTGCTTCCTGACCTTCATATAGGCATATTCAGGTCATCTAGACTGATGACTAGATGACCTGAATATGGTATATACATATATTGGAATATTATTCAGCCTTAAAAAGGAAGACAGCTCTGACATATGCCTTAATATGGAAAAACCTTGGGTAAATTAAGCTAAATGAAATGTCAGTCACAAAAGGAAAGATATTGTATGATCACATTTATTTGAGGTATCTAGAGTAGACAGGTTCCTGAAACCAGAAAGTAAAATGATGATTACTAAGGGCTAGGGGAAGAGATGAATGGGAAGCTATTGTGTAATCAGTACAGAGGTTCAGTTTTGCAAGATGAAAAGAGTTCTGGAGATGGATGCTGGCAATGGTTTTCACAACAATAAGAATCTACTAAATACCACTGAGGTAGCTCAGTTGAGGCTTCCGTTGTAGCTCAGTTGGTAAAGAATCTGCCTGCAATGCAGGAGACCCAGGTTTGATTCATGAGTGAGGAAGATCTCCTGGAGAATGAAATGGCAACCCATTCCAGTATTCTTGCCTAGAGAATCCCATGAACAGAGGAGCCTGGCAGGCTACAGTCCATGGGGTTGCAAGAGTCAGACATGAGTTAGCAACAAAACAACCACCAAATATCACTGAACTAAAAAAATACACTTAATAATTAAGATACTATTTTTTATGTTATGCATATTTTAGAATAATACAAATGGGGAAAATAGTTTAGGTAAGGCCTATTTTTTTTACAAAGTTTCCATGAGTTGAATTCAACAGCATTTTAGCTCAAGATCTCTTCAAATCTGAAGAGACTGAAACAATGACCTGCTAGTGGAGCAGGCACAGATTTCTGTCTATTGGAACAAATATGAGGCATAGATGTTGTGGAATAAGTAAAAAAAAAAAAAAAAAAAAAAACAGTTTATCTGCAAAATGGATCACAGGACAACAAAACAAGCCTGTATAGTATCATAAAACCCAAGGATGGTATGTTAGATTATCATTTAGCAAATATCCATGCCTATTTTCTTCCACAAGAGAAGCATGTTTTGCTGTCTAATTGATGTTCATTTTAGCCATAGGACTTGATGTCACTGGGGTATAGTAGTGCAAATTATGTGAGCAGAACTTGAAATATTATCCGATATGTTTTGGCCTCTGGCACTTCTTTCTCCATAAGAGCAAGATACCTCAGGTGCTTGATGAAATAAAAATAATGAAAAACAGATGAACTCAATTCACAGCTAGGAAAAAAGCCCAACTGAACCAAGTCTAGACTAGCTGAGCCCACTGAGTTTTGATGTTTGTTACTATAACATATTGGTACACTAATGAAGAAACGTGTTTCATCAAAATGCAAGGCAAATCAAAATCTTAAAAAGTCTCTTGATAGAAGGGTGTGTATTCATCTCCTTCTTTGAAAGCACCAAAATTGTAGCTAGTTGTTGAACAACCATTGACAGGAGGACATTGGAACCCACCTAAAAAAGATAACCCACATCCAAAGACAAAGAAGAATCTACAACGAAATGGTAGATGAGGTGCAATCTCCATAAAATCAAGCCCCGTATCTGCCTGGTGGGTGGTCCACTCACTGGAGAACAATAATCCCAAAGAAGTTCTCTCACTGTTGTGAAGGTTGTGAACTCCAGGCTTCCCACCCTGAAGATCCGGCAAAGGGACTATGAATTCCCACAGAATCTGGCCTTGAGAGCCAGCAGGATTTGATTATAGAACTTCCTGAGGACTGGGGAAAATAGACTCCAGCCTCGGAGGCCACAAACAAAATTTTGCATTCACCAAGACACAGACAGAAGTGCAGTGACTCCACAGGAGACTGAAACAAAAATACCTGCTAGTGCTGGAGGGCCTTCTGGGGAGGCATATGTCATCAGCGGCTTACCACAGGGACGGGGCACTGCAAGTTCCCCCTTGCTGTAAACCTCTTGGAGGTCACCATTAACCCTGCCAGACAGCCTGTAAACCCCAGGGCTGCATTGCTTCAGGCTAAACAACTGTGAGGGAGGGAGTGCAGCCCCACCCATCAACAGATAATTGAATTAAAGCTTTACTGAGCAAGGCCCTGCCCACCAGAGCAAAACCCTTTTTCTCAGGAAAATAATGGAGGCAAAAATGGAGAAGATGCAGGAAATGCTTACCAAATACCTACTAGAACTTTATATATATATATATATATATATATACATATATATACATATACACACACACATAACTTATATGCAGAGTACATCATGAGAAATGCTAGGCTTGAAGAAGCACAAGCTGGAATCAAGATTGCTGGGAGAAATATCAATAACCTCAGATATGCAGATGACACCACCCTTATGGCAGAAAGTGATAGAAGAACTAAAGAGCCTCTTGATGAAAATGAAAGAGGAGAGTGAAAAATTTGGCTTAAAACTCACCATTCAGAAAACGAAGATCATAGCGTCTGGTCCCATCACTTCATGGGAAATAGACGGGGAAACAGTGGAAAGTGTCAGACTTTATTTTTTGGAGCTCCAAAATCACTGCAGATGGTGACTGCAACCATGAAATTAAAAGACACTTACTCCTTGGAAGGAAAGTTATGACCAACCTAGACAGCATATTAAAAAGCAGAGACAGTACTTTGCCTACAAATGTTCGTCTAGTCAAGGCTACGGTTTTTCCAGTCGTCATGTATGGATGTGAATGTTGGACTATAAAGAAAGCTGAGCACCAAAGAATTGATGCTTTTGAAGTGTGGTATTGGAGAAGACTCTTGAGAGTCCCTTGGACTGCAGGAGTTCCAATCAGTCCATCCTAAAGGAGATCAGTTCTGGGTGTTCACTGGAAGGACTGATGTTGAAGCTGAAACGCCAAAACTTTGGCCACCTGATGCGAAGAGCTGACTCATTTGAAAAGACCCTGATGCTGGGAAAGATTGAAAATGGGAAGAGAAGGGGACGACAGAGGATGGCATGGTTGGATGGCATTACTGACTCAATGGACATGAGTTTGGGTAAACTCTGGGAGTTGGTGATGGACAGTGAGGCCTTGTGTGCTGAAGTTCATGGGGCCACAAAGAGTCAGATACGACTGAGCAGCTGACAGCAGCTGGACACAACTGAGCAGCTGACAGCAGCTGAACTGAACTGACATGTTATAAAGAAAAAAACAACAGAGATGACTAATACACCAGAAGGAATCAATAGCAGATAACTGAGCAGAAGAATGGATAAATGACCTAGAGAACAGAATGGTGGAAATCACTGCCACAGAACAGAATATAGAAAAAAAAAAAAAAATTAAAGAAATGAAGACAGCCTAAGAGACTTCTGGGGTAACATTAAATACACCAACATTCACATTATAGGGGCCTCAGATGGAGAAGAGAGAGAGAAATGACCTTTGAAATTATTTGAAGAGATAATAGCTGAAAACTCCCCAAACATGGGAAAGGGAATATTCAACCAAGTCCAGGAAGGCACAAAGAGTCCCAGGAAGAATAAACTCAAGGAGTAACACACTGAGACACATAGTAATCACAGTGACAAAAGTTAAAGAGACATAAAATATTAAAAGCAACAAGGGGAGAATGACAAATAAAATACAAGGGAACTCCCATCAATCTATCAGATGATTTCTCAACCAAAACTCTATTAGCCAGAAGAGAATGGCATGATGTGTTTAGTGTGATGAAAGAGAAGTACCTACAACCAAGAATATTCTACCCAGCAAGACTCTCTTTCAGATATGATGAAGAAATAAGAAACTTTCCAGACAAGCAAAAATTAAGAGAATTCAGCATCACCAAACCATCTTTACAACAAAGACTAAAGGAATTTCTCGAGGCAGGAAACACAAGAGAAGGAAAAGACCTACAGAAAATAAACCAAAACAATTAAGAAAATAGGATCCATAATTACCTTAAAGTTAAATGGATTAACCAACCAAAAGACATAGACTGACTGGGTGAATGATAACTTGTGCATGTATGCACTTCCAGTTACCACATCCCTCTTCTTGACCTGCACCCCCATGTATGTAATTATTTTATATAATTAAGTTAGTCATATTCCCATTATGACTTGCGATTGCAATTCTTCTATTTTTTTTGTCTATTGATTGTGAAAACTGATAAGCATCTTTTACTATTTCAATTATGTAACTATTATTCACTTAATATCATTATATCATGATTGGTCAATAGAAAAATAACAGAACTCTATATCACCAAAACTAGGATCTAATAGAAAAACCTGTAATCACTTTTGATTATTCAGATGTATATCAGAATTTTCTGGAATTTTTTTAGTACAAATACTCAGATATTGCTTTTTTCCTGCAGAGCTTCAGGTGTTTCTAATGAGCAGTCATTTTTTTTTTTAATGGACTGTATGATGATCTTTTACTTTTATTTGGTTTGTTTCACTTTTTCACTTTCATATTCAGTACTCCCATTTCATTTAGTTAGTGTTCTTCAATTTCTCCATCTCTTCTAGTTTTTTTTTTTTTCTTTTGATGTTTGAAAGAACATCAAGCCTTTATCAAGTGTAGCATAAAAGCTTTTGTATACTAACACAAATATGTATAATATATATATATATATTTTAGAATTTTTATGAATTTTTGCCTAACTAAAAACATTATGATATTTTGATTTCACTTGTTTAACTTAGTATGAATAAAATGCTAGATTTATAATTAAAAATTAGATATCCAACAAGCAACAAAGGTTTACTGTATAGCATAGGGAAGTATAGTCAACATCTTATAATAATTTCTGATAGAAAATTATTTCTAAAATAATATAAGTATTTGTATAACTGAATTACCCTGCTGTGTACCTAAAACATTATATATATATATATATATATATAGTCTCAAGTTTGTAACATTATATTGATTTACCTGGGTGAAAGAGTTGAAAAAAGTGAAAGTTTAGTTTAGCTATATATGTTGAAGATTTTGAAAGGTAGAGCATCTGGTAAGAAGAGAAAGGAGATGAGAATTAGTAAATATGTATATATCTTAAGAATGTTTTAAGTGAATTAATTTATTTTAATCAGAAGATAACTACTTTACAATATTGTGAGGTGGAAGGGGGTTTTAGGATGGGGGAAACATGTGCACCCCAAGCTGATTCATATTGACGTATCTTCTGAGTTTTATTGGTTAAAAGAAACAGAGAAATAAGACCAATGCTGGAAACTACTAGGGAGGAGAGAAAGCTTTTTATTATTATTATTATTGTTGTTGTTTATTTATTATTTAAATAAAGAAATGTTCTAAATATATTTATAATTTCACAAGAAATATCAATGGAGCATGAGAATTAAAATGTAAGAGAGGAAGTTATTGACTGATTTTTCCAACATGTGGGCAAAGGGGTGAGGTAGGAAAGAATGATGTGTAGATAAGTTCTAAAACCATGAGAAAGGTGTATGTCCATAGATTTCTTTTACTTAATAATTTACTTTTGGCTGTACTGGGTTGCTATTGCCATGCTTGGGCTTACTATAGTTGTGGTGAGCGGGGTCTACTCTTCACTGGGTATGCAGGCTTCTTATTGTTGTGGCTTGATTTGTGAATATAGGTTCTATGTATGCTGGCTTCAGCAGTTTCAGTGCAGTCTCTAGAGCAAGGGTTCAGTAGTTGTGACACAGGGGTTTAGTTGCTCTGAGGCCTGTAGGATTTTCCCGAACCAGGGATTGAACATGTGTCCTCTGCAATGGCAAGTGGACTCTGTACCACTGGGGACCACTCTTTATCACTAGGGACCACAAAGGAAGTCCCTATGTTTTTGAAATGTGAAGGACAGTGACTGTCCCTAACCTAGATGGCTTATACTTGCCATTATTGGATAAGGGGATTGTGTGACTGAGTAATTTGGAGAAGGAAGATTACAAACACTGCGGTTTTCCCAGGTGATACAGTCGTAAAGAATCCATCTGCCAGTGAGGGAGACACAGGAGATTTAAGTTCAACCCCTGGATCAGGAAAATCCCCTGGAGGAGGAAATATCCACTCATGACAGTAATTTTTTTTTTTTTTTCTGGAAAATCCCATGGACAGAGGAGCCTGTTGGGCTACAGTTGGTGGGGTTGCAAAGAATAGGATACGACTGAGCATGAACAAACAAACACCTTCTGTGAGAAATTTTATTATCCCTAAATATAGGCATAAGATGACTGTTGAGGGGACTTCCTTAGTGATTCAGTGGCTAAGATATCACACCCTTAGTGAAGAGAACCCAGGTTCAATCTCTGGTCAGGGAACTAGATTCCACATGCCACAGCTAAGAGTTCTCATGCTGCAACAAAGATCAAAGATCTCCCATACTGCAACTAAGACCCAAAGCAACCAAATAAATACATATAATAATGATTTTTTTTAAATGGCTGTTGAGAAGTAACAAAAGCCAAATCTACAAAAAAATATTCATGTTAGGAACTGGGTCTAAGCAATGCCTTGGAGGACTGGAATGGACAAGATTTCAGGGAGTTACTCTGGGTGGAAGATGTCTCAGGTATGGCTTCCCATCTCCCTTCTAGCTTGTATCGTACTAGTATGCCCTGTGGTTCTGCTGACCAACACCCTTTTATCATACACAGGAATCATGGGACAAAGCTCACTTTAGTGGTATACAGTAGACTTGACTCAGCAAACATTCACCACTCCCACAAATAGCGGAAACATGCTTCCCTATTCTGTTATGGAACTAGCTATTTTCTTTTTCTTTTTTTTAATATAAATTTATTTATTTTAATTGGAGGTTAATTACTTTAAAGTAAAGTAATTAACAATATTGTTTCTTTTCAAACTTTTATAATATTTTTTGTATTTGCTCCAAAATTTTCCACATATGTCAATGCCCCTCTCCCTTCATTGCATTGAATGTTCATCTGAATTCTTTCTCCAATAAACTTTCTTTGATTATCTCCTGTTAATTCTTTATTTTATAGAAACGTTTGATATAATATAAGTTTAAAAAATTATTTCTATCTTTATGAATCTATCTACTTAACTTTCTTCTTGCTGCAAATAGAACACAAAATAAATAATAATTTAAAAATATCTTCCATTAAAAAAAAATAAAGGGGAAGAATAAGCAGGCAGAGTTTTAAAAAAAGAACACAAATAGCTTCTGTTCTATTCAGCTCTATTTGGTTCAATATACCAAAGGATAGGGTGGAAAGAATATTAAGGACATCTGTGCTTGGAAGTCTCTTCTATGCTTCTGTGAATATCAACACATATTTGTGTCAATAACATAGATAATAATGACAAGATCGGAACTCCCCAAAATTTGATATTATTCATGTTATTAAATATCCTAATTTCTTCTTCTTGGTAACATTTACTCTAAAATCTGATATCTACTTACAACCAAGGCTTCCTTTGGAGCAGACAATTTAATGTTTAGTGATTATTTACTTCTGCTTTCTTGTTTTCAATGTAAAGTTGCTAAAAACTCACCTTGGAGATAGAGAATCAAAATATTTAATCAAATAATCTTATTTTCTATAAGAACAAGATAACTACTTCTTTAAAAAAAGACATAAAGATAACAAGAATATAAATTACATGACTTATCCTCAATTATTTTTAAGGGTAATGAGAAAATATTTCTTTAAACCAGAATGTGACACTCTGGATAGTGGCATTTAGCACAACAATAAAATAAAGAAAATCCTGAGATGAAAACCACATTTTCTAGTAATAAAGATTTATTTTACTTCTTATCCAATCTTTAAGCATCTGCCCACATTAAAAATAATTTAGGGCAAAATAAAAATCAGTAGATATGCTGATAGTCATAAAAATAAATTATTTTCTCAATAAAGTAACATCATTCAGGAAGAACTTTTTGAGGAGAGAATAAACACTGTGACCTTCAATGTCAAGAACACACCATTTTTCTGTGAGTTATCTCTAGAAAATATATGGTTCTTACACTTTCTTTCTCTGAAGTTTTGCTTGAAGTATTTCTTAGTGATTTTTGTTTATAGAGGAAAAAGTAGATATTTCATGTATATAATATGCAGAATTTTAATTTGCATGTTTTTGGCTGTATTTTCATTCCTGGAAATATTAATATATTTTCAAAGGTCAGAGTAAATTCAATTAATCAGCTTAATAAAAATGTGAATGTCTAGACAACCTATTGTAAATTGTTTTACACTATGTATGACCATTTGTCTTTTGAGAGGTTTTCGTTGTCCATTTACAAATTTTTGAAAAACATTGTAGTATTTAACTTCAATGTTTCTAAGTTTTGTCTCAAGATAAATATTAACTTTTCAAGTATGACCTAAATCAAATCCATTATGATTACACAGTGGAAGTGACAAATAGAGTCAAGAAATTAGATCTGATTGAGTGCCTGAGAAACTGTGAACAGAAGTTCATACCAATATAGAGGGGGTGGTGATCAAACCATCCCCAAGAAAAGAAATCATAAAGACAAAATGGTTGTCTGAGGAGGCCTTACAAATAGCTGAGAAAAGAAGAGAAGTGAAAGGCTAAGAAAAAAAGGAAAGATATACCCATCTGAATGCAGAGTTCCAACAACTAGCAAGGAAAGATAAAGAAAGTCTTCTAAACTGAACAATGCAAAGAAATAGAGGAAAACAATAGAATGGGAAAGACTAGAGATCTCTTCAAGAAAATTAGAGATACAAAGGGAGCATGTCATGCAAAGAAGGACACAATAAAGGACATAAACGGTATGGACCTAACAGGAGTAGAAAATAGTAAGAGGTGACAAGAATACATGGAACAGTTATACAAAAAGTGGTCTTAAGGACCCAGATAACCACAATTGTGTGATTACTAACCTAGAGCCAGACATCTTGGAGTGCAAAGTCAAGTGGCTCTTAGAAAACATCAGTATATACAAGCTAGTGGCACTGATGGAATTCCAGCTTTGAATTATTTCAAATCCTAAAAGATGATGCTGTTAAAATGCTGCACTCAATATGCCACCAAATTTTGAAAACTCAGCAGTGACCATGGAACTGGAAAAGGTCAGTTTTCTTTCCAATCCCAAAGAAGAGCAATGCCAAAGAATGTAGAAACTACCACACAAACACACTCACTTCATGTCCTAGCAAAGTAATGCTCAAAATTCTCCAAACTAGGCTTCAACAGTACATGAACTGAGAAATTCCAAAAGATCAAGCTGGATTTGGAAAAGATGAAGAACCAGTGATCAAATTGCCAACATCTGTTGTATCATAGAAAAGGCAAAATAATTCCAGAACATCTACTTCTGCTTCTTTGACTATGATGAAGCCACCGATTGTGTGGTTCACAAGAAACTGGAAAATTTTTCAAGACATGGGAATACCAGACCACCTTACTTGCCTCTTGCAAAACCTGTATGCAGGACAAGAAGCAACAGAACTGGACAAGGAACAATGGTCTGGTTCTAAATTAGGAAATGAGTACATCAAGGCTATATATTGTCACCCTGCTTATTTAACCTATATGCATCAGGCTAAATGCCAGGCTGGATGAAGCACAAGCTGAAATCAAGATGGCCAGGAGAAATAACGATAATCTCAGATATGCAGATGACACTATCCTTATGGCAGAAAGCAAAGACAATTAAAGAGCCTCTTGATGAAGGTAAAAGGAGAGTAAAAACTTGGCTTAAAGCTCAACATTCAGAAAACTAAGATCATGGCATCCGATCCCATCATTTCATGACAAATAGATGGGGAAACAATGGAAACAGTAACAGAATTTATTTTCTTGCACTCCAAAATCACTGCAGATGGTAACTGAAACCAATGAAAGTAAAAGATGTTTGCTCCTTGAAAGAAAAGCTATTACAAACCTAGACAACATATTAAAAAAGAGAGACAAAACTGATAAAGGTCCATATAGTTAAAGCTATGGCTTTTCCAGTAGTCATGTATGGATGTGAGAGTTGGACTATAAAGAAGGCTGAACACTAAAGAATTGAGTTTTTTGAACTGTGGTGTGGAGAAGACTATAGAGAGTCATTGTACTGCAAGGTGGTCAAAACCCTCAATTCTAAAGGAAATCAATCCTGAATATTCATTGGAAGGATTGATGCTGAAGCTGAAGCTACAATACTTTGGCTACCAGATGCAAAATGTTGAAAGTGAAAGTGAAGTCACTCAGTCGTGTCTGACTCTTTGCGAACCCATGAATCGCAGCACGCCAAGTCTTCCTGTCCATCACCAACTCCTGGAGTTCACTCAGACTCACATCCATCAAGTCAGTGATACCATCCAGCCATCTCATCCTCTGTTGTCCCCTTCTCATCCTGCCCCCAATCCCTCCTAGCATCAGTCTTTATCAATGAGTCAACTATTCGCATGATTTGCCCGAAGTACTGGAGTTTCAGCTTTAGCATCATTCCTTCCAAAGAAATCCCAGGGCTGATCTCTTTCAGAATGGACTGGTTGGATCTCCTTGCAGTCCAAGGGACTCTCAAGAATCTTCTCCAACACCACAGTTCAAAAGCATCAATTCTTTGGCACTCAGCCTTCTTCAGAGACCAACTCTCACATCCATACATGACCACAGGAAAAACCATAGCCCTAACTAGATGGACCTTTGTTGGCAAAGTAATGTCTCTGCTTTTGAATATGCTATCTAGGTTGGTCATAAATTTTCTTTCGAGGAGTAAGCGTCTTTTAATTTCATGGCTGCAGTCACCATCTGCAGTGATTCTGAGGCCAGAAAAATAAAGTCTGACACTATTTGCACTGTTTACCCATGTATTTCCCATGAAGTGATGGGACAAGATACCATGATCTTCGTTTTCTGAATGTTGAGTTTTAAGCCAACTTTTTCACTCTCCACTTTCACTTTCATCAAAGAGGCTTTTTAGTTCCTCTTCACTTTCTGCCATAAGGGTGGTGTCATCTGTATATCTGAGGTTATTGATATTTCTCCCAATAATCTTGATTCCAGCTTGTGTTTCTTCCAGTCCAGCGTTTCTCATGATGTACTCTGCATATAAGTTAAATAAGCAGGGTGACAATATACAGCCTTGACGTACTCCTTTTCCTATTTGGAACCAGTCTGTTGTTCCATGTCCAGTTCTAACTGTTGCTTCCTGACCTGCATACAGATTTCTCAAGAGGCAGGTCAGGTGGTCTGGTATTCCCATCTCTTCCAGAATTTTCCACAGTTTATTGTGATCCACACAGTCAAAGGCTTTGGCATAGTCAATAAAGCAGAAATAGATGTTTTTCTGGAACTCTCTTGTTTTTTCCATGATCCAGTGGATGTTGGCAATTTGATCTCTGGTTCCTCTGCCTTTTCTAAAACCAGCTTGAACATCAGGAAGTTCACAGTTCATGTATTGCTGAAGCCTGGCTTGGAGAATTTTGAGCATTACTTTACTAGCGTGTGAGATGAGTGCAATTGTGTGGTAGTTTGAGCATTCTCTGGCGTTGCCTTTCTTGGGGATTGGAGTGAAAACTGACTTTTTCAGTCCTGTGGCCACAGCTGAGTTTTCCAAATTTGCTGACATATTGACATGTTGGCATATTCACAGCATCATCTTTCAGGATTTGAAATAGGTCAACTGGAATTCCATCACCTCCACTAGCTTTGTTCATAGTGGTGCTTTCTAAGGCCCAATTGACTTCACATTCCAGAATGTCTGGCTCAAGATGAGTGATCACACCATTGTGGTTATCTGGGTTGTGAAGATATTTTTTGTACAGTTCTTCTGTGTATTCTTGCTACCTCTTTTTAATATCTTCTGCTTCTGTTAGGTCCATATCAGACTCCTCCATCCATGGGATTCTCCAGGCAAGAGTGCTGGAGTGGATTGCCATTTCCCTCTCCAGGCCATCTTCCCAACCCAGGAATCGAACTGAGGTCTCCCGCATTGCAGGCAGATGCTTTACTGTCTGAGCCACCAGGGAACCTGATGCAAAATGTTGACTCAATAGAAAAAAGCCCTGATGCTGGGAAAGATTGAAAGCAGGAGGAGAGTGGATGACAGAGGATGAGATGATGAGATGGCATCACTGACTCAATGGACATGAGTTTGAGCAAGCTCCGGGTGATGGTAAAGGACAGGGAAGCTTGGAGTGCTGCAGTCTATGGGTCGCAGTCAGATATGAATGAACGACTGTTCAACAACAAACTGAAAATCACTTTGCTAGCATGTGTGTGTCTGAGTTTTTACAAGTGAGTGCAATTCAGAGATGAAGTACATTCAAATAGGAATGGTTATAACTAGTACCTTTTCAGATGCATAGAGCAAATGAAGACCATATATTTTTCTAAATTTTAATATACCTTTGAGTGTTCACATAGGCTGGCAATTTCATTAAATATAATCTAAGGAAAAATGTGTTAGATTTCTATATTGATTATTACTTTATTGCTCTTCATTGTTTCTATATGTTACTCTAACATATGCTGACATTGCATAGAAGTTTATTTAAATGAACTTAAGTATATTAATGGGATTATTCAGTTCAGTTCAGTTCAGTCTCTCAGTCATGTCTGACTCTTTGCAACCCCATGAACTGCAGTACGCCAGGGTTCCCTGTCCATCACCAGCTTCCAGAGTTTGCTCAAGCTCATGTCCATTGAGTCAGTGATGCCATCCAATCATCTCTTCCTCTGTCATTCCTTTCTCCTCCTGCCTTCAATCTTACTCAGCATCAGGGTCTTTTCCAATGAATCAGTTTTTCACATCAGGTGGCCAAAGTATTGGAGTCTCAGCTTCAACATTAGTTCTTCCAATGAATATTCAGGACTGATTTCCTTTAGGACTGACTGGTTTGATCTCCTTGCAGTCCAAGGGACTCTTAAGAGTCTTCTCAACACCACAGTTCAAAATCATCAATTCTTCGATAATTAGCTTTTTTTATATTTCAACTCTCACTTCCATACATGACTACTTGAAAAACCATAATTTTGACTAGAGGGACCATTGTTGGCAAAGTAATATCTCTGTTTTTTAATATGCTGTCTAGGCTGATCATAACTTTCCTTCCAAGGAGTGTCTTTTAATTTCATGGCTGCAATCATCATTTGCAGTGATTTTGGATAGAGTACAATATTTTTTTTTTTGGCTATTATGAAGTTGCAGGTATCATTTTAGTAACACATGTAATTTACATTGATAGATAACAAAAAGATAAAACTTCTTATTCCATGTTAGGGTGTAAGTTAAGTAATACAGAAGAATCATAGTTCATGATGCAAAGACTTAGAAGGTCACAATTAGATTGGTTTAAGGCTTGATGAGAGTTTTATGTTTCAGCTATGATCAAACTTCTAGCTTGGTCTTGTGGTTCTATTAAAAAATGAATTATATTTAGTATTCATATTTAGCTGTATGATAAAAAATTAGTTACTGGAGTTTTCAAGTTTTTCTCATATAATTGCGATGTTTTTCTTCTGTCAGTTTATCCTACTGATTAATGAATATTTACAGTAAATGCCTCTGAAAATGTGCTAAGGTTTTGTAACTCCCCAGGCTCCTCTGTTCACGGAATGTTCAGGCAAAAATACTAGAGTGAGTACCCATGTCCTTCTCCAAGGGATCTTCGAGACCCAGGAACTGAACCCAGAAATCCTGCATTGCAGGCAGACTTTTTACTGTCTGAGCCACCAAGGAAGTCCTGACAAGAGTGAAGGGGTAACACAAAGGAACATAAAATCAGTTTCTGATTAATCCTATAAATGGAAATTTTATGATAATCTTGGATTGTCCCTTTCTGGGAAACTGTGGGGCACAATTCAACATTTTATATTACCTTATGATGTTTTATGGGCTTCCTTGTAGCTCAGTTGGTAAAGACCCTTCCTGCAATGTAGGAAACCTGAGTTTGTTTCCTGGGTCAGGAAGAGCCCCTGGAGAAGGAAATGGCAACCTACTCCAGTATTCTTGCCTGGAGAATCCCATGGACAGAGGAGCTTGGCAGGCTATATTCCATGGGGTCGCAAGAGTCAGAAACGACTTAGGGACTAAACCATAATGTTTTATTGTCTGGTATTTCTCATATTTGTGAAAATATTTTGCCTTGTATGCTATCTCACGTTGGGAAGGAAAATATAATAATGTTCTATTTTTATTCATCACTTTGAATCAAAGTGAATGGAACATATGACAATTTATTAACATAAATCAGACTGGATCACTATGGTAGGTATTTTAAATTAATCTAGAGTGATACAACAATCTTCTGGAATTATAGATTTTAAAACATAGAAATTGTTGATATCAGTATCCCTCTTTTCCTAATTCAATACTTTTCAGATTTTTCACTCTGTATTCTACTTTGGTTTAAGGTCAAATTTTAATGGGTAAAATGTAATGTATAAAATTACTCACCAGTCAATTTTAAACAAAGTAGGAACCATTCTTTGATCTAGTAGAGGGAAAGAATTATTCTATTTATAATATAATAATCATGGGAAAAACATGTCCAGAACTTGGCTTAATTTTCTACTGTTGCCTTCTTGGAATTATTAATGGTTTTATTAATACCTTGGAATTTGTGTTTTGTCTGAGGTTTGACAAGACAGTGCTGTATGCCCATGTGCCAGACCACTCCATTTGTGTACAGCATGCCCAGGTCCCTGTGAGTGTACAATCTTTGCAGACCTACAATGTGTAGAAGTTCAACAAGGCTCAAACCCTTTATATCTCCACTGAGTAACTGTGCTAGGATCATGACGACCTCGGGAGGACACACTTTGCATCTAAACCAATCTTGCTGTACATTCAGGAAGGACACCTTGATGATTTAAGAAACATGCATCATCAAGGAGCTCTGCCACATCCTTTCTTATCTGTGTTACTTCCCTGTATTAGCCAACCATCTATGCCGAAAGTCACAGTTCCACTTTTATTCCTTTCTGAACTCTTTATGCCAAAATAGAGACATTGGTAGCAAGGACATATGATCAAGACATGAAGTAAACAGTAGAATTACTTGTATAGCCTTTCTACTATTGTGGTGAGAATGAAATATTTACTGAGAAGTCTTGGTGATTCTGAAATGTGATTATATATATATATATATATATATATATATATATATATATTTAAAATCAACGTTGTACTACATAAAAATCAATAGTAAAATTTATACTAACAAGTGAAAAAAATTAAATTTTCTTTATTTTAAACAACAATACTAGCAAGTGAAAAACATTGTGAAAAATTTAGAGAGAGACCAAGGGGAAAAGGAAAATTGTTTAGTTTAAAATTGTTAAGTTTAAAAACTTTTTTTTTTTTTAATCCTTATTGTTGAACCAGTGGCTTGAATTTTCACTTTGAAATAATGGCCTACTATAGCTACAAATAACCAAATAGTCTGTCTCATTATTCAAGTTGAAGGGGTCAGACATACAACAATCAGTTCAGTAAAATCTCAATAGCCTTGTAATAATCAATGTTTGGTCTTTGAAAGCTAAAGCTATTAACTCAAATTACGAAAATAAAACCCTGCTGTGATACTATTTCTTAGAGGAACTTTTAATACAGAAATTTAAAATCTAAACAAGAGAGAAAGAAAGGTCAAACATAAGAGCAACTGTTCATGTATTTCAACCAAAGAAGATAGATACTTTATGGGCTGAGATATAGATTTTCCTATAGAGGTCAAAGATGAACATACTTATCATGACAACATATAATAATGCATGTGGTGCTAATATAAAAATGTATTATTACCTGAAAGATCTAGCTAGACATTTTATTTTTCTGTTTTTAATTTTAATTTAATTTTTAGGTTTTAATTTTTACATTTTGTTTCAATTTTACTATAGCTACTATCTTTTGAGAGCAAATTTCATGTTTTCCTTTTTTATTCATTTTTTGTTTTGTTCTTTGATTTTTTTTAATTGAGGTTCAATTGCTTTACAATATTGTGTTGATTTCTGCCATATATCAACATGAATCAGCCACAGGTATACATTATGACCCCTCTCTCTTGAACCCTCCTCCCATCTCCCACCCCATCCCCAACTTTAGATTATCACAGAGTACCAGGTTGAGCTCCCTGTGTTATACAGTAAATTCCCACTGGTTATTTATTTTATATATGGAAATGTATACCCCACATCCAAGGGCAAAGGAGAAACCTCAACAAGGTGGTAGAAGGGGTGCAATTGCTTTCAAAATCAAACCTGATACCCATCAGAGATTACCATACTTTGGCTTCAGGTATCAATAGAAAATTGGATTAAAGATCTACTGAGCATGGCCTTGCTCACCAGAGCAAGACCCAGTTTTCCCCACAGACAATTCCTCCCATCAGGAAGCTTCCACAAGCCTTTTAACCTCCCCTATCAGAGGACAAACAATGAAAACCACAATTACAGAACAACTGATCACATGGATCACAGCCTTGTCTAAGTCATTGCAATTAGGAGTCATGCCGTTTAGGGCCATGAAAGAAAGACAGGTCATAATGGAGAGTTCTGACAAAAAGTGGACCATTGGGATGGGAATGGCAAACCGCTTCAGCCTTCTTGCCTTGAGAACCTCATGAACAGTATGAAAAGACAAAAATATATGGCACTGAAAGACGAAGTCTCCCAGTTGGTAGGTGCCCAACATGTTAATGGAAAAGAGAGAAGAAATAGCTCCAAAAGGAAGAGGCTGAGCTGAAGTGGAAAAATGCCCAGCTGTGGATGTGTCTGGTGGTGAAAGTAGTCTGATGATGTAAAGAACAACACTGCATAGGAACCTGCAATGTTAGTTCTATGAATCAAGACAAATTGGAAATAGTCAAACAGGAGATGGCAAGAGTGAATATCGAAATTTCAGGAATTGGTGAACTAAGATGGATGGGAATGGGTGAATTTAATTCAGATGGCCACTATATCTACTACTGTGGGCAAGAATCCCTTAGAAGAAATGACATAGCCCTCACAATCAACAAGAGTCCGAAATGCAGTACTTGGGTGCAGTCTCAAAAACAACAGAATGATCTCAGTTTGTCTCCAAGGCAAATTATTCAAGAGCACAGTGATCCAAGTCTATGCTCCAACCACTAATGCTGAAGAAACTGAAGTTTAATGGTTCTATGATGACCTACAAGAGCTTCTAGAACTGACAACTGTAAGAGATATCCTTTTCATCATAGGGGACTGAAATGCAAAACTAGGAAGTCAGAAGTCAAGAGATAATTGGAGTAACAGGTAAGTTTGGACTTGGAGTACAAACTGAAGCAGGGCAAAAACTAATAGAGATTTGCCAAGAGAATGCACTGGTCATAGCAAACACCGTCTTCCAACAAGACAAAAGATGATTCTAAATGGACATGATCAGATGGTAAACAATGAAATCAGATTATTATATAGTTTCCAATCAGAGATGGAGAAGCTTTACACAGTCAGTAAAAACAAGAACCGGAACAGATTGGAACTCAGATCATGAACAACTTAGTGCAAAATTCAGACTTAAATTGAAGAAAACCATTAGGCCATTCAGGTATGACCTAAATCAAATCCCTTATGGATATACAGTGGAAGTGACAAATAGATTCAAAGGATTAGTCTGATAGACAGAGTATCTAAAGACCTATGGAAGGAGGTAAATAACACTGTACAGGAGGTAGAGATCTAAACCATCCCCAAGAAAAATAAATGTAGAAAGGAAAAATGATTGTCTGAGGGACACTTCAGTTCACTTCAGTTCAGTTGCTCAGTCACATCTGACTCTTTGCGACCCCATACACTGCAGCACACCAGGCTTCCCTGTCCATGAACAACTCTCGGAGTTTACTCAAACTCATGTGCATTGAGTCGGTGATGCCATCCAACCATCTCACCATCTGTCATCCCCTTCTCCTTCTGCCTTCAATCTTTCCCAGCATTAGGGTCTTATCAAGTGAGTCAGCTCTTCATGTGGCCAAAGTATTGGCGTTTCAGCTTCAACATCCGTCCTTCCAATGAATACTCAAGACTGATTTCCTTCAGAATGGCCTGGTTGGATCTCCCTGAAGTCCAAGAGACTCTCAAGAGTCTTCTCCAATACCACACTTCAAAAGCATCAATTATTCAGTGCTCAGCCTTCTTTATAGTCCAACACTCACATCCATACATGACTACTGGAAAAACCATAGCCTCGAATAGACGGACCTCTGTTGGCAAAGTAGTGTCTCTGCTTTTTAATATGCTGTCTAGGTTGGTAATAACTTTTCTTCCAAGGAGTAAGTGTATTTTTTTTTTTTTCTTTCATGGTTGCAGTCACCATCTGCAGTGATTTTGGAGCCCAAAAAAATAAAGTCTGACACTGTTTCCATTGTTTCCACATCTATTTGCCATTAAGTGTTGGTACCAGATGCCATGACCTTCGTTTTCTGAATGTTGAGCTTTAAGCCAATATTTTCACTCTCCTCTTTCACTTTCATCAAGAGGCTCATAAGTTCTTCTTCCTTTTCTGCCATAAGGGTGGTATCATCTGAATATCTGAGGTTATTGATATTTCTCCCAGAAATCTTGATTCCAGCTTGTGCTTCATCCAACCCAGCGTTTCTCATGATGTACTCTGCATATAAGTTAAATAAGCAGAGTGACAATATACAGCCTTAATGTACTCCTGTTCCTATTTGGTATCAGTCTGTTGTTCCATGTCCAGTTCTAACTGTTGCTTCCTGACCTGCAGACAGATTTCTCAAGAGGCACATCAAGTGGTCTGGTATTCCCATCTCTTTCAAAATTTTCCACAGCTTATTGTGATCCACATAGTAGGAGGCTTTGGCATAATCAATAAAGCAGAAATAGATGTTTTTCTGGAACTCTCACTTTTTTGATGATCCAGGGGATGTTGGCAGTTTGATCTCTGGTTCCTCTGCCTTTTCTAAAACCAGCTTGAACATCTGGAAGTTCACAGTTCACCTATTGGTGAAGCCTGGCTTGAGAGAAGATCCTTACAAAGAGCTAAGCAAAGAGGAGCAAAGGGCAGAGAAGAAAAGGAAAGTTAAGCACATGTGAATATAAAGTTCCAAAGAAAATAAAGGAGAGGTAAGAAAACCTTCCTAAGTGAACAATGCAAATAAATAGAGGAAAACAGAATAGGAAAGACTAGAGATCACTTCAAGAAAATTCGAGATACCAGGGGAATATTTCATGCAAAGATGGGTACAATAAAGGACAGAAATGACATGGACCTAACAGATGTAGAAGAGATGAAGAACAGGTAGCAAGAATACACAGAAGAATTATACAAAAAAGATCTTAATGACCCAAATTAATCACAAAGGTTTTATCACTCAAATAGAACCAGACATCCTGGTGTGCAAAGTCAAGTGGGCCTTAGGAAGACTCACTTGAACAAAGCTAGTGGAGGTGATGAAATTCCAGCAGATCTATTTCAATTGTAAGAGATGATGCTTGAAAGTGCAGCACTAAATATGCCAGCAAATTTGGAAAACACAGCAGAGGTCACGGGACTGGAAAATGTCCATTTTCATTCCAATCACAAAAAAAGACAATGCCAAAGAATGCTGAAACCACCACACAATTGCACTCATCTCACACACTAGCAAAGAAATGCTCAAAATTCTCCAAGCCAGGCTTCAATAGTATGTGAACCATGAAATTCCAGATGTTCAAGTTGGATTTAAAAAAGGCAGAGGAACTAGAGATCAAATTGCCAACATCTGTTGGATCATTGAAAAAGCAAGATAGTTCCAGAAAAGCATCTACTTCTGCTTTATTGACTAAACTAAAGCCTTTGACTGTGTGGATCACAACAAACTTTGGAAAATTCTTCAAGAGATGGGAATACCAGACCACCTGACTTACATTCTGAGAAATCTGTATGAAGGTCATGAAACAACAGTTTTAACTGAAGTGGAACAATGGACTGGTTCCAAATTGGGAAAGGAGCACATCAAGGTTTTGTTTTGTCACCCTGCTGATGTAACTTATATGCAGAGTACATGATGCAAAATACCAGGCTGGATGAATTACAAACTAGAATCAAGATTGCCAGTTGAAATGTCAATAATCTCAGATATGGAGATGACAGTACCCTTATGGAAGAAAGCAAAGAGGAAATAAAGAACCTCCTGATGAAAGTGAAAGAGGAGAGTGAAAAAGCTGGCTTTAAACTCAACATTCAAAAAACTAAGATTATGACATCCAGTCTCATTATTTCATAGCAAATTGATGGGGAAACAGTGGAAACAATGACAAACTTTATTTTCTTGGACTCCAAAATCACCACATATTGTGACTGCAGCCATGAAATTAGAGGATTCTTGCTCCTGGGAAGAAAAGTTATAACAAAGATGGATAGCATATTAAAAAGCAGAGGCATTACTTTGCCTGCCAATGTTCATATAGTCAAAGCTATGGTTTTTCCAGTAGTCAAGTATGGATGTGAGAATTGGACCATAAAGAAGGCTGAGTGCTGAAGAATTGATGCTTTTGAACTGTGGTGTTGGAGAAGACTCTTGAGAGTGCCTTGGACTGCAAGGAGATCAAACCAGTCCATTTGAAAGGAAGTCAATCCTGAATATTCATTGGAAGATCTGATCATTTGGCCATCTGATGCTGGAGAAGATTGAAGACAGGAGGAGAAGTGGACAGCAATGGATGAGATGGTTGGATGGCATCACTGACTCAATGGACATTAGTTTGACCAAGGTCTTGGAGATCATGAAGGACAGGGAAGCCAGGTATGCTGTAATCCATGGATTGTCAAAGAGTTGGACATGACTGAGTGGCTGAACAACAGCAGTATGTTTCCATTTTACTCTCTTTGTCCCGCCCTCTCTCCTACTGTGTCCACAGATCTCTTTTCTATGCCTGAGTCTCCATTGCTGTCCTTCAAATAGGATCATCAGTTCCATCTTTCTATATTCCTTTTTCATGCTAGCTAGGTATCCTAAAAACTGATAATATCTGCCAGATTGCTGATCTACGAAGGTATTCAAAGTTGTTTTCTTTGCATACTAGTTGAGTCTATTGCTGCTTGCCAGAAGTTTCCATGAAGAATCACTACTTTTCTACACCCAGAAGGATCTGCAACTTTGCTTTCTAACATAATACTTGATTATTGATCTGAATAATATTAAACAGTTACTATGTACAAAAAGTCCTTAAAATATATATCACCATCCCTCCAATTCTCAAAAGTTCCAAACTGCAGTTTATCACAAATGTTCGGACCCTAGACTAACTCTTTTAAAACTCTATAATCTATTTTGTAGTGGAAAAATATAAACAATGTTGATATCATGGAAAAAAAATCAAATGAGAAGTAATGCTTTTTAGTCTCATTTTATGACTAATGAAAACTATATGAGGGGAAAATGATTGCTGGAAACTACGTCAAGCTACTGAGACTACAATAAATCTAAGTGAAACACATTTATGAGGAAGTCTAATAATGAATTTTCTGGTCTGGAATGTTTTGTGGTTTTGCCCCTACAAAGTTTACACTATTTGTCAGATGATACTTTCAACATAAGAAAATGAAAAATACAGAAAATGACTTATCTTAGACATTTAGACTCAGAATTTGTCTAGGGCCATGAAATTTACAAGACAAAGGATTATTAGTTTGCTTGTATTAACATTCATTAAATCTTTAAAATTCTGCTCATTTTTGGGAACAGGTGATCTATGAAAGCAGAGAAAAATACCTTTTGTGTCAGTTATTTTCAGTTCTAATTTTTATTTTAGTCTTATTTAGGGATGTAATTAAACCTACATCCCAGTAAAATTAAGCAGAGCAGATAAGATATGTCTGCAACAGGAAGTTTGTGCCTTTACTCTGGTTGTCATTTTTCACTTGCTTTGGGGCACTTTCTCTTTCTCTGTGCATGGGATTTTGCAGGCTAGAATACTGGAATGGATTGGCATTTTCTCCTCCAGGGGATTTTCCAGGCCCAGGGATCAAATCCACACCACCTTTTATCTTGTATTGCAGGCAGATTCTTTACTGCTGAGGCACCAGGGAAGTCCTTTTATGTCTGCCATACACAGTAACTTTGGGGATCCAGCTAAAAGCCAAGTGTTCAGAAGCTGTCAAGAAAGAAGTTATATCACATCTATGTTGTTGTTGTTGTTACTGACTTACAAGCAAGACACACTGTGTTAATGAGAAATAGTCAATTCTAGTATAAATTTTATACAAAAGAGAATTCATAAGCTCTATTAGATTTTTTTTTCTTTTTTTTAGAACTATTTTCTAATGAATGGGATTCTATTTAGCAGTATTATGTGTGCAAAGTGCTTAATTTTTTTGGTTACATATGGTTTTCAAATAGGGAAACCCTACCTTTTCTTTTTTGTCCAGTGACTTGGATCTAGCCTGAGGGCATCCATTACCCATGGCAAAGTTAGGAATACTTTGCAGCTTATAGCTAATGACTGAGGTTGGGATTCATTAAATGCAGTCATCTAGTCTTCAATTTTGAGGAGCTTATGTTAGGGATTCTCAGGAGAAGGAAAAAGAACATGTACTTTAAGTGTGGGATGCAAAAGGCACCCCTTAAAACTAGGAAAAAATCAGTGAATTATCAACTATTTACCTCTCACTCAAAACCTCCTCTTGAGAGTGACAGGACCTCAGAGAAAATAAATTCATTCATGCACAGAGGCGAATCACATTCATAGAGTTCTCCAGTTTTGTCAAAGCTTCCCATACTCCAAGTTGAGTATGAAATCTACAAAACCACAAGTGACTAAAAATGAAGTGCATCAGGTTCAACACAAGTGCTTTTTTGATTTGTGATTAATTTGATTTGATTAAATTTAAGAACTTTGATTACTTCTGACCAAACTACATAATTGGTAAAATTATGTAAGTAAAAATCTTCCACATAAATTTCTTATTTCTGTGTACTGTAGATTTTGATAAAGTTGCTGTTGAACTTCAATATTTTTCAAATAGTCATGCCATTCTTAACTACTGATATTCTAGTATGTTCTCTACATCAAATTATCTGTTTTTATTTAGTTTTTCAAAGGAATTGTTATTTTAGTCTCATGATATCACAAGGTATATGGCTTGGAGTATTTGTGGAAAACATTAGTGTTAATTGGTCACTGTTTAAGTAACAATTTTTCTAGAGAATTTACTTGATTTTTTTTTAACTCTGGAAATTTGATCTGCAGATTATGTCTACAATATAAGGGCTGAAATGTTTAGAATCATCATAAAGAAGAATCAAGAAATAAATGAAGAATCACTCTCATTTTAAAACAAAGTAAACAAACCACAATATAAACTGAAAAAAAAGAAAAGAAAATAACAAAATATTGCTCCCTATAGTTGATATCACATTTTGATATCATATCATAGTTGATATCCCTGTAGTTGATATCATATTTTGCTTATTGTTATATTATGCTAACAAATAAGAATACTATTAAATCATTTTCTATTTCTAGTCTAAAAGACAATTTTATAGTGCACAGATAATTCTGTTAGTACATATTGACATATATTTATGTCTTTATAGACTGAAAATGCTGATGACAAATATTGCTTAATTATCTTTGATCAAATTGAACTGTAATGAAGAATCTTATTTTCTAACATTTAGAAAAATAAAACAGACATTTTACCATTTAATGAGCTTCAGAAACAACAAAATCTTGAGCATGTCATCTGGCAACATCATCGAATTATTTTTTTCTAGTTGGCAAAGAAATCAGAAAATGAGCTGAAAACCATCAGCATCACACACACTAATTTATAAACTGAATTTTCCAGTTCAAAGGGATTGAAATCCCAAGTTGTCTATGACTTGGAGTGAGGAACACCTGCCATTCGTTTTGTACTTATCAGTTATCAGATCTTCCAAGACCACATATATGTGTCACAATCAAGGCATTTTATTACCTACTCAATGTGGGCTATTTTGGATGTTTGTTAGGATAGATCTTAAAATTGCTCATGTTAATGTATGGCAAAACCAATATAATATTGTACAGTAATTAGCCTCTAATTAAAATAAATAAATTTCTTTAAAAAGCTAAAATAAAAACAATTAAAAAATTGCTTATAGTCAAAACAACATTGTTGATAGAAAATAGATTCACTGCTTGCACGAGACCAGTATCGGGATTTATGAAAGTAGATTAAAATCTAACTGATCTACCATGCAAATTGATGAATAAGTTATCAAAAATAATTTATTAAAATGAGCTAAAGTTGAGGCAGCAATTGTCAAATGTACATGTGTATAAAATGCAATTATATATGAAGAGGGCCTACCTGTGGCTCAGATGGCAGATAATTTACCTGCAATGAGGGAGACCCAGGTTCAAGCCCTAGGTCAGAAAGGTCTGAAGAAGGGAATAGCTACCCACTCCAGTATTTTTGCCTGGAGGATTTGATGAACAGAGAAGCCTGGTGGGCTAAAGTTTATGGAGTCGCAAAGACTTGGATATGGCGGAATGACGAACGCTATATATGAGGACTAAAATTATACTAGTTTTAAATATAAATGAGTAAAAACCAGTTCTTTGAGGAAGAAAAAAATTATGACCCAGAAATTTTTATCCTGGAAAAAATATTTATTATAAATTAAAAGAAAAGTAAGAGTAAAGAAAGAATTGTGGCTTCCCAAGTGGCTCAGTGGTAAAGAATCACCTGGCAAGGAGACGTGGGTTTGATTCCTGGGTGGGAAAGATGAATAAGGAAATGACAACCCACTCCAGCATTTTTGCTTGGAAAATCCCACGGACAGAGGAGCCTAGCAGGCTACAGTCCATGGTGTCACAAAGAGTCAGATATGACTTAGTGACTAAACAAAAATAGCGGCAATAAGAGAAAGAAAGAATAGATGACTATTTTAACCATCTGAATTATTTAAAATGTATATTTGACTATACACTGCATATTAGAGGCTCTTAAACAGTATTTTCAGAAAGACTTTTCAGTTCAATATTATCAAATTATTGGGAATAGATAATTTTGTGATTAAAAATTCAAAATAGATATTAGAAAAGTTCTGTTCTTTTTTTCTACAAAATCATATTCTCACATACAACATAAGAGGAAACAGAAGGCATGCATCTTTCTACTGCCTTTCCTTGTCATTATGGAAAGATGGTGTATACTCATCATATTTAATAATAGACTCGCAAAGTTTTAAAAAGGAAATTATTGTTTCATCCTTTCTTTCTTACATATTATCTCTCAAATATAGTCTGAGTTTTCCTAAAACTTTTGGAAAAATTCTTTAAGTGTTACAGTGGTTGTTCTGAGAGAATAAAATGCATGGTATTAGTAAAATAATGGTAAAATAGGGATTTAAAAATTAGGTAAATATATGTCAAAATGTGCAACATCAACTATTTATGATGTTAGTATGGGAATATAGATTTAAGATGTGCAAAGCAAAACAATGAATTTATTTGATTAAGTTATAGTGTTTTAATTTTTTATTGAGATAAAATTCATCTGAACAGAAAATGAACTATTTTGAAGTGTGCATTGAAATGACATTTAGTACATTCATAATATTGTGTGAATTCCACCTCTAACAAGTTTCAAAATACGTTATTCTCCCCAAAAGAAGATGCTCTATGCATTGGGCACACACACTTGAGAACTAATGTTTTAAAACTTATTAGTAACTGGGTTCCAGAAAAAAAAAAAAATGCACCACTATATTAAAAAAAGTTAATGAGAGAGAAACTTCACTGTTTTTCTTTTTGTTTGTTTGTTTAATATGGTGAAGATTATATATTGACAAATTTTTAATTCACAATATTCTCAGTTTTAGGGCAAGCACATATATTGTGATTATCTTGCTTGTTTTATTTGGAATATATTTCAAAAACATCTCTAAGTGGGGGAGAATCAAATTTAATTTCTTAAACTGAAAGCAGAGGAATATGCATCTGATCATCTCATTCCATTTCATTGCAAGTTTCACATATATTCTTGGGAGCAGCCTCCCAAGGATTAAAGTAGCTCCTTAGGGGAACAAAACAGGAGCCCCTGGGGTGTTAGAAATAAACATTAGAGCATTCACTTCTCATACTTCAAAAATTCTATTTGGGATATATTTTAAAATGTTAATGATAAAATACAATCATACACTTAGATGGTTGTTTAACCAACAATTGTTGGAAGAATATCATTAAAGAATTTAGGGCCCATTAGCTTTCCTATATCCATCATACTGTTTCCATGGATACCTCTCAAGCATGTTTCTTAATCAGTTCTACTACAAGAACCATTAGTATATACATATATATTATATATATATATATATATATATGTGTGTGTGTGTGTGTGTGTGTGTGTAATCTGTCCAGATTATATATAAGATAATATGCTTATTATGTGGACAAATTGTGTTGATTCATCCTTTGTTCATCATCCTGATTCTCTGAATCTTCTTGAAGGTTGCCTGATGCCCTTTGGTATGGTAATACAATTCTTCTGCTCTTTACAGTTTGTAAGAAGTTGAACAATTTGCTATGACTGATTAACCCTGCCATGGTCTCTGTTTGGTCCTAAACATGGGAGGGCTGCCAAGAGCTCTCTCGCTTGGAGCTGTCTTCCTCAAAGCAGCATCCTGGGGAACATGATTTTTCTCTCTCTACAGCTGCTCTGCTGGCCTATTTCTAACTATCTCCCAGGTAAAGCAAAAGTAATACACACATGGCTTAGATTTTCTGAATTAAAAATAAGCCATCTTTTGATTGTTGGTGAGGATTAATGAGAACGCCTGATACCTAAAGAGTCATCTATTCTATATCCTGGATAATCTTTCTTTACTCTTTAATGAGATAAGACCTGGGCTGAATATAACTACCTTTACTTTCCAGAGAGTGATGCTTTTGTTTGTTTGCTGTTTATAATCCTAATACTATTCTGAAGCCTTTTTCTCTTCTCTGCATCTTCCCTTCTGATCCCCTTACACTGGTCTTACCTTTGACTTTATGTTTCTATAATCTCTGAATCACTGATGGATCCCTCATCATCCTCAGTGATCTATGTGAGTCATTCATGTGAGCACAAGGAAGACTTAGCATATCCAGGACTATTATTGGAAGTCACCTCACTGACAGATATCCACAGGATTCTGCTTTAGGATTTGCACAAATTAGAGTTATTTTCTTTATTATATTTTACTAAGTATATCCAAAAAAGAGAATAGCTGATGATTCTGGGGGTGATAATTACATGCCACTCAGATTAAAGTTCTCTCTCTTTTTTTTAAATTTTATTTTATTTTAAAACTTTACATAATTGTATTATTTTTGCCAAATATCAAAATGAATCCACCACAGGTATACATGTGTTCCCCATCCTGAACCCTCCTCCCTCCTCCTTCCCCATACCATCCCTCTGGGTCGTCTCAGTGCACTAGCCCCAAGCATCCAGTATCGTGCATCGAACCTGGACTGGCAACTCGTTTCTTACATGATCTTTTACATGTTTAAATGTCATTCTCCCAAATCTTCCCACCCTCTCCCTCTCCCACAGAGTCCATAAGACTGTTCTATACATCAGTGTCTCTTTTGCTGTCTTGTACACCGGGTTATTGTTACCATCTTTCTAAATTCCATATATATGCGTTAGTATACTGTATTGGTGTTTTTCTTTCTGGCTTACTTCACTCTGTATAATAGGCTCCAGTTTCATCCACCTCATTAGAACTGATTCAAATGCATTCTTTTTAATGGCTGAGTAATACTCCATTGTGTATACGTACCATAGCTTTCTTATCCATTCATCTGCTGATTGCCTGCTGATGAACTTTATCAGCTGAGGGTTGTTTTTCTTTGAAGTTCTTCACATAGTAATTATTTATGCTTATCCACAACTTAGATAAGTAGTTTAAAATCCATTACATTAAGGATACTATGCAGAGAAAATGACAGAGTAGGGCAATGCTGAGCTCAGCTGCCCCCATGAATACATAAGAATACATCTACATGTGGGGGAACTTGTGCCAAAACAAGCTGGAAAGAAGGTTCTTCTACAACCAATGCTGTAAAGAAACAGCCACACGGAAGTGGTTAGGAAAGCAGGAGAAGTGACTTGTTTGAGACCCATAATCCTAGCAGAGACATAGAAGAGGAGAGGGGTGTTACAGGCTTTGAGACCCTCCCTGGGAATCAAGGTCAAGCCACATAGTAGGCAACCTAGCCCTAGGGTCTGATACCAAGAAGGTGAGTCTCCTTAACTGCTTTGAAAATAAATGGGACCAGTAGGAGGGCTGTAAGAAATGAAGATTATTAAGAAATAAAGACACATGCTTACTTACTCCTAGGAAAGAACCAAGGCAGCATATTGAAAACTTGTGGAGTTCTGACCTGTTTGCTGAGACCGCCCCAATCCACATCCCATCCTATACCAGGCATCTGCTCCAGCCCCTCAAGCTGCTCTCCAGTGGGATGGAGGCTGCAAGTGCCAGAGAGAAAGCACACACTTAGACCTGCCTCACAAAGGCAGAGGTAGCCTTTGCCAGGATGCATGTCCCTGTCCACACACGGAATGAGTGAAAGTAGCTCCAGGGCAGATGCTAATGTTATTTTCAGGAGTGTAACCATCTCAGTGGTGAAACATCAACACTTCTGGCTTCTGCCACTAACGCAGTGAAAGCAAACTCTGCCATTATACACACAGAGGAAACCCTGCTATCTCAGGGCTTCTATTCCAGCCTCTTAGGTTCTGCTCTTGCCCCGACAGTGGGGATGTCCACTGAGCAGAGGAGAAATCCACCTCACACCTGTCTATGGCTCTAGCCCCTCCATCTCCAGCCTCACCTCACAAGGTGATAGCTGACAGGACACCCTGAGGGAAGATGTGGCCCCTGCTCACTTCAGATCCAGATCTTCCATCAAAATTGCTGAGCACACATAGACTGTACACGGACACTCCCACAAAAGGACAGTGCAAGACTGGAGTAGGTAACAGTTTTACCTAGTTTCACAGAAAAAGAGAAAGTTAACAAAATGAAAGTGTGGAGTAACTTGTTTCAAATGAAAGAACAAGGTAAAGAACCCCTGAAAAAACCCTAATGAAAGAGAGATAAACAATTTTAGAGATAAAGAGTCCAAAGCAATAGTAGTAAGAATAATAACTAAATTAGGGGAAAGAATAAATGAACACAGAGAAAATCTTCTCTCTCTCTTTTTTTTTTTTTTTTTGGAAGGTAATTATTTTACAATGTTGTGTTGGCTTCTGCTGTACAAAAATTTTAAGAAAGAACTTGAAAATTAAAAAAAAAGAAAAAAACAGTCAGAGCTGAAGGATACAATAACTGAAATGAAAAACACATTAGAAAAAATAGCATCATATTAGGTGATACAGAATGAATAAATGATCTAGAAGATAGAAAACTGAAAGTCAACCAATCAGAATAGCAAAAACAAAAATAAAAAATTGAAAAATGAGGCTAGTTTAAGGTACTCTGGATTGGTATACAACATCACATACAACAAGCCTACTAATATTCATTTTATAAGAGTTCTAGAAGGAGAAAAGGAAAAAAAAAAAAAAAAGGATAGAAAAGTGTATTTGATAAAACTATGGCTAAAGATTTCCCTAATCTGAAGAAACAGAGATCCATGTGTTGTAGGAAAATATGTGTCATGCAAAAATGGTCATGTCCCAGGTCTCCAGTGAGTGCCTGGGATGAGCCACCGAGTGAGGTTCCTTAGCATCACACAGGAAAGAATTCAATTAAATGACTCATCCACAAGCACCATGACAGTTCCAAGGCCTGTCGTAAAAGACCAAAAAATGGATGGTGTCCCAGCTCCTGGAAATCCCCGCCCCTTCACTTCACTATGACTTGGTTCATTTAATTGAACCAAGTCATAGTAAAGTGAAAGAAGGTTTATCTAGACAGATACACACTTTACAGACAGACTGTGGGCCATCTCAGAAGGTGAGAGAGGTGATCCCAGTGCATGGGATTATCTCTTTGGAAAGTTAGAGGGGCCGTGAAGTGTGGGGATGGTTAGCTTTTATGGGCTGGGTAATTTCATAGGCTAATGAGTGGGACAGTTATTCCAATTATCTTGGAGAAGGGGCAGGGATTTCCAGGAGCTGGGACATCACCTATTTTTTGGTCTTTTAATGCAGGCCTTGGAACTGTCATGGTGCTTATGGATGAGTCATTTAATTAATATTATAGTAAGCATATAGAGAGGCTCAAGGTTTAGCAGAAGTCAACTCTTTCACCATCTTGGGACTAGCTAGTTCTAACCATTTTGCTATATCCTGTTCTTAATAGTTGTGTTATTCTTTTGACAGCTATGCCCTGACCCCTTCCTTCTATCTCATGTGTACAGGTAGTACAGAGGTTCACAAATAAAATTAATCTAAACAGACTTATACCAGATATATCTTAATTAAAGTGACAATATTAAAGACAGCAAGAGATAAAGAATCATGTATAAAAGAATCTCCATGAGGCTAAAAGCTTATTTTTCCTGCTGAAAATTTGCCAAAAAGAACTGACATGAGGTACATAAGGTACTGGGTGGGGTGTATAGGGGGGACCTGAAACCTAAGATACTTTGTCCACCAAGATTATCATTTAGAGTCAAAGGAGAGATAGGTTCTCAAACAAGCAAAAACTAAAATAATTAATTACTAATATATTGAACTTATAAGTGTTATTGCATTTTTTTCAGTGAAAAAAGAGTAGGTTACAACAAGAGGAAAGAATATATAGCAAAAGGGAAAATACCACTAATAAAGACAGATGAGATCAGATCAGTTGCTCAGTCGTGTCCAACTCTGTACGACCCCATGAATTGCAGCACGCCAGACCTCCCTGTCCATCACCAACTCCTGGAGTTCACTCAGACTCACGTCCATTAAGTCAGTGATGCCATCCAGCCATTTCATCCTCTGTCGTCCCCTTCTCCTCTTGCCCCCAATCCCTCCCAGCATCAGAGTCTTTTTTAATGAGTCAACTCTTCACATGAGGTGGCCAAAGTACTGGAGTTTCAGCTTTAGCATCATTCCTTCCAAAGAAATCCCAGGGCTGATCTCCTTCAGAATTGACTAGTTGGATCTCCTTGCAGTCCAAGGGACTCTCAAGAGTCTTCTCCAACACCACAGTTCAAAAGCATCAATTCTTCAGCTCTCAGCCTTCTTCACAGTCCAACTCTCACATCCAAACATGACCACAGGAAAAACCATAGCCTTGACTAGACGACCATTGTTGGCAAAGTAATATATCTGCTTTTGAATATGCTATCTAGGTTGGTCATAACTTTCCTTCCAAGGAGTAAGCATCTTTTAATTTCATGGCTGCAGTCACCATCTGCAGTGATTCTGAGGCTGAAAAAATAAAGTTTGACACTGTTTTCAATGTTTCCCCATCTATTTCCCATGAAGTGATGGGACCGGATACCATGATCTTCATTTCCTGAATGTTGAGTTTTAAGCCAACTTATTCACTCTCCACTTTCACTTTCATCAAGAGGCTTTTTAGTTCCTCTTCACTTTCTGCCATAAAGGTCGTGTTATCTGCATATCTGAGGTTATTGATATTTCTCCCAGCAATCTTGATTCCAGTTTGTGTTTCTTCCAGTCCAGCGTTTCTCATGATGTACTCTGCATAGAAGTTAAATAAACAGGGTGACAATGTACAGCCTTGATGAACTTCTTTTCCTATTTGGAACCAGTCTGTTGTTCCATGTCCAGTTCTAACTGTTGCTTCCTGACATGCATACGGATTTCTCAAGAGGCAGGTCAGGTGGTCTGGTATTTCCATCTCTTTCAGAATTTTCCACAGTTTATTGTGATCCACACAGTCAAAGGCTTTGGCATAGTCCGTAAAGCAGAAATAGATGTTTTTCTGGAACTCTTGCTTTTTCCATGATCCAGTGGATGTTGGAAATTTGATCTCTGGTTCCTCTGCCTTTTCTAAAACCAACTTGAACATCAGGAATTTCACAGTTCACATATTGCTGAAGCCTGGCTTAGAGAATTTTGAGCATTACTTTACTAGCATGTGAGATGAGTGCAATTGTGCGGTAGTTTGAGCATTCTTTGGCATTGCCTTTCTTTGGGATTGGAATCAAAACTGACCTTTTCCAGTCCTGTGGCCACTGCTGACTTTTCCAAATTTGCTGGCATATTGAGTGCAACACTTTCACCGCATCATCTTTCAGTATATGGAATAGCTCAACTGGAATTCCTTCACTTCCACTAGCTTTGTTCATAGTGATGCTTTCTAAGGCCCACTTGACTTCACATTCCAGGATGTCTGGCTCTAGGTCAGTTATCACACCATCGTGATTATCTGGGTCGTGAAGATCTTTTTTGTACAGTTCTTCTGTGTATTCTTGCCATCTGTTCTTAATATCTTCTGCTTCTGTTAGGTCCATACCATTTCTGTCCTTTATCAAGCCCATCTTTGCATGAAGTGTTCCCTTGGTATCTCTGATTTTCTTGAAGAGATCTCTAGTCTTTCCCATTCTGTTGTTTTCCTCTGTTTCTTTGCATTGATCCCTGAAGAAGGCTCTCTTATCTCTCTTGCTATTCTTTGGAACTTTGCATTCAGATGTTTATATCTTTCCTTTGCTCCTTTGCTCTTCACTTTTCTTGTTTTCACATCTATTTGTAAGGCCTCCCAAGACAGCCATTTGGCTTTTTTGCATTTCTTTTCCATGGGAATGGTCTTGATCCCTGTCTCCTGTACAATGTCACGAACCTCTTTCCATAGTTAATCAGGCACTCTATCTATCGGATCTAGGCCCTTAAATCTATTTCTCACTTCCACTGTATAATCATAAGGGATTTGATTTAGGTCATACCTGAATAGTCTAGTGGTTTTCCCTACTTTCTTCAATTTAAATCTGAATTTAGCAATATGGAATTCATGGTCTGAGCCACAGTCAGCTCCTGGTCTTATTTTTGCTGACTGTATAGAGCTTCTCCATCTTTGGCTGCAAAGAATATAATCAATCTGATTTCGGTGTTGACCATCCGGTGATGTCCATGTATAGCATCTTCTCTTGTGTTGTTGGAAGAGAGTGTTTGTTATGACCAGTGCATTTTCTTGGCAAAACTCTATTAGTCTTTGCCCTGCCTCATTCCGTATTCTAAGGCCAAATTTGCCTGTTACTCCAGGTGCTTCTTGACTTCCTACTTTTGCATTCCAGTCCCCTATAATGAAAAGAACATCTTTTTTGGGTGTTAGTTCTCAAAGGTCTTGTAGGTCTTCATAGAACCGTTCAACTTCTTCAGCATTACTAGTTGGGGCATAGACTTGGATTACTGTGATATTGAATGGTTTGCCTTGGAAACGAACAGAGATCATTCTGTCATTTTTGAGATTGCATCCAAGTACTGCATTTCAGACTCTTGTTGACCATGATGGCTACTCCATTTCTCCTGAGGGATTCCTGCCCGCAGTAGTAGATATAAAGGTCATATGAGTTAAATTCACCCATTCCAGTCCATTTCCAGTCAACATTCACTCTTGCCATCTTTTTTTTGACCACTTCCAATTTGCCTTGATTCATGGACCTGACGTTCCAGGTTCCTATGAAATATTGCTCTTTACAGCATCGGGCCTTGCTTCTATCACCAGTCACATCCACAGCTGGGTATTATTTTTGCTTTGGCTCCATCCCTTCATGCTTTCTGGAGTTATTTCTCCACTGATCTCCAGTAGCATATTGGGCACCTACTGACCTGGGGAGTTTCTCTTTCAGTATCCTATCATTTTGCCTTTTCATACTGTTCATGGTGTTCTCAAGGCAAGAATACTGAAGTGGTTTGCCATTCCCTTCTTCAGTGGACCACATTCTGTCAGATTTCTCCACCATGACCCGTCCATCTTGGGTTGCCCCACGGGCATGGCTTAGTTTCATTGAGTTAGAAAAGGATGTGGTGCTAGTGTGATTAGATTGACTAGTTTCCTGTGAGTATGATTTCAGTGTATTTGCCCTCTGATACCCTCTTGCAACACCTACCATCTTACTTGGGTTTCTCTTACCTTGGACGTGGGGTATCTCTTCAGGACTGCTCCAGCAAAGTGCAGCCATTGCTCCTTACCTTGGACGAGGGGGTATCTCCTCACCGTGCCCTTCAAGGCTGTAGATAACCCACTTAAGTAGCTAGCATGAAAGAAAAAAGTTGTAAAATCAGTTATAAATAAAATGAAGAGTAAAGGGATATATATATGAAGATGTAAAATAAGACATTAATCACATAAAAATGTAGGAGGAGAACAAAAAGTATAACTCTTTTAGAAAGTGTTTTAACTTAAATGCTTTAAAACAAGTGGATATATTTACAGGTCAACTTATATTAATCTCATGGTAACCACAAGCCAAAAGCCTACTGTAACTACGTAAAAACTAGAGAGGAAGGAACACAAGCATACTACTAAAGAAAATTATCAAAGCATGAGGAAAGTGACTAAAAAATAAGAAAAGAACTGCAAAAACATGAAAATGAGTAACAAAATGACAATTACATATCTGTAAATAATAACTTTAAATTTCAATAAACTAATAACTCCAATAACACACAGGGTGGCTTATTGGATTGGGGGGAGGGGAAAGACTCATCTATATACTGCTTACAAGAGATTCACTTTAAAGACACACATAGACTGAAAGTGAAGGAATAGGAAAAGATATTCCATGCAAATGCAAACAAGTAGAAAACTTGGGTAGCAATACTTATATTAAAGTAGATTTGAAAACAAACTCTAGGCAGTTTATATAGATGCTGAGCTCACTACCTTCCATGGGCGCATTGAGATTACAAATATTTAAAGAGCAACTATTGATGCAAAAGACCAAAGTCTAGAAGAAAATATACTCTACAACTAAAGATATAAAGAAGGAACCTCTATGTGTTGTGTAGGAGAGGAGAAGTTGTATAATCAAGACTACCACCCCAGGTAAGTAAATCACAAGTCATAAGAAAATTACAACTGGAGATATTCTCCACAAGGAGCAAAGGCTCCCCAGACTGGGGATCTTGCACCAGAAAGACAAGCCCTCAGAATATTTGGCTTTGAAGAACAAGAAGACCCAATTTCATGAAATACAGAAGTCTGTTGGAAATAGAGACTCCACTCTTAAAGGGCACTCACAAAATCTCACACTCCAAGATTCAGGGCAGATGCAGTCATTTGAAAGAAGACTGAGTCAGACTTACCTTCAGATCCTGAAGAGTTTCCTGGAGAGGCAGGAGGCAACTGGAGCTCACCCTAAGGACATAGACACTGGGACAGCTGTTTCTGGGAGCTCATTCTACCATGCGAACCCATGTGGGCAAGCACCATTTTGGAGTCCTCCTTATTTACTATAACTGTGATTTGACCCTGCCTACCAGAACCAGTACTAGGAGCTCTCATGCTAAGCAAATAGGCCCGTTGTGAGGACAGGGGCTCTGGCCGCAGCAGACGTGGGACTCGAAGCATGCAGCATAAGCCCTCTTGGAGGAAGGTCACCATTAGCCCAAACATAAGGCCGCTGAGCAGACAGCACATGAACTGAAAGAAATTCTTGCACTGTTATGAACTGGGATCCACAACAGATTCCCCAACCCAGGAATCCAGAAAAGGGACCGAGAACCCTGAGGGAATTTGATGTTGGAGGCCAGAGAGATTTGATTACAGAATTACCACACAACTAGGAAAACAGACTCTTGGAGGGCACAAACAAAACTTTGTGCACACCAGGAGCCAGGAGAAAGGGGCAGTGTCCCCACAAGAGACTCAGCCAGACTTGCCTTTGAGTGTCCAGGAGTTCCTGGCAGAGGCATGGGTGGATGGTTGCCTGCTGTGGGGTCAGGAGCACTGAATACAACAGTGCAGGCATCAGTCCTTTTAAAACCCAGTACCATAATAACACCTACCATAGTTTGCCCTTAGGTCAAACAACAGGGAGGGAACACACCCCAAGCCATCAACAGAAAATTGGATGAAAGATTTACTGAGCATGGCAAGCCCATAATAACAAGACCCAGTTTCCCCTGCAGTCAGTCTCTCCCAACGGGAAGCTTCCATAAGCCTTTTATCCATCAGAGAGAAGGCAGTATAAAAACCACATCACAGAAAACTAACCAAACTGATCACATGCCTTGTCTAACTAAATGAAACTATAAGTATGTCATGTAAGGGCACCCAAGATGGATGGAACATGATGGAGAGTTCTGACAAAATGTGGTCAATTGGCAAAGGAAACAGCAAGCCACTTTGATACTTTTGCCTTGAGAACCCCATGAACAGTATGAAAAAGCAAAACGGTATTACACCAAAAGATGAACTCCCCAGATAGTTAGGTGCCCAATATACTACTGGAGAAGAGTGGAGAAATAACTCCAGAAAGAATGAAGAGATGGAGCCAAAGAGAAAACAACACACAGCTGTGGATATGACTGGTAAAAGAAATTAAGTTCAATGCTGTAAAGAGCAATATTGAATAGAAACCTGGAATGCTGGTCCATGAATCAAAGTAAATTGGAAGTGGTCAAACAAGCATATTGATGTTCACAAGAGTGAACATCAACAAATTAGGAATTGGTGAATTAAAATGGACTGGAATGGAAAAAATTTAATTCAGATGACCATTATATCTACTGTAGGCAGAAATCCCTTAAATGAAATGGAGTATCCCTCACAATCAAAAAAATAATCTGAAATGCAGTCAGTTCAGTTCAGGTGCTCTGTCAAGCCCGAATCTTTGTGACCCCATGGACTGTAGCATGTCAGGCTTCTCTGGCCATCACCAACTCCTGGAATTTGGCCAAACTCATGTCCATCGAGTCAGTGATGCCATCCAACCATCTCATCCTTTGTAGTCCCCTTCTCCTCCTGCTTTCAATCTTTCCCAGCATCAGGGAAATCATTTTGCCATTGAGTCAGTTCTTCTTATCAAGTGGTCGAAACATTGGAGTTTCAGCTTTAGCATCAGTCCTACCGATGAATATTAAGGACTGATTTCTTTTAGGATTGACTATTTTGATCTCCTTGCAGTCCAAGGGACTCTTAAGAATCTTCTCCAACACAACAGTTCAAAAGCATCAATTCTTCATTGCTCAGCTTTCTTCACAGTCCAACTCTCACATCCATATCTGACTACTGGAAAAACCATAGCTTTTAAAAGATGGATCTTTGTCCACAAAGTAATGTCTCCATTTTTTAATATTCTATCTGGGTTGGTCATAGCTTTTCTTCCAAGGAGCAAGTGTCTTAAATTTCATGGCTGCAGTCACCATCTGCAGTGATTCCGGAGCCCAAGAAAATAAAGTCTGCCACTGTATCCACTGTTTCCTCATCTATTTGCCATGAAGTGATGGGACCAGATGCCATGATCTAAGTTTCTGAATATTGAGTTTTTTTTTTTAATTTTATTTTATTTTAAAACTTTACATAATTGTATTATTTTTGCCAAATATCAAAATGAATCCACCACAGGTATACATGTGTTCCCCATCCTGAACCCTCCTCCCTCCTCCCTCCCCATACCATCCCTCTGGGTCGTCCCCGTGCACTAGCCCCAAGCATTCAGTATGATGCATTGAACCTGGACTGGCATCTCGTTTCATACATGATATTTTACATGTTTCAATGCCATTCTCCCAAATCTTCCCACCCTCTCCTTCTCCGATAGAGTCCATAAGACTGTTCTATACATCAGTGTCTCTTTTGCTGTCTTGTACACAGGGTTATTGTTACCATCTTTCTAAATTCCATATACATGCGTTATTATACTATATTGGTGTTTTTCTTTCTGGCTTTCTTCATTCTGTATAATAGGCTCCAGTTTCATCCACCTCATTAGAACTGATTCAAATGTTTTCTTAATGGCTGAGTAATACTCCATTGTGTATATGTACCACAGCTTTCTTATCCATTCATCTGCTGATGGACATCTAGGTTGCTTCCATGTCCTGGCTATTATAAACAGTGCTGTTACGAACACTGGGGTACACGTGTCTATATTGAGTTTTACGCCATCTTTTTCACTCTCCTCTTTAACTTTCATCAAGAGGCTCTTTAGTTACTCTTCTTTTTCTGCCATAAAGATGGTGTCTGAATATATGAGGTTATTGATATTTCTCCTGGCAGTGTTGATTTCAGCTTGTGCTTCATCCAGCCTGGCATTTTGCATGATGTACTGTGTATATAAGCTAAATAAGCAGGGTGCCACTATACAGCTTGGTCATACTCCTTTCCCAGTTTGGAACCAGTCTGTTGTTCCATGTCCGATTCTAACTGTTATTTCTTGACCTGCATACAGATTTCTCAGAAGGAAAGTCAGGTGGTCTGGTATTTTCATCTCTTGAACAATTTTCCAAAGTTTGTTGTGATCTACACAGTCAGAGGCATTGACATAGTCAACAAAGCAGAAGTAGGTGTTTTTCTGGAAATCTCTTGCTTTTTCTGTGATCCAACAGATGTTGGCAATGTGATCCCTGATTCCTCTACCTTTTCAAAACCTGACTTGAATATCTTCAAGTTCACAGTTTACGTACTTTTGAAGCCTGGCCTGAAGAATTTTGAGAATTACTTTGCTAGCCTGTATGATGAGCGCAATTGTGTGGTAGTCTGAACATTCTTTGACATTGCCCTTCTTTGGGGCTGGAATGAAAACTGGCTTTTTCCAGTCCTGTGGCTACTGCTGAGTTTTCTAAATTTTCTGGCACGTTGAGTGCAGCCCTTTAACTAAAATGCAGTACTTAGATAAAACCTCAAAAATGACAGAATGATCTCTGTTCATTTCTAAGGCAAACCATTCAATATCTAAGTAATCCAAGTCTATGCCCCAATCATAATGCCAAAGAAACTGGATGGTTCTTCGAGGTTGAACCTTGAAGAGGTTGAATGGTTCTATGTTGGCCTACAAAACCTTCTAGAACTAACACCAAAAAAGTTATCCTATTCAACATAGAAGCCTGGAATCCAAAATTATTAAGTCAAGAGATAGCTGGAGTAACAGGCAAGTTAGGCCTTGGAGTACAAAATGATGGACACCAGAGGCTAATCGAGTTTAGCCAAGAGAATGCACTCGTCATAGCAAACACCCTCATCCAAAAACACAAGAAAGGGCTGTACACATGGACATCACCAGATGGTCAATACCAAAATCACATTGAGTATATTCTTTGTAGGTGAAGATGGAGAAGCTCTATACAGCAAGCAAAAGCAAGACAGGGAGCTGACTGTGGCTCAGATGATGAACTCTTTATTGAAAAACTCAGATTTAAATTGAAGAAAGCAGAGAAAACTGCTAGACCATTCAGGTATGATATAAATCAAATCCTTTGTGATTACACAATAGAAGTGACAAATAGATTCAAGGGATTATATTTGATAGATAGAGGGCCTGAAAAACTATGGATGGAGGATCATGACACTGTGTAAGAGGCAGTGATCAAGACCATGCCTAAGAAAAATAAATGTGAAAAGGCAAAGTGTTTGTTGGAGGAGGCCTTGCAAATAGTTGAGAAAAGAAGGGAAGCTAAAGGCAAAGCAGAAAAGGAAAGATACACCCTTCTGAATGCAGAATTCTAAAGAAAGTCAAGGAGCAATAAGAAAGCCTTTTAACTATGCAATGCAAAGAAACAGAGGAAAACAATAGAATGGGAAATACTAGATATCTCTTGAAGAAACTTAGAGATAAAAAGAAAACATTTCATGAAAATATGGGCACAATAAAGGACAGAAACGGTGTAGACCTAACAGAAGCAGAAGAGATGAAAAAGCAGCGGCAAGGATACACAGAAGAACTCTAGAAAAAAGAGCTTAATGACCCAGATAACCACAATGGTGTGATCACTCACCTAGAGCTAGATATTCTGGAGTGTGAAGTTCAGTGGGCCTTAGAAAGCATCACTATGAACAAAGCTAGTGTTGGTGAATGAATTCCAGTTGAGCTATTTCAAATCCTAAAAGTTGATGCTGTGAAAGTGCTGCACTTAATATACCAGCAAATTTGGAAAACTCATCAGTGACCACAGGACTGGAAAATTTCAGTTTTCATTCTAATACCAAAGAAAGGCAATGCCAAAGAATGTTCAAACTATGAGACAATTGCACTCATCACACATGCTAGAAAGTTAGTGTTCAAAATTCTCCACACAAGGCTTCAGTATGTGAACTGAGAGGATTTTCAAGCTGAATTTAGAAAAGGCAGAGGGATTCGAGATCAAAATGCCAACATCTGTTGGGTCATTGAAAAAGCAAGAAATTTCCAGAAAAACATCAACTTCTCCTTTATTGAACATGCCAGAGCCCTTGACTATGTGGATGGCAGCAAACTCTGGAAAAGCATTCAAGAGATGGGAATACAAGATCACCTTATCTGCCTTCTGAGAAATCTGTATGCAGGTCAAGAAGCAACAGTTAGAGCCAGAATTGGAATGATGGACTGTTTCCAAATCAGGAAAGGAGTATGTCAAGTCTGTATATTGTCACCTTACTTATTCAACTTAAAAGAAGTGTACATCATGTGAAAAGTTGGGCTGGGTAAATCACAAGCTGGAATCAAGACTACTGGGAGAAATATAAATAACCTCAGATATGCAGATGACATCACTCATGTCTGAAAGGGAAGAGCCTCTTGATGAAATTGAAAGAAAAGAGTGAAAAAGTTGGCTTAAAACTTTAGAAAAACTAAGATCATGGCATCCAGTCCCATCACTTCATGGTAAATAGAAAGGGAATCCTCAAACAGTGAGACATTGATTTTCTTGGACTTCAACTTCACTGCAGATAGTGACTTCAGTAATGAAATTAAAAGATGTTTACTCCTTGATAGAAAAGTTATGACCAACTTAGACAGCATACTGAAATGCAGAGATATTACTTTGGCAACAAAATTCTGTCAACCAAAGTCATGTTTTTTTCCAGTAGTCAATTCCAGTAGTGTTGGACCATAAAGAAAGCTGAGCACTGAAGATCTGATGCTTTTGAACTGTAGTATTAGAGAAGACTCTTGACAGTCCCTTGGACTGCAAGGAAACGAAATGAGTCAATCTTAAAGAAAATCAGTCATGAATATTCATTGGAAGGACTGATGCTGAAGCTGAAACTCCAATGCTTTGGCCACCTGATGCAAAGAACTGATTCATTGGAAAAGACTCTGATGCTGGGAAAGATTGGGGCAGGAAGTGAAGGGGATGATGGTGAATGAGCTGGTTAGATGGCATCACTGTCTCAATGCACATGAGTTTGAGCAAGCTCCTGGATTGGTGATGACAAAGAATCCTGGCGTGCTGCAGGCCATGGTATATCAAAGAATCAGACATGGCTGAGTGAGCTGAACTGATCTGAAACAAATAGGGATGGGTATATAGCCTCATCAAGTAACAGTAGGCTTCTATATGACTTCCTGAGCTCACAGTCATTTAATGATGTGGCCTGGTCTACCAGAGAGCACAGGATCTGGTTCCATAAACCAGTGCACTGTCACTGTCTTCTTTGTCAGCCTGACCCACTGATGGGCTGCTGTACCAACTCCAGGACCACCAGGTCCCTACAACCAGAGACTCTGGTCAGCTCTGTGGGTCAGTTAGCTGGCACTACACCAGAACTACCTCAGTTACTAGCCTGTTGTTAGAAGACTCAGTCAACACACAAGCAAGAAGACCCTAAAATACCGACCCACTGGAACTTGATCCTGCTCATCAGCAGGCCAACACAGTCTCTGCGATACCCTGGATACTGAAGCCAGTGTGTCAGAAACCAGCTCCACCAAACAGGAAGCCAACACCAGCTCCAGGGAACCCAGATATTTGGTCCTACAATTAGCATTTTAAAACTGGCTCTGGGACACCATGGTCCTGTAATCTGAGACCCCAGGACTTGGAATGCCTGCCAGTGGGCCTGCACTAGCCTAAAATCTGGCTTAATTCACTGGTGGAAATGTATCAACCTGGGATGAAGTTCCACAAACCAGGAGTAAGCACCAGTTTTGGAAAAGCCCATAAACTATAGCTAGCCATTACAGGATCCAGCCTGATACACTAGCAATCTGACTTAGATCTGGAAACCACAGCCCTGCAACCAGACATGCCAGTATGCGTTTCTATCCACCAGTCAGCTAGTACTAACACCAGGAGCCCCTGGGATTCCAAAAGCAGCCACCTCTTAACCTGGTCCTGCCAATTAGCCAGACCTAAGAGTAGCCACACCTACCAGATGACCACTGTAGTCAGGCTGCTACAACAGAAGGACCCATGCAGCCCATATAGGGATACCCCAGAATATATGGCTCTGTTGACCAAATAATGCATTGCTGGGACATATAGCATATATCTTTTTTTAATATAAGTTTATTTAATTGGAGGTTAATTACTTTACAATATTGTATTGGTTCTGCCATACATCAACATGAATCCACCACAGGTATACACGTGTTCCCCATCCTGAACCCCCCTCCCTCCTGCCTCCCCATATTATCCCTCTGGGTCATCTCAGTTCACCAGCCCCAAGCGTCCAGTACCATGCATCGAACCTGGACTGGTGACTCGTTTCATATATGATATTATACATGTTTCAATGCCATTCTCCCAAATCATCCCACCCTCACTCTCTCCCACAGAGTCCAAAAGACTGTTCTATATATCTGTGTCTCTTTTGCTGTCTCACATACAGGGTTATAGTTACCATCTTTCTAAATTCCATATATATGTGTTAGTATACTGTATTGGTGTTTTTCTTTCTGGCTTACTTCCCTCTGTATAATAGGCTCCAGTTTCATCTACCTCATTAGAACTGATTCAAATGTATTCTTTTTAATGGCTGAGTAATATTCCATTGTATCTATGTACCACAGCTTTCTTATCCATTCATCTGCTGATGGACATCTAGGTTGTTTCCATGTCCTGGCTATTATAAACAGTGCTGTGATGAACATTGGGGTACACGTGTCTCTTTCAATTCTGGTTTCCGGTGTGTATGCAACTGACAAACAACTAATTTCAAAAATATACAAGCAACTCCTACAGTTTAATTCCAGAAAAATAAACGACCCAATCAAAAAATGGGGCAAATAACTAAATAGACATTTCTCCAAAGAAGACATACAGATGGCTAACAAACACAATGGTACCCCACTCCAGTACTCTTGCCTGGAGAATCCCAGGGACAGGGGAGCCTGGTGGGCTGCCGTCTATGGGGTCGCACAGAGTCGGACACGACTGAAGTGACTTAGCAGCAACAAACACATGAAAAGATACTCAACATCACTCATTATCAGAGAAATGCAAATCAAAACCACAATGAGGTACCATTTCACACCAGTCAGAATGGCTGCAATCCAAAAGTCTACAAGCAATAAATGCTGGAGAGGGTGTGGAGAAAAGGGAACCCTCTTACACTGTTGGTGGGGATGCAAACTAGTACAGCCACTATGGAGAACAGTGTGGAGATTTCTTAAAAAACTGGAAATGGGACATATAGCATATCTCTTAAAAAGGACACTTCTCTAAGATTAAGAAGCATAACCAAAAAACCAGATGCATGGAAATAAAAGCAAGAGAATTAGGAAAAATAAATCAACAGAGGAATGTGTTTCAAAAGAAGGAACAAGCTAAAACCCTAAAAGAACTAAGTGAAGTGGAGATAAGCAATCTACTCACAAAAGTGTTCAGAGTAACTATTGTAAAGGATGATCAAAGGATTTGTAGACATTTTGATGATGACCACCTTGACCTATTTCTTTTTTCTATATCTGCAATAAGCAGTTAAGAGACATACCAAAAATTATGCAAATTATGATGGCAAAAACAGTAATTGTGGGGAGAAGGGACTATCAATTTAGGAACATTGAAATATGTTTGATATTAGGAGATCAACAACTTAAAATAATTATGTACTGATTGCTAAATATAAATCTTATGGCAATGAAAAAACAAAAATTTATAGTAGATACACATACACATGCAAGATAAAGGAATCCAAACATAATAAAGATAGCCATCAGAGCACAAGGGAAGAGAACAAAAAAAAATAATAAAGGAACTAAAAAGAACTGAAAATAGCCTCAGACAACTAACAAAATGGCAACAAATACATATAATCCATTATCACTTTATATAAATTGTTAAATGTTCCAATAACAAGACACATAGTGAGAATGGATACAAAAATAAGACCAAATACTGCCTGGAAGAAATACTTTTCAGATGTAAATACACAAAGATTGAGAGGCAAGGGATAGAAAAAGGTATTCCTTGCAAAAGGGGTAAGAATACTTGTATCAAACAAAATAAACTTTAAAACAAAGACTATAACAAGAGACACAGAGGACATTACATAATGATCAAGGGTTCAAACCAAAGCAAAATATATAACAATTGTGAATATATATATGTACCCAAGGGCTCATTTAAATACATAAAGCAAATATTAACAGATAAAAAGGAAGACATTGTTGGTAGCAATAGCATTCAAATACATAAAACAAATAATAACAGACAAAAAGGGAGAAATGGCCAATAATAGTAGGGACTTAGCAACCTGCTGACATCAATGAATAAGTCATCACATTAGAACATTTATAAATGACCTATCTTCAAATAATGCATTAGACCAAATGGACTTAACAAATAAATACATCATACTCTATCCAGACCAGCTGAATATGCATTCTTTTTGAAGTGCACATAGAATATTCTCCAGGATAGAGCACCTGCTCACTAACAAAATAATCCTCAGTAAATTTAAGAAAATTGAAATCATATCAAGCACCTTTTCTATCTACTCTCTATAAGATTAGAAATCAACTAACACACACACACACATACACACACACACAACAACAACAAGAAACAAGCATGGGTGGTTAAACAATTTACTACAACAATTTACTAAACAACCAATGAATCACTGAAGAAATCAGATAAAAAAAATACCTGGAGATAAATGAAAAAGAAAGCACATAATCCAAAATTAATGGGATAGAGTAAAATAATTTCTAAAGAGGCAATTTATAATAAAAGTCTACCTCAGGAAATCAGAAAAATTTCAAATAAATAACTTACCCATATATCTTATTGGAATTTTTAGCCACAGCAATAAGACAAGAAAAAGGAATACAAGGAACCCAAACTGGAAAGAAAAATAAATAAATAAATAAAAGTGTCACTATATACAGATGACATAGCACTATACATAGAACATCCTAAAGGTAACACCAAAAAGCTACTAGAGCTTATTAATGAATTTGTAGGATATAAGATTAATATACAGAAATCTCCTGTGTTTCTATACAATAAGAACAAACTATCACAAAGAGAAATTAAGGAACCAACCCCATTTATCATTGCTTAAAAGAGAACAAAATATCTAGGAATAAAACTAAGGAGGTAAAAGGCCTAGTTGACTTTTTTCTTTCTTTTTTTTTTTTTTTAAGTCTGATTAGGACCCACGTGTTCAAGGCATAGTTAAGTGAAAATAGCTATTTGCTAATATATGAAAACCTAATATTTGAAAGCTTACTGCCTGTAAAATATAGATGACATACTTGAGTATCATAAACAGTCCTTTTGCTGTTATTACAGTAAAATGACCCAATGGCCATTCAACAAATATTGTAGGATGTCTTCCTTAATTAAAAAATGCAGAGGTTTAAAACCAGATTCTAGAAACTATCCTGGTGGCTCAGTGGTAAAGAATCCACCTTTATCCAATGCAGGATACATGGGTTTGACCCCTGGGTAAGGAAGCTCCCCTGGAGAAGGAATTGGCAATGCACTCCAATATTCTTGCCTGGGAAACACCATGGACAGAGGAGACTGGTGGGCTATATTCCATGGAATCTCAGAGTTGGACACGACTTAGTGACTCAACAACAACAACAACATACTCTGTGGTGCAGGAAACTAAATTTGGGGGTTTCCCAGGGGGCTCAGTGGGTAAAAGAACCTGCCTGCAATGCAGGAGATATGGGTTTGATTCCTGTGTTGGGAAGATCCCCTAGAGGATGGCAAGGCAACCCATTCCAGTATTCTTTCCTGGAGAATCCCATGGACAGAGGCACCTGGCTGGCTACAGTCCATAGGTCACAAATAGTCAGACATGACTGAAGTGTTTGAGCATGTATGCACAAGAACCTGTAGTCTTTTACATAGATGTACCATAAAAAATTGGAAAGCAGATTTGGGCAAATTTGAAGTTGTTCTTGGTCTTTGGTGCTTAGATGCTATGCAGGAAGAGGATTCTACGGGGACAATCAAGTCATTTTCAGACTCTCTTCAGGCTCTGTCCTTCCTTTTATACCACACCAATCTGTTTTTTTTTTTTTTTTTTTTTTAATGTTTACCTCAGAATTCTGCAAACTAACCAATACCCTGTAACAAATCCCTTTTTGCTTACTCTAGTTGGACTTTACTGTCTGCAAATAATAATGCTAAGATACATGCTATTTATAAAAGAAGTAAGTGAAGCTAAAAAATGTTAAGTGCCCAAAGTCTCATGACCAATGATGGCAGATGCAAGGGACCCCTTATCTGCCCTGAGAAACATAATTGTAGACATTTTGCCTTTATGCACTTTTTCTCTCTTCCACACACATTTTTCTGAGTATATAAAATGCTGGAGTTGAGGAAAAGAAAAGTCTAATGCTTAATACATCATATAAAAATTTTAATACTGATAATAATTGAATATCAGAGTGATTTGACTCATTCATATTTTCTTAGAATGTTGTATAATTGTACTCTATTATGCTATTTGGGGATTAATTTTACTATAGGAAAGAAACACTGGGTCTTTTGGTTTACTTTGGAAAACTCCACATTCTGCATAAACATATATTTATTTACTTGTATAAACATTTTATACACTTTTTATATAAACATAATATTTATTTTGAAAAGGCATTGGAGTATTTTAATGTTTTATTACCTGGATACCTTTTTCAAAGCTGTGCTTTAGGAAAATGTTTTTGATAGCTCAACATATAACTAAAGAGGGAGTAAAAAAAAAAAAAAAAAAACCCTTAAAACTCCTAGACCAGTTTCTTTCTCAGTTATCAAATGACAAATTCCTGGATTATTCTAGTGGCTATAAATCTAAGAAGTAATTAGATTACTTAAACTTAGAAGAGAGAATTATCAGATAAAACCATGGCTTCAAGTTTAGAATGTTAACAAAAAAGAATATCGCTAATAGCTAAATAGTGGTAAAAATAAGTAGCAGTTGAAATAGCTAAATGCTAAACAATGCATTTTTACCATAATATTCATCATCCAAAGAAAACTTCATTAAAATAAAAATAAAAGATAAGCATTAGGGTTATACATTTCAAAATGTATCTGCATAAAGGTGGATTAATCTGCTTTTATAAATAGCAATCTAGAACAAATCATGCCATAAAATAAAGTTTATTTTGAATATCTATATAAGTATATTATCTACTTATAAAATTTGTAATAGTTAAAAAAATTCATTCATATTTATACCAATTTAATATTTAAACTGAGGCTTGTTTTATTTGAAAAACTTTCTAGCAAATTATTAAACAAATATTATTTTCTACCCAAAACAGATCTAAACATTTATTCTGCCACAATAGATTCACAAAGTGACCACCAATTTCTTCAGGTATTAAACATTTTATATTTTTAATTTTAGTTGAAAATTTAGTTTCAATGTTTGTTGTGAAATCAAGCTTCAACTACTCGTCCCATGTCCCTTTGACTTTTACCTTTCATTTATGCAATATTTAAAGTCTTCAGGAGCACTAAAACATTACTTTTAATTTATTGATCTTTGTGAGCATTTACTCATTTTCAATCTGAAACTTTTAAATAAGAACTTTGCTTTTTAATCATAAGATACACATAAAATAAGAATGAAAGATGGGACCAAGGAAGAATTCAAGCTATACTGTTTCATAGCCTTTTCTCAAATACCTTAGATCTAATGTTGTTTCCACAAATTTAAGGAGTGTTAATGTATCAAGCATATTTACAAAATTTATTTTAATGAAGTGTATGCTTTAAATAATCATTTATGCTTGTAAGGACACAGACAATTATATTATTCAAATTTGTTTTTAGTCTTTCATTGAAAACAGAGTTGTGTTGGATTTGAAACATCATTGTAATCCTTTGTGGTTTATATCCTATGTGTGAAACCACTATAAGCAGCATTTTTGTCCAGAGCAGAATCAATATTCCTGGATGGAGCTCACTGATATTTATATAAACTTTTATCCCATTATGAACAAGTAGATGTGTGAAAAAAATCATTCTGAAAATCCTGAGATAGCTAATAGAAAATAACTATCAAAATTAATAGATTTGAATTTAGAAAATAGATCTCCAATGCTTTTTCTATAGATGTGACAGTTCTTGATGAACGTGCCCTGGGGGAAAGAACGTTTTTAATAAAGTCAGATTGGCTTCAGTTCAGTTCAGTCACTCAGTCCTGTCCAACTCTTTGCAACCCCATGAATCGCAGCACGACAGGCCTCCCTTTCCATCACCAACTCCCAGAGTTCACTCAAACTCACATCCATCAAGTCGGTGATGCCATCCAGCCATCTCATCCTCTGTCGTCCCCTTCTCCTCCTGCCCCCAATCCCTCCCAGCATCAGAGTGTTTTCCAATGAATCAACTCTTTGCATGAGGTGGCCAAAGTACTAGAGTTTCGGATTTAGCATCATTCCTTCCAAAGAAATCCCAAGGCTGGTCTTCTTTAGAATGGACTGGTTGGATCTCCTTGCGGTCCAAGGGACTCTCAAGAGTCTTCTCCAACACCACAGTTCAAAAGCATCAATTCTTCAGTGCTCAGCTTTCCTCACAGTCCAGCTCTCACCATCCATACATGACCACAGGAAAAGCCATATTCTTGACTAGACAGAACTTTGTTGGCAAAGTAATGTCTCTGCTTTTCAGTATGCTGTCTAGGTTGGTCATAACTTTTCTTCCAAGGAGTAAGCGTCTTTTAAGTTCATGGCTGCAGTCACCATCTGCAGTGATGGCTTAGGCTCATTTAAAACTTCTTTAAAACATGTTAGATGGATTTTATATGACACACACACAAACACCAGAGTAATATCTGACTTATAAAATAGAAAAAAAAAATAAGATAGCCTTGAATTTCCAAAGTAGCTTGTCATAATCTACCATTCACCCTTATCTCCTGCTTCTCAAATCTCTAACAAAAAGAATAAAGTTATCTTTTCAAGAAAGATATGACCTGTCAGAACATGATGATCCCTTATTATCCTCCATAGAAAAACCCTGCTCTGCCTTGAACAATCACCACCTCCTTGATCCTCAGGAACCTTGGGCTAATTTCACTCCTCTGATCCCCAGCATCTTGTTAAAACTTCTATTGTAACACTCACTGTGCAGTCTTGGAATTATCTTAAGATATTTTTTTCCTTATTTCTCTTGCTGTCCATACTGTATATTGGAACACACATTTTGGTACAATATCTATAGTATCTTATATTATTTAAAATACATACATCACTTCCACGGATGATTTTATCCCAATCTTCTGAGTAAGAGATAGAGTATAATATATTGTCTCACATAATCCATAACTAAGTGGATATCATGTCTTTGAACTCCAACTGTTGTGTCCTTTCTCTCATTTAACACGTATTTCAAAATAAAATGTAATTTATTAGGAAAGTTATTCACAAGGTCTTTGATGAATGCAAACACTGTGCTTACTCTGTGCTCTTGCTCTATTATTGGAGACCAGAGCTCCCTTGGTTAAGCCTGAACATCCTTACAACTTCCTCATTATCCATTATGCAGGGGTGAATGCTAATATAAAAATGTAAGAGTACGGTTGGATTTTGTCAGTAAGTTGGAAAAAAAAAATATTGTTGGGTCACTAATATTTGGGCAGCTGGCCCTTGAGTGCTTGGTTCTTTTGATTAGAACAAGGACAGAGGAAATACTCCACAATTCTCCTCGATCAGTGGTAACCTAGGGTAACAGTGTCTGTGCAAAGTTGATATTTATGTTAATATGCTTGTGGATTTCAAATCCTGAAAGATGATGCTGTGAAAGTGCTGCACTCAATATGCCAGCAAATTTGGAAAACTCAGCAGTGGCCACAAGACTGGAAAAGTTCAGTTTTCATTCCAATCCCAAAGAAAGGCAATGCCAAGGAATGCTCAAACTACTGAACAACTGCACTCTTCTCACATGCTAGTAAAGTAATGCTCAAAATTCTCCAAGCCAGACTTCAGCAATACGTGAACCGTGAACTTCCTGATGTTCAAGCTGGTTTTAGAAAAGGCAGAGGAAGCAAAGATCAAATTGCCAACATCCGCTGGATCGTGGAAAAAGCAAGAAAGTTCCAGAAAAAACATGTATTTCTGCTTTATTGACTATGCCAAAGCCTTTGACTGTGTGGATCACAATAAACTGTGGAAAATTCTGAAAGAGATGGGAATACCAGACCACCTGACCTGCCTTGTGAGAAATCTGTATGCAGGTCAGGAAGCAACAGTTAGAACTGGACATGGAACAACAGACAGGTTCCAAATAGGAACAGGAGTACATCAAGGCTGTATATTGTCACCCTGCTTATTTAACTTCTATGCAGAGTACATCATGAGAAATGCTGGACTGGAAGAAGCACAAGCTGGAATCAAGATTGCCGGGAGAAATATCAATAACCTCAGATATGCAGATGACACCACCCTTATGGCAGAAAGTGAAGAGGAACTAAAAAGCCTCTTGATGAAAGTGAAAGTGGAAAGTGAAAAAGTTGGCTTAAAGCTCAACATTCAGAAAACGAAGATCATGGCATCTGGTCCCATCACTTCATGGGAAATAGATGGGGAAACAGTGTCAGACTTTATTTTTTCAGCCTCAGAATCACTGCAGATGGTATCTGCAGCCATGAAATTAAGAGACGCTTACTCCTTGGAAGGAAAGTTATGACCAACGTAGATAGCATATTCAAAAGCAGGGACATTACTTTGCCAACAAAAGTCCGTCTAGTCAAGGCTATGGTTTTTCCTGTGATCATGTATGGATGTGAGAGTTGGACTGTGAAGAAGGCTGAGCACCAAAGAATTGATGCTTTTGAACTGTGGTGTTGGAGAAGACTCTTGAGAGTCCCTTGGACTGCAAGGAGATCCAACCAGTCTATCCTGAAAGAGATCAGCCCTGGGAATTCTTTGGAAGGAATGATACTAAAGCTGAAACTCCAGTACTTTGGCCACCTCATGCGAAGAGTTGACTCATTGGAAAAGACTCTGATGCTGGGAGGGATTGGGGCAGGAGGAGAAGGGGATGACAGAGGATGAGATGGCTGGATGGCATCACTGACTCAATGGACGTGAGTTTGAGGGAACTCTGGGAGTTGGTGATGGACAGGGAGGCCTGGCGTGCTGTGATTCATGGGGTCACAAGGAGTCAGACAGGACTGAGCGACTGATCTTAACTGAACTGAACTGATGCTTGTGGAAATGCACTGTTGGAGTTAATTTTATTGCCCTTCATTTGAGGGCACAGACACAGTCTCTCTGTCCCTTGCAGTACAGTTTTTTGCAGTACAGTTTTTCCTCCCTGACTAGAAGGATAAAAAATAATGATATCCCATTCCTTTATTGCACAGTTTTCTCTTTGTTCCTCTACACTGAGCTTGAAAAAATAGGTGATGGAGCTATGTCTACTTCCATTTTACTAAATAGTCTGCATTTTGGACAAAGGAAGACAATCCATTTGGTCTGGACAGAGGGGAAATGTTCTTACATCTATCTGTGGTAGTAGTAGTAGTAGAATTTAATCTATTTGCAATAAGATAGATAAATATTAATAAATTGAAAGGATTCGGGAAAATGATCTTTGCTTCAAACATGACATCTTTCCCTGATCACTGTACAGAGGAATCATCTTGTGGTTTCAGTGTCATAATGAACAAATTTTCATCACTTCTATTAGTCTATCTTTATTCAGTGCAATTAATATTTTATTTTTACACCTTTGTAAATGCAATTGTATCTATTTAGTTTTACCCAAATGTAGTTTTCTTGTCATTTCACCTACTGTTGCAGTGAAAATAATGAAAATGCGAAGTGAATCAAAATGTATATGAAGAGTCATCCTATTTTAGGATATATAATGCTAATCATTTGATTGCATTTCTACTATCTCACTTCAACATATAATCAGTTGCATTGCAAGGACAGGAAAATTTCACAATTGAGAGCAAAAATGAACTAGTGTTTCTAAGGACATTACACAGGTAAAAAGAGAACTGTGGTTAAAATAAAAATAAGACAGGATGTGATTATTTAATAATGTAAAAATTAATGAGATAAAAACTTGGGAGTTATTTTTAATAGGAACAATCAAGAGCAGATTTTGACAATTTTGAAGAGTAAAATTTTCAAGAGTAAATATTTTGAAAACAAGCTAACTGAATACTGCATAAAATGAGGAGTGTGGCATCTACTAAGATAATAAAATACTACATATAATTACTATGGATGATGTCCATCTGTAAAAATGCTCAAAAAGGCAAAATTAGTCAAAGTAAATTAAATCCTTCCCTGTAATATTTAAAACTTTTTATAACATTGAATCTAAACGACATCCTCAAAAGTGCACAGCACATCTTACTAGAGTTCACTTTTCTTTATTAAACTACATTTGCATACTCTCACTGAGGGTGCCAAGGAGATGGTGTGTGAAAATACCACATGATTGTCAGAATGCCAAATTCAAAATTTCTGAACACTTTTTCCCTATTGCTGCACACCATATGCCCTGGTCTCTCCTGCACACTCCAGATTGGTGAGGATTTTTATATATTATCTTGTATGTAATGTGAACTATCCAGATTTTAGCACTGAAAGTCCTATATCACAAACTCCTTAAGTCCCAGAAAATCATAATATCAGGATGGTTGTTCTTCCAACTTGTTTGCTCTTCACATTATAGCTTCTGTCTTAAGGCTGTCTCAGAACCAGAATGTCATCAGTGCAGTTTTAGGCAGAAAGGGAGAGAGAACAAGTGTACCTCTATATTCCCTATTGTCACAGCAAAGGAGGCTGAGAAAAATTGCCAGTGTGTCCTGCAGAGGCTGTAGACGAGAAACAAGAAGCTGTTTTGTGGAACAGTCTTGAATTTCAGTGAATCAGCAGAGCCTTTCATTGGGGCTTGGCATTTGTAGGGTGCAGTGCATTTACAGGAACCCCTCCCCCCAAAAAAAAATTCTACATGTTACACCAGCACTGCGTGCTTGAGTTGAAACTCTGTGAAGTCAAAGGCTGACACCCAGGCAGTTGGTGAGACCAGATGTGTTAAAGCATATGGGGCATACCAGTAAGTGTAAACGACTCAGAACCAGTCATCCTCTTTAACTCGTTGATGTACTTTGCAAGGAGAGGAAAGAGGGAAAAGAAAAAGGATTTTTTTTTTTTGAGAATATTTTACTAAAGGAGACTGGAATGGGGAAGAAATGATTAAACAATTTTCTGTCACATTTTCCTGCCATCAGTGGATTTGGAGATTTCTTGACTTTACTTGAATTGAATTAGTTTTCTGCACAAGTGAATTGAGACTATTACATTTCAAACAATTGCAATTTTATTCAGAAAGGTGGAGATCTAAGGCTTAGGGGGAAAAAAAAAAGACAGAGCAATGAGGAATGAATAGATGATTACTTTCTCAGTCAAGTTGGAAAGAATAATCTGCTTGAAGATAACCCAAAGTCTGGTTATCACTTAAAAAATTGTTTGTAACTTTCCTCGTCTACAGAGACTGACTCAATTTCTCCACATTCATTTCTCCATATTTAAATAGGGGGGGATAAGAATATCTAAATCCTCATTTTTTTTTTTTAGAGAATAGAAAAAATGATATATGTTTCTGGCATATATTAAGTGCTTAACAAAAAAAATATTTTTAATGCTGTTATTGGTAGTATTGCTTTATATAAGGCCTTAAAAGTAAATTGAAAAAATTACCACAGATGTAACATACTGCAAATACCTGATATCTCCTTCTCTCTTATTTCTTATTTAATTTATCAAATCACATGTATGAAAATGTAAAACTCGCTTTTGTAAGTATTGTAATAATTGGCTGGTGACATTTTTTAAAGAATAAATTAATGGAAGTCTTCATCCAGTAATTTCCGGAAGGCAAAGGCTAACTTGTTTCTGCAATGCATACTATTTGTCTATTAAAGACTGAAATAAAATCACGAGGTCCCTAAAAACTTACTCATTGTAGAGGACTTCACTGCTCATAATGTTCTTCTAAAGGGAAGCATGAGAGGGATATGACAGAGAATTGAGGTCAATTCCACTTCCTCGGTTGAGAATTAGGTATGATTAATTTCTCCAAAAGTTTCTTCCTTTCTTTTTCTTTTTCTTATATTTTGTCCTGTTTCTCCACACTGAGAGAAGCAGATATGTGCACAGGTAGGTTCCAAAGGTAAATATGTTATTTTCATACATTTGAGAATGAACACCCACAATACACACATGCATGTATACACATACACACATATACAGATATATGCCTGTATGCACAGAAACACAAACATAATTTTCCTTAGATAGACACTTGCTCAAATTTATTTGGTACCTTGAGACTTTTTTTTTTTTTGGAAGAGTGACTCTACTGTTTTATACACCACTGCTTTATTATCTTGAAAAGAAGCATGTATTTATAGTGTCTTGTTTTTGGTTATATCTGCAGAGGAGGCAATGGTACCCCACTCCAGTACTCTTGCCTGGAACATCCCATGGACAGAGGAGCCTGGCAGTCCATGGGACCACTAAGAGTCAGACACGACTGAGCGACTTCACTTTCACTTTTCACTTTCATGCATTGGAGAAGGAAATGGCAACCCACTCCATTGTTCTTGCCTGGAGAATCCCAGGGATGAGGCAGCCTGGTGGGCTGCTGTCTATGGGGTCACACGGAGTCGGACACAACTGAGGTGACTTAGCAGCAGCAGCAGCAGTCTCCTTTGGGTTTGGTTGCTTTAGTTTTGAAATGGAATTTATTTCAGAAAATTAGTTATGGAATGCTCCTGCTAAGTCACTTCAGTCGTGTCCGACCCTGTGCAACCCCATAGACAGCAGCCCACCAGGCTCCTCTGCCCCTGTGATTCTCCAGTCAAGAATACTTGAGTGGGTTGTCATTTCCTTCTCTAATGCATGAAAGTGAAACGTTAAAGTGAAGTCGCTCAGTCCTGGCTGAACCTTTGCAACTCCATGGACTGTAGTCCACCATGCTCCTCCTTCCATGGGATTTTCCAAGCAAGAGTACTGGAGTAGGTTGCCATTTCCATCTCCAAGTTATGGAATATCACATTTGAAAAGAATTCACTGGAGAAGAATATTAAAAAAATCATTTAAAGCAATTTATTATAAAGCCCAACTCTAAAAAGGGATTAAGAACTTAGTATGAAATAAACACTGACTTGTTTTGACTTCACTTTCGCTTTTCACTTTCAAGCATTGGAGAGGGAAATGGCAACCCACTACAGTGTTCTTGCCTGGAGAATCCCAGGGACAGGGGAGCCTGGTGGGCTGCTGTCTATGAGGTCGCACAGAGTTGGACACGACTGAAGTGACTTACTTACCTTGTTTTCCATAGTAATTATTTAACAAATCTTTAGTGTTTCTTTATTTTGAAGAAAAAACATACTTGATTTAGTATTACAACTTAAAACAGGTATAAATTTTAAAAAATGAAATTGGATTTTAAGAAATATCTTTGGGGGTGCATTTAAGATTTAATAAATTTCAAAAACATTTGTCATCATACCTTCAGTTTTATTGCATTAAACAGTTGGCACTATTTTCAGATAACTAGGGCATATTAACCAGGCTAAGAAAAAGTTTTGAAATTCTAACTTTTTGTAAAATATATATATATATATATATATATATATATATATATATATATATTGTACCAAATAATACATATATCTTGCCAGAATTAAGCATTTTAGGAAGGTAGCGAAATAATGTTCAAAATTCCCAAACTACACTTCAACAGTACATGAACTTAGAACTTCCAGATGTTCAAGCTGCATTAAGAAAATATAGAGGAACTAGAGATAAAATTGGCAACATCTGTTGGATCATAGAAAAAGCAAGATAATTTAAAACAAAAACAAAAAAACATCTATTTCTGCTTCATTGACTATGATAAAGCCTTTGACAGGTTGGATTACAACAAACTATAGAAAACTCTTCAAGACATGGGAATACCAGACCACTTTACCTACCTCCTGTGAAATCTGTATGTAGGTCAAGAAGCAAGAATTAGAACCAGACATGGAACAAGAGACTGGTTAAAAATTAGGAAAGGAGTACATCAAGGCTGTATAAATAATTAACATATATGCAAAGTACATCATGTAAAATGCTGGGCTGGATGAGCCACAAGATGGAATCAAGATTGCCAGGAGAATTATAAATAACCTCAGATATGCAGATAACATCACCCTTATGGGAGAAAGAAATGAGGAACTAAGGAGCCTCTTGACAAAAGCCAAAGAGGAGAGTGATAAAACTGGTTTAAAACTCAAAATTAAGAAAATGAAGATCATGGCTTCTAGTCCCATTCAGTTCAGTTCAGTTGCTCAGTCGTGTCTGACTCTTTGCAACCCCATGAATCGCAGCACGCCAGGCCTCCCTGTCCATCACCAACTCTCGAAGCTCACTCAAACTTACATCCATCGTGTTGGTGATGCCATCCAGCCATCTTATCCTCTGTCGTCCCCTTTTCCTCCTGCCCCCAATCCCTCCCAGCATCAGAGTCTTTTCCAAAGAGTTAACCCTTTGCATGAGATGGCCAAAGTACTGGAGTTTCAGCTTTAGCATCATTCCTTCCAAAGAAATCCCAGGGCTGATCTCCTTCAGAATGAACTGGTTGGATTTCCTTGCAGTCCAAGGGACTATCAAGAATCTTCTCCAACACCACAGTTTAAAAGCATCAATTCTTTGGCAGTCAGCTTTCTTCAGAGTCCAACTCTCACATCCATACAAGACCACTGGAAAAACCATAGCCTTGACTAGACGGACCTTTGTTGGCAAAGTAATGTCTCTGCTTTTCAATATGCTATCTAGGCTGATCATAACTTTTCTTCCAAGGAGTAAGTGTCTTTTAATTTCATGGCTGCAGTTACCATCTGCAGTGATTTTGGAGCCCTAAAAAAATAAAGTCTGATACAGTTTCCACTGTTTCCCCATCTATTTCCCAAGAAGTGATGGGACCAGATGCCATGATCTTCATTTCCTGAATATTGAGCTTTAAGCCAACTTTTTCATTCTTCTCTTTCATTTTCATCAAGAGCCTTTTTAGTTCCTCTTCACACTCTGCCATAAGGGTGGTGTCATCTGCATATCTGAGGTTATTGATATATGTCCTGGCAATCTTGATTCCAGCTTGTGCTTCTTCCAGCCCAGCGATTCTCATGATATACTCTGCATAGAAGTTAAATAAGCAGGGTGACAATATACAGCCTTGACGTACTCCTTTTCCTATTTGAAACCAGTCTGTTGTTCCATGTCTCCCGGGGTCCAGCCCCAGTTGGATCGATGGATTCCCTCAGGAGGACGGCATTGGCGATTGGAATAGCAAAGCAGAGATTTATTAGATTCTCAATAATAACTGGTTTACACGGAAAATCAATATAACCTGTGACACCAGGTTAGCTCTGACCACGAAGGCTGCAGGCGCCCTCTTGAATAGCAGGAGGTGCCTCACCTTAGGCACCTTCTCGAGTGGGTCTTAGAAGCCCAAGCAAATAAGGAGTCACAGAGGACCCTCACACTCCAATTATTTTGGTGTGAAGGAAGAACAGAAGGGAAAAGGAGGAAAAGGAAACAAGAAAGAACGACACAGGGAGACCAAGCTTCGGTGAGCAAGGCCTGTAGCTTTATTTTCAACAGGGGCTTTTTATACCCTAAGTTGCACATAGAGGATAATAGTGAAGTTGCTCAGTCGTGTTCAACTCTTTGAGACCCCATAGACTGTAGCCTACCAGGCTTCTCTGTCTGTGGGATTTTCCAAGCAATAGTACTGGAGTGGATTGCCATTTCCTTCTCCAGGGCATCTTCCCAACCCAGGGTTTGAACCAGGGTCTCCTGCATTGTAGACAGATGCTTTACCATCTGAGCCACCATAATAGGGGGTGTGAAATCATGCAAAGTCAGCAGTCTTTGATCTTATTGAAACCAGGCTTTCTTTTCTGCAAATTTACCATATACAAATGTTTTAGGTGATTTACATCATCTTCTGGCCAGAAGGCCTGTTAACATTTTATGACTCTGACAAAGGTTTGTCAACCATAAGACTTATTTACTCCAAGAGTAGTTATTCTAAAGTTTGGCACCATCCTCCGAAGGTGTTAGATAAAATTGCATTCCTAAAGGGCAAAGGTGCAGTGGGTTTACAACAAAGAAAAGAATGTATTACCTTAAGGGTCTAAAGTTGTTAACACCAAGGCCACTACTTATTTTTTCTGCATACCAACTATAGTAACTAATACACTTCCAAGGATACAATACAGGGGATGTGGAAACTTGGCAGCAAGCATTGGCTCAACAATGAAATCTACTAGTTCTATTCTGACAATTTCTAACTCTCTAAGAGGCTCTATACTATTTGAATATCTTAAGCTTCCCATGCCTCTCACTGCTGGGAGACTGTAAAGAATAGTATGCGTAGCTGTAGGAGTCCTGGTAAACCTGTCAGGCAAGTTAAAGAGCCATCTGAGGGGTTTGGATTGAAATGCTCCTATTATGCCCAGGAGGCTAATTAGCTAGAGCTCTAAGTTGATTCCCTTCAGAGAAAAGGTGGTTGGGGTAGCCCCCCGCCCCCGTGACTGCCAGAGGAGTTGGTGAAAGTCATGAAGCAGTAAAACAGACAGACTCTGGCTTTGGGGTAGAAGCTCAGGCAGATCCGGGGGCGGGGGGGTGGGTGGTGTTCCAGCCCTGACTCGCCTTTGCATATCAGGGCTCTCTGCATGACCTTTGCCATGGGTGAGAACTCCAGTGCTGGCTCCTGGCACATGTCCAGTTCTAACTGTTGCTTCCTGACCTGCATACAGGTTTCTCAAGAGACAGGTCAGATGATCTGGTATTCCCATCTCTTTCAGAATTTTCCACAGTTTATTGTGATCCACACAGTCAAAGGCTTTGGCATAGTCAATAAAGCAGAAATACATGTTTCTCTGAAACTATCTTGCTTTTTTGATAATCGAGCTGATGTTGGAAATTTGATCCCTGATTCCTCTGCCTTTTCTAAAACCAGCTTGAACATCTGGAAGTTCATGTTTCACGTATTGCTGAAGCCTGGCTTGGAGAATTTTGAGCATTACTTTACTAGCGTGTGAGATGAGTGCAATTGTGCGGTAGTTTGAGCATCCAGTCCCATTACTTCATGGCAAATAGATGAGGAAACAATGAAAGTGACAGACCTTATTTTCTTGGTCTCCAAAATCTTGCATATCCTGACTGCAGCCATGAAATTAAAAGATGCTTGATCCTTGGAAGAAAAGCTGTGACAAATGTAGACAGCATATTAAAAAAGACATACATTGCTTTGCTGACAAAGGTCCATATAGTCAAAGCTATTGCTTTTCTAGTAATTATGTATGGGTATGAGAGGTGGACCATAAAGAAAGCTAAGTGTCCAAGATTGATGCTTTTGAACTGTGGTGCTAGAGAAGATTCTTGAGAGTCCCTTGGACTGCAAGGAAGTCAAAACAGTCAATCCTAAAGGAGATAAGTCCTGAATATTCATTGGAAGTACTATGCTGAAGCTGAAACTTTCGTACTTTGGCATATTGATGTGAAGAGCCAACTCATTAGGAAAGACCCTGACACAGGAAAGATTGAAAGCAGGAGAACTGGACAACAGAGGATGAAATTGTTGGATGGCATACCCTACTCAATGGAAATGAGTTTAGCAAACTCCAGGAGATGATGAAGGACAGAGAGCTGCTGTGCTACAGTCCTGGGGTCTCAAAAAGTTGGAACCAACTGAGTAACTGAAGAACAACCACAAGGAAGGGTAGAAGGTATAAATTAACCTTTCGCTGTTCCTTAGTCTTAGTACTTGAGATACTATGATATTTAATGCTATATTTCCTTACTCCCTTTCCTTTTTTCCTCCTTTCCCTTTCTTTCCATGAAAAGATATCCAAGAAAATACTAATTGTGCTGATTCCATCAATCCTTTTTTATTTGCCCTCTACTTAAAAATAATTTATTTTTTCTGTTGTAATAAGATTTAATAATTTATACACTTAAGCACAAATTTAATGTTTTATTATTTTTTAGCATTAATTAATTTGAGGTTTTTTTGTTTGTTTGTTTTTTAAGAATGACTGAGTCAGGCAGGGGAAGAATTTATTCCTAGAGGAAAAGACTATGTCCAGCTAAGTGACAGGAAAGTTAAAATTTAGTCAAAGTTGTTTTACTCTAAATATCATTCAAAGGTATGCATATAAATTGAAGAAAATTTTAAAACGTTATAAGATTATATTAGGGTAATCAGAGAGACATTTTATGTCCACATGAGTTGCAAATACATTTTACTGCTAAATCAGGTAAAGGTTAAAATCATTCTTTCATGGGTAAAGTGACAGTTGAAGTCTTGTGATATTGCCATTATTAAGATGAAATAAAGTTTAATGTAATATAGAGAAATGAAAAACTATCAGAGCAGCAGTGTGTTAAAACATGTTTGATTCATATATTGCCAATATGAATATCTCAGAATAACCAGAGTAGACTATCATGTAAAAATACTTTATGATCAGCTCACATTAAAATTATACAAAGTATTTCTTAAAAATAAAACATGACTCCCCCTTTGCTCCTCCTGGTCACATATATTTCCCTCCTGTCTCTTCTTTTCTCTGTATAACTCTATAAATATTTCTGGGTGTTCCTGGCTGTAGAGAGTTGTTTTGACATTAACCTAGGGGTTTTATCTTCTTTGTTGTATGGATGGAGAACACTTGAGGCTACTGTAAGAGAAAGACTGAAACCCAGAGGCAGGAGGCTTAACTTCAGAACTTCAGAACATCAGAGAACTCCTGGAATCAGGGAAAAGTAATAGAAAAGAGCTCATCCAAGTCTCCATTCCTACACGGAAACCAAACTCCACCAAAGAGCCCACAAGTTCCAGTGCAAGACACATCAAACTAATTCTCCAGCAAAACAGAAACACAACCCTGAAGATTAAAAGACAGGATAGGATGCCCAAAGCCATGCCAAGCCCAAAACTCACTAGTGGACACTTCACTGCACTCCAGAGAAGAGATCCACCAGGTCACATACACAAGTTCCCCCAACCAGGAAACCTTGATAACTCACTGCTCCAACCCCACCCACAAGGAGCAGACTCCACAGTTAAAAGAAACCACAAACGTTCAGCCTGTAGAAAAGGCATCCCAAACCCAGCAATCTAAACAATATGTAAAGGTAGAAAAATATTCACCAAGGGAAGGAACATAACAAAAACCCACCAAACCAAACAGAAGAGGAGGAGATAGGGAATCTACTTGAAAAATAATTCAGAATAATGATAATAAAGGTGATCCAAAATCTTGAAAGAAATACAGTTACAAATAAATAGACTAAAGACAAGGATTGAGAAGATGCAATAAATATTTAACAACTTAGAAGTAAAGAAGAGTCTATCAGTAATGAACAATTCAATAACTGAGATTAAAAGAGGGAACCAACGGTAGAATAACTGAGGCAGAAGAGAGGATACGTGAGGTGGAAGATAGAATGGTGGAAATAAATGAAATAAAGACGAAAAATAATTAAAATAAATGAGGACAACCTCAGAGACAGCTGGGACAATGTTAAACATATCAATATTTGAATGATAGGTGTCCCAGAAGAAGACAAAAAGAAAGGACAAGAGAAACTACTTGAGGAGATAATAGTTGAAAAATTCCCTGAAATGGGGAAGAAAATAGCCACCCAAGTCCAAGAAACCCAGAGAGTCCCAAACAGGATAAACCCAAGGTGAAACACCCTAGGACACATATTAATCAAACTAACCAAAATTAAACACAAAGAGTAAATATTAAAAGAAGCGAGGGGAAAACAACAAACGAAGCACAAGGTGAACCCCATAAGGAAAACAGCTGATCTTTCAATAAAAACTCTTTATATCAGAAGGGAATGGCAGGACATAAAGTGATGAAAAGGAAAAAAAAAAAAAAAACTATAACCAAGTTTACTCTACCCAGGGATCTCACTCAGATATGTAGGAGAAATCAAAAGCTTTACAGACAATCAAAAACTGACAGAAAAGCAAAAAAAAAAAAAAAAAAAAGAATTCAGCATCACCAAAACAGCTCTTCAACAAATGCTAAAGGATCTTCTCTAGACAGGAAACACAGAAAAGGTTTATAAAAATGAACCCAAAACAACAAAATAAATGGTAATGGGATCATACTTATCAATAATTACCTTAAATATAAATGGGTTACAAACTCCAACCAAAAGAAAGACTGGCCAAATGGATACAAAAACAAGACCCCTATATGTGCTGTCTACAAGAAACCCACCTCAAACCTAGGGACACATACAGACTTAAAGTCTGGAGCTGGAAAAAGATATTTCATGCAAATGGAGACCAAGAGACAGTAGGAGTACTAATACTCATATTAGATAAAATAGACTTTGAAATAAAGATAGTGATAAGAGAAAAAGAAAGACTCTACATAATGATCAAAGGATCAATACAAGGAGGAGATATAACAATTATAACTATATAGGCACCTAACATAGGAGCACCTCAAAACATGAGGCAAATGGTAACAAGTATGAAAGGTGAAATTAACAGTAACACAATAATAGTGGGGGATTTTAATTCCCCAATCACACCTATGGGTAGATCAACCAAACAGAAAATTAACAAGGAACCACAAGCTTTAAAGGGTACAATGAGCCAGTTAGACCTAATTGATATCTACAGGGAATTTCACCCTGAAACAGTGGATTTCCCTTTTTTCTCAAGTGCACACAGAACATTCTCCAGCATAATTCACATCCTAGGCCATAAATCTAGCCTTGGTAAATTAAATAGTAAATAAATAAATCATTTCAAGCATCTATTCTGACCACAATGTGGTAAGATTATATGTCAACTACAGGGAAAAAAACAAAAAGTTATAAAGAGCACAGACATATGGAGGTTAATCAACATGCCCCTGAATAACAACAGACAACAGATCACAGAAGAAATCAAAAAGGAAACCAAAATATGCATAGCAACAAATGAAAATGAAAACACAACTCAAAACCAATGGGATTCAGTAAAAGTAGTGCTAAGAGGGAGGTTTATAGTAATGAGAGGCACAAGATAAACATCAAAGAAACAACATAACTTTATACCTAAAGCAACTAGGAAAAGAAGAATAGAAGAACCCCAAAGTTAGTAGAAGGAAAGAAATCATAAAAAACAGAGCAGAAAAAATTGAAAAAGAAACAAAAGAGAGCAACAAAACTAAAAGCTCATTCTTTGAGAAGATAAATAAAATAGACAAGCCATTAGCCAGATTCATCGAGAAAGAAAGGGAGAAGTATCAGTTCAATAAAATTAGAAATGAAATGGAGAAATCACAACAGACAACACAGAATACAAAACATCATAAGAGACTACTATGAGCAATTTTATGCCAATAAAACCGACAACTTGGAAGAAATGGACAAATTCTCAGAAAGTATTACCTTCCAAAACTGAACCAGGAAGAAATAAATATTTATAAACACATTACAAGCAGAGAAATCAAAACTGTAATCAAGAATCTTCCAACAAACAAAAGGACCAGATGTCTTCACAGATGAATTCCACCAAAACTTTAGAGAAAAGCTAGCACACTCAAACACTTCCAGAAAATTACAGAGGAAGGTAACTTCCCAAACTCATTCTATGAGGCCACCATCATCCTAATACTAAAACCAGACAAAGATGCAAAAAAGAAAAAGAAAACTACAGGCCAATATCACTGATGAACATAGATTCAAAAATTTACAACAAAATTCTAGCAAGCATAATCCGACAACATATTAAAAAGACTATACATCATGGCCACATGGGCTTTATACCAGGGATGCAAGGATTCTTCAATATTCACAAATTAATCAATGTTTTATACCATAATAACAAATTGAAAGATAAAACTATATAATTATCTCAATAGATGCAAGGAAAGCCTTTGGCAAAATGCAACACTCATTTCTAATAACAACTGTCCAGGAAGCACACATGAAAGAAACATACCTCAACATACTTAAAGCCATATATGACAAACCCACAGTAAACATTATCCTCAATGTCAAAAGCTTGAAAGCATTTCCTCTAAAATCAGGAACAAGGCAAGGGTGCCCTCTCTCACCAGTGCTATTTAAAATAGTTTTTGAAATCCTAGCCAGGATATCAGAGAAGAAAAATAAATAAAAGGTACACAGATTGGAAAAGAATATTATCTCAAAAAAAGAATAAAAGTAATATTCTCACTGCTTGCAGATGACATGATCCTCTATACCAGTTCAGCTCAGTCACTCAGTTGTGTCCAACTTTTTGCTGACCCTTGAACTGCAGTAAACCAGGCCTCCCTATCCATCATGAATGCCTGGAGTTTACTCAAACTCATGTCCATTGAGTCAGTGATACCATCCAATCATCTCATCCTCTGTTGTCCCCTTCTCGTCCCACCTTCAATCTTTCCCAGCATCAGGGTATTTTCAAATGAGTCATTTATTTGCATCAGGTGGCCAAAGTATTGGAGTTTCAGCTTTAGCATCATTCCTTCCAAAGAAATCCCAGGGCCGATCTCCTTCAGAATGGACTGGTTGGATCTCCTTGCAGTCCAAGGGACTCTCAAGTGTCTTCTCCAACACCACAGTTCAAAATCATCAATTTTTTGGCACTCAGCTTTCTTGATAGCCCAACTCTCACACCCATACATGACTACTGGAAAAAAAAAAAAAAAAAAAAAAACCAAAAAACCAAAAAACACACAGCTTTGACAAGATGGACCTTTGTTGGCAAAGTAATGTCTCTGCTTTTTTATATGCTATATAGGTTGGTCATAACTTTTCTTCCAAGGACTGCACCTCTTTTAATTTCATGGGTGCAATCACCATCTGCAGTGATTTAGGAGTCCCCCCAAATAAACTCTGTCACTGTTTCCTCATCTATTTTCCATGAAATGATGGGACCAGATGCCATGATCTTAGTTTTCTGAATATTGAGTTTTAAGCCAACTTTTTCACTCTCCTGTTTCACTTTCATCAAGAGGCTCTTTAGTTGTTCTTCACTTTCTGCCATAAGGGTGGTGTCATGTGTATATCTGAGGTTATTGAAATTTCTTCTGGCAATCTTGATTCCATGCTGCACTTTTCATTATGGGGGACTGAAATGAAAAATTAGGAAGTCAAGAAACACCTGGAGTAATAGGCAAATTTGGCCCTGGAGTATAAAACAAAGCAGGTCAAAGGCTAGCAGAGTTTTGCCAAGAGAATGCATTGGTCATAGCAAACACCCTCTTCCAACAACACAAGAGAAGACTCTACACATGGACATCACCAGATGGTCAACACCAAAATCAGATTATTATACTGTTTGCAGCCAAAGATGGAGAAGCTCAATACAGTCAGCAAAAACAAGACCAGGAGCTGACTGTGACTCAGATCATGAACTCCTTATTGCCAAATTCAGATATAAATTGAAGAAAGTAAGGACAACCACTAGACCATTTAGATATGAGGTAAATCAAATTCCTTATAATTATACAGTGTAAGTGAGAAATAGATTCAATATAGATCCTCTATATAGAAATTTATTCAAGAAATAGATTCAATATAGATCCTCCATATAGAAAACCCTATAGATACCACCAGAAAGTTACTACAGCTAATCAATGAATATAGTAATGTTCCAGTATATAAAATTAATACACAGAAATCCCTTGCATTCCTATACACTGACAATGAAAAAAAAAAAAAAAAAAAGAAATTAAGGAAACAGTTCCATTCGGCATTGCAATGAAAATAATAAAATATTTATGAATCAGTTCAGTTCAGTCGCTCAGTCCTGTTCAACTCTTTGCAACCCCATGAATCACAGCACACCAGGCCTCCCTGTCCATTACCAACTCCCTAAGTTCACTCAGATTCACGTCAATCGAGTCAGTGATGCCATCTCATCCTCTGTTGTCCCCTTCTCCTCCTGCTCCCCAATCCCTCCCAGCATTAGACTCTTTTCCAATAAATCTACTTAAAGAAACAGAAGACCTATATACAGAAAACTATAAAACACTGATAAAAAAAATCAAAGATGATACAAATAGATCTAGAAACATACCATGTTTGTGGACTGGAAGAATCAATATACTGAAATGAATACACTACCCAAAGCAATCTATAGATTCAGTGCAATCCCTATCAAGCTACAGACAGTATTTTTCACAGAACTAGAACAAAGAATTTCAGAATTTGTATTGAAACAAATAAAATCTAGAATACCCAAAGCAATCTTGAGAAAGAAGAATGGACCTGTAGGAATCAACCTACTGGACTTCAGACTATACTACAAAGTAGCAGTCATCAAGAAAGTGTGGTACTGGCACAAAGACAGAAATATAGAGGAGTGGAACAAAATGGAAAGACCAGAGATAAATTCATGCACCTATGACACCTTATCTTTGACAAAGGAGGCAAAAGCATACAGTGGAGAAAAGACAATCTTTTTATCAAGTGGTGCTGGGGAAACTTGTCAACCACATGCAAAAGGATGAAACTAGAACACTTTATAATGCCATACACACAAAGAAGCTCAAAATGCATTACAACTCTAAATGTAAGGCCAGAGTCTATAAAATTCTTAGAGGAAAACATAGGCAGAACAGTCTCGTGTATAAATCACATCAAGATCCTCTATGACCCACCTCCCAGAGTAATGGAAATAAAAACAAAAATGAACAAATTGGACCTTATTAAACTTAAAAGCTTCTGCACAATGAAGGAAACTATAAGCCAGGCAAAAAGGCAGTTTTCAGAATAGGAGAAAATAATAGCAAACAAAATAACTTACAAAGAATTAATCTCCAAAATATATGAGCAGCTTATGCAACTCAATAGCAGAAAAAAATGAACAACCCATTCAAAAAATGGATCAAATAATTAAACAGACATTTATCCAAAGAAGACTTCCTGGTGGTTAATAAACACATGAAAAGATATGAAAAGATGTTCAACCTCACTCATTGTTAGAGAATGCAAATCAAAACAACAATGAGGTATCATTTCACGCTGGTCAGAATGGCCACCATCAAAAATCTACAAACAATAAATGTTGGAGAAGATGTGGAGAAAAGGGAACCTCTTTCACTGCTGGTGGGAATGCAAACTGACACAGCCACTATGGAAAACAGTGTATGGATTCCTTTAAAAACTGGAAGTAGAACTGCCATATGACCCAGCAACCCCACTTTTGGGCATGCATAATGAGGAAACCAGAAGTGAAAGAGACACAAGTACCACAATGTTCATTGTAGTAGTTTACAATAGATATGACATGGAAGCAACTTTGATGTTCATTGGAAGACAAATGGATAAGAAAGTTGTGATTGTATACACTATGGAATATTACTCAGCTATAAAAAAGAACACATTTGAATCAGTACTAATGAGGTGGATGCATCTGGAGCCTATTATACAGAGTGAATTAAGTTAGAAAGAGAAATACCAATACAGTATATTAACATATATATATATATATATATGTATACATAATTATTCCATATATATATGGAATTAAGAAAGATGGTAACAATGATCCTTCAGTTCCTTCATTTCATGGCAAATAGATGAGTAATAATGGAAATAGTGACAGATTTTAATTTCTTGGGCTCCAAAATCAATGCAGATCATGACTGCAGCCATTATATTAAATTACACTTGCTCCTTGGAAGAAAAGCTATGACAAACCTAAACAGCATTTGGCAAAACACTCTCCGACATACATCACAGTAGGATCCTCTATGACCCACTTCCCAGAATATTGGAAATAAAAGCAAAAATAAACAAATGGGACCTAATTAAACTTAAAAGCTTCTGCACAACAAAGGAAACTATAAGCAAGGTGAAAAGACAGCCTTCAGAATGGGAGAAAATAATAGCAAATGAAGCAACGGACAAACAACTAATCTCAAAAATATACAAGCAACTCCTACAGCTCAACTCCAGAAAAATAAATGACCAATCAAAAAATGGGCCAAAGAACTAAATAGACATTTCTCCAAAGAAGACATACAGATGGCTAACAAACACATGAAAAGATGCTCAACATCACTCATTATCAGAGAAATCTAAATCAAAACCACAATGAGGTACCATTTCACGCCAGTCAGAATGGCTGCGATCCAAACGTCTACAAGCAATAAATGCTGGAGAGGGTGTGGAGAAAAGGGAACCCTCTTACACTGTTGGTGGGAATGCAAACTAGTACAGCCACTATGGAGAACAGTGTGGAGATTCCTTAAAAAACTGGAAATAGAACTGCCTTATGATCCAGCAATCCCACTGCTGGGCATACACACTGAGGAAACCAGAAGGGAAAGAGACACATGTACTCCAATGTTCATCGCAGCACTCTTTATAATAGCCAGGACATGGAAGCAACCTAGATGTCCATCAGCAGATGAATGGATAAGAAAGCTGTGGTACATATACACAATGGAGTATTACTCAGCCATTAAAAGAATGCATTTGAATCAGTTCTAATGAGGTGGATGAAACTGGAGCCTATTATACAGAGTGAAGTAAGCCAGAAAGAAAAACACCAATACAGTATACTAATGCATATATATGAAATTTAAAAAGATGGTAACAATAACCCTGCATATGAGACAGCAAAAGAGACACTGATGTATAGAATAGTCTTTTGGACTCTGTGGGAAAGGGCGAGGGTGGGATGATTTGGGAGAATGGCATTGAAACATATATAATATCATATATGAAACGAGTCGCCAGTCCAGGTTTGATGCATGATACTGGATGCTTGGGGCTGGTGCACTGGGACGACCCAGAGGGATGGTATGGGGAGGGAGGAGGGAGGAGGGTTCAGGATGGGGAACACATGTATATCTGTGGAGGATTCATTTCGCTATTTGGCAAAAACCAATACAATATTGTAAAGTTTAAAAATAAAATAAAATTAAAAAAATAATAAATAAATAAAAATCAGAGATATCACTTAGCTGAAAAAGGTCCGTATAGTCGAAGCTAAATTTTTTTTTTTCAGTAGTCATATATGGATGTGAGAGTTGAACAATAAAGAAAGTTGAGCACCAAACAATTGATGCTTTTGAACCGTGGTGTTGGAGAAGACTCTTGTGAGTCTCTTGGACTTCATGGAGATCAAGTCAGTCAATCCTAAAAGGAAATCAGTTGTGAACATCCTTTGGAAGGACTGATGGTGAGGCTGAAACTCCCATATTTTGGCCACATGATTCGAAAAACTGACTCACTGGAAAAGACCCTGATGCTGGAAAACATTGAAGGCAGGAGAAGAAGAGGATGACAGAGGCTGATATCGTTGGTTGGCATCACCGGCTAGATAGACATGAATTTGAGCAAGCTCTGGTAGTTGGTAATGGACAGGGAAGACTCACATGCTGCACTCCATGGGGTCAGAAAGAGTTGGACTGAGCGTCTGAACTGAACTGAATGACGATCCTTTATGCAACGCAGTAAAAGAGACACAGAGGGAAACAACAGACTTTTGGACTATGTGGGAGAAGGAAGGGTGGGATGATTTGAGGGAATAGCATTAAAATGTACATTTTATATATGGTAATATATAAAATGTATAGTACCATATGTGAAATAGATGACCAGTGCAAGTTTGATGCATGAAGCAAGGCACTCAAAGCCAGTGCTCTGGGACAACTCAGGGGGATGGGGTAGGGTGGGAGGTAGAAGGGTAGCTCAGAATGGTGAGACACATGTGCACCAGTAGTTGATTCGTGTCGATGTATGGCAAGAACCACCAGAATATTGTAAAGAAATCATTCTCCAATTAAAATAAATTAATTAAAAATAAGTAAAATGTGGTAATTTTAGAAAAAAATATTATTTTTTTAAAATAGAATATATAAAAAAAGATGATGCTCATAATGATTTATAGTAGTGCCTTCATGTATATATTTAGCAAAAGGGATACCAACAAGAAATGAACAGGGATGTGGACATTAAATTTTGTTTTATGAGTGTCTTAGCAGACACTTAGTGATTGAAGCAGAGCTGATGGTAGGCTATGCTCCTTTTTTTTTTTAATTTATTTTTTGTGATGATTTTTATTTAATTTTATTTTCTTTCCTTGATGTACAGTTGATATAATATTGCATGTTTCAGGTATACAACATCGTGATTCACATTTTTAAAGGATTATAGTCCATTTATAGGGTCTTCCCTGGCTCAGTGGTGAAGAATCTGCCTGCAATGCAGAAGATGTGGGTTCGATACCTGGGTCAGGAAGATCCCCTTGGAGGAGGGCATGGCAACCCATTCCAGCATTCTTGCCTGGAAAATTCCATGGACAGAGGAGCCTGGTGGACTGAAGCCTATTGGATCACAAAAGTGTCAGACACAACCTAGTAACTGAACAACTCCATTTATAGCTATTATAAAGTATTGTCTGTGTTCCCTGTGCTGTAGAATATGACTTTATAGCTTATTTATTTTATACACAGTAGCTTGTACCTCTTAATCCCCTTCCCCTATCTTGCCCTCTCCCCATCTCCTCAGCAGTAACCACTAGTTTGTTCTCTATGAGTCTGCTTCATTTTTGTTGTATGCATTAGTTTGTTATATTTTTTAGATTTCACATATAAGGGATATCATATAGTATTTGTCTTTCTCTGTCTTATTTATTTCACTAAGCATAATATCCCACCCAAATCCATCCATGTTGTTGCAAATGGTGAACTTTCATTTTTAATGGCCAAATAATATTCCAGTGCATATCTATATACAACATCTTCTTTATCAATTCATCTGTTGATGGGCACATCAGTTCCTTCCATATCTTAGAAACTATAAATAATGCAACTGTGAATATTGGAGTGCATGTATCTTTTCAAATCAGTGTTTTTGTTTTCTTTAGATAAATACCCAAGAGTGGAAATGCTGGAGTGTTTCCTTTCACTATATCCTCATCAACATTTGTAATTTGTGGTCTTTTTGATGGTAGCCATTCTGACAGGTGCCAAGTGATGTCTCATTGTGGTTTTGATTTGCATTTCCCTAAGGATTAGTGATGTTGAATATCTTTTCATGTGCCTGTTGGCCATCTGTCTGTCTTCTTTGGAAGAATATCTATTTACTTCTTCTGCCCAATTTTTAATTCATTTGGGTGTTTTTTTTTTTTATGTCAAGTTGTAAGGGCAGTTTATATATTTTAGAATTTAATGCCTTATCAGTCATAGCATTTGCAATTATTTTTTTCCATTAAGTAGGTTTTACAAAAGCATTTTTGAACAGCGCCGAGCTTCCTCAGTGCTGCTGTCCTTGCTAAAACCCATGTTGAGTCTCTCATAAAGAGGCATCTTAAAACCATATGACAGTGCACACTCCTTTTAAAAGGTCAGTTACCTTTCTGGTTTTTGTAGAAATTTGTTGGTGAGGAATTCTTTCTATAGGCATCACCATTTTCCTTAAATACGTCCTATGTCATATTATAAAGTTTTATTATAACTTCAGGGTAGCTCTTTTATAAATTAATAAAAATGTCTTTAAATGAACATATAACCATAAAATATGCCCTTAAGCTATAAAGGTTCAGGAGTAAAACTTTCTCTTTGAGGTGTTTTGGAGCTTGAGGAAAGCTAACTCCCCATAAATTCTCTTAATGAACAAACTGCTGACTACCAGATCACCCCTTACCTACAAAGGACCTACTGTTTATGATTTCATCTTCTTCCCTGCCATTATTCATGTTTGTGAAGTATTATTAAAATAACAATTATTTTTTTTTAATTTGCTGTAAAAACACTTCAGTTGAGAAGTACCATTTTAACAAAATTTTAAATATGAAGTACAGCACTGTTATCTAGAGGCACAATATTGTACAGATTTGTAGAACCTATTCATCTTACATAATATTGATAAATATCTATTCTCTGTTGAACAGCAATCTCCCTTATTCTTCCTCCCTCCAGTTCCTAGAATCCACCATTCTACTTTCTCTTTCTTTGAGCTTGGCTAGTAACACTGATGGAAGCAGAACACTGTAAGTCTTGATGATGCCAGGAAAAGGTGCTTGCCACCTGCCTTTGAATTGAACTCAATTTAGTTCAATTGCACAATTGTGTCTGATCCTTTGTGACCCTGTGGACTGCATGTGGACTGTCAGGCTTCTCTGTCTATCACCAATTCCTGGAGCTGGCTCAAACTCATGTCCATGCAGTCGGTGATACCATACAATCAACTCATTCTCTGTCGTCCCTTTCTCCTCCAGCCTTCAATCTTTCCCAGCATCAGGTTCTTTTCCAATCAACCAGTTCTGTGCATCAGGTGGCCAAAATATTAGAATTTCAGCTTCAGCATCTGTCCTTCCAATGGATATGCATGACTTATTTCATTTAGGATCGACTGGCTTGATTTCCTTGCAGGCCAAGGGACTCTCAAGAGTCTTCTCCAGCACCACGGTTCAAAATCATCAATTATTTTGTGCTCAGTTTTCTATATTTTCCAACTCACATCCATACATGATTACTGGAAAAACAATAGCTTTCATTATACCAACATTTTTCTGCAAGGTAATGTTTATGCTTTTTAAAATTCTGTCTAGGTTTGTAATAGTTTTCTTCCAAAGAACAAGGGTCTTTTAATTTCATGGCTGCAGTCATGATCTGCAGTGATTTTGGCACCCAAGGAAAAAAAAAAAATGTCACTGTTTCCGTTGTTTCATCACCTATTTGCTATGAAGTGATGGGACCGGATGCCATGATTTTAGCTTCTTGAATGTTGAGTTTTGAGTCAGCTTTTTCACTCTCCTTTTTAACCTTCATCAAGATTCTTTAGTTCATCTTCACTTTTGCCATAAGGGTGCAGTCATCTGCATATCTGAGGTTATTGATATTTCTCCTGGCAACCTTGATTCCAGTTCATGTTTATCCAGTCTAGTATTTTGAATAGTGTATCCTGCATATAAGTTAAATAAACAAGGTGACAATATATAGCCTTGACGTACTCCTTTCCCAATTTGGAACCAGTCCATTATTCCATGTCTGCTTCCAACTGTTGCTTCCTGACCTGCATATAGTTTTCTCAGGAAACAGATAAGGTGGTGTGATATTATCATCTCTTTAAGTATTTTCCACAGTTTGTTGTGATCCACAGAGTCAAAGGTTAGCATAGTCAATGAAGTAGAAGTTTCTCTGGAACTCTCTTGCTTTTTCTATGATCCACCGGATGTTGGCTATGTGATCTCTGGTTCCTCTGCCTTTTCTAAAACAAGCTTGAACATCTGGAAGTTCTCAGTTCATGTACTGTTGAAGCCTAGCTTGGAGAACTTTCACAATACTTAGCCAACATATGAGAAGAGCGCAATTCGATGGTGGTTTGAATATTATTTTGCATTGTCTTTCGTTGGGGTTGGAGTGAAAAGTGATCTTTTCCAGTCCTGTGGCCACTGTTGAGTTTTCTAAATTTGCTGAAATATTGAGTGCATCACTTTCATAGTATCACTTTTGAGGATTTTAAATAACTCAGCTGGAATTCCATCACATCCACTAGCTTTGTTTTTAGTGATGCTTGCTAAGGCCCACTTGACTTTGCATTCCAGGATTGCTGGCTCTAAGTGAGTGATCACATTATCGTGGATATCTGGGTCATGAAGATCTTTTTCTAGAGTTCTTCTGTATATTCTGGCCACCTCATCTTAATATCTTCTGCTTCTGTTAGGTCTGTACTATTTTTGCCCTTTATTGTGCCCATCTTTCCATGAAATGTGCTCTTGGTATATCTAACTTTCTTGAAGAGATCTCCAGTCTTTCCCATTCTATTGTTTTCCATTCTATTGTTTTCATCTATTTCTTATCTCTCCTTGGTATTCTTTGGTACTCTGCATTCACATGGGTTTATCTTTCATTTTCTCCTTTGCCTTTTGCTTCTTTTTTCAGCTATTTGTAAGGTCTCAGACAACTTTTTTTTTTTTTTTAATCACCACAAACTGTGTGGATCACAACAAACTGTGGAAAATTCTTTAAAAAGTTGGTAATACCAGACCACCTTAGCTGGACTCTACTAAGTTTGTCCAGCTGCTTCCTTGAATCATCTGATAGCTTGTTTACTGTACCCCAGGCCAATGCCATATTTAAGTTCATATTAATTAAATTTATTTAGAGGTAAATAAGAGCTTGCATTACTTTCTTGTCATACTCAAGATGAAAACAGCATAGGTATTATTTCAAGGCTGAATTATACGTTTTTTCTTTATGCTTTTTAGGCTCTTTCTAAGAGGTGGCCAAGGTGTCAGCTCAGTTAGAATGTTGCCCCCTCTCCCATACCAGTTGGCTTCAATGGTACTGGCCACAGCAATGATCATTTAGGACATTGTTTTAGGAGCATTAGGCATTAGAAATGGCAGCAGTGATATCTGGCTTCCCATGACAGTGAGCAGGAAAACTCAACTACTGAGTGAAAACAGTAGTTGATAAAGCTGTTATGATTTTAGATATCATTGTAGGTTAACACTGGGAGACAGATGTTAGAAACATTTTCTGTAGTGAGTCTGATTGTACATATCTTAATTCTGATATTTGGTATTATTTGATATTTATTGTTTCATAAATAAATCCTCTGTTTCACTGAATTCTGCCATTCTTTCTCAAACGTAGCCTGGGCCAATATGTAAATGAATGAGCATGGTTGTACTCCTATATAGCTATTCATAGACATTGAAATTTTAAGTTCATATAATTTTCATGTACAATGAAATATGACTTTTTAAATTTTGTTTTTAATTTTTTAATTTTGTAACAATTGCCCTTAGTTCATAAACAATACAAAAAAAAAAAAAAAATGTCTGTCTGGGTTTGGCCTCCATAGTTAGCCTACCTGTATTGTAGCTAGTCTAGAGATGATAAATAGACCTATTACATGGCTAATCAGGTGATCAAAAATAGTGTGATAAATGCTAAGGCGAAAGGACAGGATCACCTAAAAAATACATCCAGACTGTTTTGATAGGTTCAGGAAAACGTCTTGAAGGAAATAGAAAGCTGTGTTAGGAAGGAAGGGTGGGAGGTACCAGCTATAGTTGGCAGAAAAGTGTGTGGATCCAAGTAGGGGTCAAAGAGAGTAAAGCCAGTTTAAGGAACTAAAAATATTGGAGTAAAGATGAACTAATTTTAGCATGACTGTGTAGTCTTAAAGTGTAAGTCTCTGCCTTGTATGTTTATAAATACATGTGTTTATTCTTGCTAAGAAACTGATTTTCTATACTTTTGTCCTTAGATCCCTTGACATGAAGTTTGAAGCTTAGATGCCAAGAGTCACTGCTTGTAACTTGGTCTTTTTGGTATTATTTGATATTTATTGTTTCATAAAAAATATCCGCAACAGCAAGGATTAATAGAGTGGTGATATTATTTAAGACCAGACCCTATCAATATTTTCCTTTGAGTTGCTCTTGAAATAATCATAAAAACATATTTCACATGCAAAGTGGATGTAGATACAAACCAAAATAAAAATAGCCTGTAAAGAAATTGTTGTTGTTTCTGTAGATATACAGCTTTATATATTTATAGCTGTATATATATATATGTATTATAACATATATATATATATATATATATAGAATATATATATAAGACATCCTTATAGAAAAGGAATTCCTTTTCTATAAGGAATAATAAAGGAATTAAGCAATATAGGAATTAATATAATTATATAATATATATAATATAATTATATTATGTCTATTTTATATAAATTAATATATAATTAATAGTAATTAATAATAAAGGAATTAATTATTCTATAAGGAATAATAAAAGAATTAAGAAATAAATGAAAGAGGCCAGTAACACTAAGGCCACATGTATTGCAGGTAATTGCTTCCAAGACAGAACAAAAGTCTACTTGAGTTTGTACATATTCAAAAACCCACAGTTACTGAGAATACAGATAGGTATAAGATATTGCAACTCAAGTAACTCCAAATTACCAAAAGTAATCACTGATGGAACACTTGCCTGTGTGAATGTTTCCTGACAGTAAATGCTTGTAGACACTCCCCTCTGTAGTTTCCACCCTCTGACTCCAGAATAGATCTCAATCCACATCCCCACTTTGTTTAACAGCTTTTCAAACATCTTCACATATTATTTCCCTATGTCTCTTGCATAGCTATATAGATATAATTCTTTCATTTAGATCTTTCAAACTTTTGCAATGTACTTGCAAATACTAGTTATATTTTAATTTTTTACTATTTATATAGTGAAATTCACATGCCTATTCCTAATATTTATTGTGATTTTCTTCTCTATAAATTGCCAATTATTTGCTTATTTCATGAAACTTCAACAAACCACAATATGTTTTTGTTGATCAAATCTATAACTTTCTTGTTACTTTATTTCTTGCTAGTGCTTCAATATAGAATACTGATATCTGTTTGTATCTTGATTAATGCCTCCTTTATTTATTTCTTAATTAATTTGTTGTCCCTTTTCCCCCTTTAGCTTACTTTAATTCATAAATCTTAACTCATTGTTAAATTCTACTATATCTATTTAAGGCTACATATTTTCCTTCTTCCTCTTTGTCTACATCACAGTTTTTACTATGTAATGTTTTACTGCTGTGCATTACTAAATAGATTATAATTTCAGTTTTGATTTTAGTTTATCATTGTTGTTTTTCAGCCACTGAGTCTTGTCTGACTCTTTGCAACCCCAAGGACTGCAGTACGCCAGACTTCCTTGTCCTTCACCATCTCCCAGAGCTTTCTCAAACTCATGTTCATTGAGCCATTGATGCCATTCAAACATCCCATCCTCTTAAGTCTCTTTCTCCTCCTGCCTTCAATCTTTCCCAGCATCAGGGTCTTTTCCAAAGAGTAAGCTCTTCATATCAGGTGGCCAAAGTTTTGGAGTTTCAGCTTCAGCAGCAGTCCTTCCAATGAATATTCAGGACTGATTTCCTATAGGATAAGCTGGTTTGATCTCCTTCAAGTCCAAAGGACTCTCAAGAATCTTCTCCAAAACCATAGTTCAAAAGCATTGATTCCTGGACACTCAGCCTTCTTTTTGGCCCAACTCTCACATCCATACATGACCACTGGAAAAATCACAGCTTTTTTTTTTTTTTTTTTTTTAAGATTTTAATTATTTTTTATTGAAGGATAATTGCTTTACAGATTTTTTGTTTGTTTGTTTTCTGTCAAACCTCATCATGAATCAGCCCATGGACCTTTGTTAGCAAAGTAATGTCTCTGCTTTTTAATATGTTGTCTAAGTGCATCACAGCTTTTTTTTTTTCTCCCAGGGAGTAAGCGTCTTCTAATTTCCTGACTGCAATGACCATCTACAGTGATTTTGGAGCCCCCTCAAAACGAAAGTCTGTCACTGTTTCCATTGCTTCCCCATCTATTTGCCATGAAATGATGGGACTGAATGCCATGATCTTCATTTTTTGAATATTGAGTTTTAAGCCAGGTTTTTCACTCTCTTCTTTCATTTTCGTCAAGAGACTCTTTTATTCCTCTTTGTTTTCTGCCATAAGGGTGATGTCATCTACATATATGAGATTACTGATGTTTCTCCTCTGGGTTGAGAAGAACCCTGGAGAAGGAAATGGCAACTCACTCCAATATTTTGCTTGGGAAATCCCATGGACAGTGGAGCGTGGCAAGCTACAGTCCATTGGGCTCACAAAATAGTTGGACAGAACTTAAGCAGCAAAAACAAAAAATATGTATTTATTATCAAAATGCACCTATTTTCTTTCATGCACTTATTTTGGTATAGGCTTTCATATATTCTCTCTTGTCCAGCTCTCTTATTTAGTAGGATCTTTCTTTCTGTGCTTTTGGTTTTTCAAAATTTGTGCATGTGACTATCATTTACTTTTGTTGCAAAGACCTATTAGTGTTGGCAGCCACTTAGCCTTCAGTGGCATGAGGATGTTCATTAGGGTCATGACCTGACAAGGATGTTTTCTTCAAACTTCTTCTGATACGGTGAGGTACAGTTCATTTAGGTTCAGTGAATACAGATAGAGGAGGGTGGGGGGCATACCATTTTCCAACTTTTAAAATTACAAATGGTTTGCTGTAAGACTAGAGCACTTTTGATTATTTCTCTCCTTGTCTTTTCTTTTGTGTTCCCTTAAGTCTCCGTTTTGTAAATCCATAGTGGTTTTTTTTTTTTTTTTTTTTTTTTTGAGTGTAATTTAAATATCAGGCTCCACTGCCATTTAAAAAGACTTCCTAGGCTGATAATTCTGTTTTTGTTTTTTTTTTTTTTTTCAGAATAGTCCTGGTGTTTTGTCTGGGATGAGAACCACTATTGTCTAACTCAGAAAATGAGCAAGTTGGGCTAGACTGCTTGAGCACTGTGTCTTAATTGCCTGGAGTCTCCTGGGCTTGGACACTTATTTTCTCTTCATATGAGCACCAAGCTTTGATTATTGCTGAAATTGCAGCGGCCTCTGCACTAGATTTCAACTCTATGTGTTTTTCCTGCTAACGTTTACATCATTCTTGCCTCTTTGGCAGCCATGACTTTCCCTCCTAGGAATCTGTCAAAATTTCTTAGTCATAAAAAATGTTCTTTTTAATTGCTATCATTGAGAAAACTGTGTCATAAAAAAGACTTTATTTTCAAAGAATTTAATTGGAAGGAGATGTAAAAGCATATGGCCACCTTGTCATCTAAATTCATCTTCTACCCAAATCAATTCAACAATAAACATATTCTTATAAAAAATTATACATTCTTTATAAAATATAGAGAATCGATAAGTAAAATTAAACAAGGACTCAAGAATTTGGGGATGGTCCTAAGATGGCAGAGGAATAGGACTAGGAGACCACTTTCTCCCCCATAAATTCATCAAAAGAACATTTGAACACTGAGTAAATTCCACAGAACAACTTCTGAATGCCAGCAGAGGACATCAGGTACCCAGAAAAGTAGCCCATTGTTTCGGAAAGGAGACTACATGCCCAACGGTAACTCCCAGTGGAGAAACAGTGCAGACACTTGCATTCGCCACTAGCAATCGTGGGTTGGTAGGAAGGCATGGGCTGCATTGCTTAGAGTAAGGACCGGGCCTGAATGCCCTAAGGGAAATCTGAGGAAACTAACTTGAGGTAGCAAACCAGACTGTGGGATAGCTATTCTGCGAAAAGCCCTAACCTAACACAACATCAGGCATGCTCACAGAACAAAGGACTGAGCAGAGCTAGCCGGCTGCAGACCGGCCCATTCCCCGTCGAAGACAGGCAGGCGAGGGCAGCCAGAGCCGGAAGGTGGCAATCTCAGCCCCAGAGAGGCATCATCTACCAAACTCCAAGAAGGCTTCCTTGCTAATGAAAATTTCTTGGGATTCTGGATGGTCGACATCCACTGGGAGCGTCACAGCCAGAGATCAGCTCCCCAGAAGAGACACTGCTGCTGCTGCTGCTGTTGCTGCTGCTAAGTCACTTCAGCCATGTCCAACTCTGTGCGACCCCATAGTCAGAAGCCCACAGGACTCCTCTGTCCCTGGGATTCTCCAGGCAAGAATACTGGAGTGGGTTGCCATTTCCTTCTCCAATGCATGAAAGTGAAAAGTGAAAGGGAAGTCGCCCAGTCGTGCCCAACTCTTAGCGACCCCATGGACTGCAGCCCACCAGGCTCCTCCATCCATGGGACTTTCCAGGCAAGAGTACTGGAGTGGGGTGCCATTGCCTTCTCCCAGAAGAGACACATGGCACACCTAAGAAAGTGCACCATTTGTACACCCAGAAAACGGAGCGGCAGGGACGAGGGAGGCCATAAGTCGCAGTGACTGTGCATGCCAAGCACCTGTCACCTGAGCTGCTCGGACCTGGGAAGGGCATAAAACGCAGACCCAACCAAGTCTGCACCTTTGAGGAGTACCTGAGTGCCTGAACCTGAGCGGCTTAGACCTGGGAAGTGCATACAACCCAGGGCCAGCCTCAGACAGTTCCCGGCAGAACAACCTAGAGCCTAAGCAGTGTAGACAGGGAAAGCACACACACAGTGAGGGATGGAAAACCCAGTGTGGCTGAGATACTGCAAACACATGCCAGTGTTATTTTTTTGCAGTGTTGCTCCCTCCCCACAGCACGACTAAACAAGTGAGGCTAAAAAAAGTGTCCACCACTGGTCCCTTGTGTCAGGGTGGAAATTAGACACTGAAGAGACCAGCAAACAGAAGCTAAAACAAACAGACGGAATCGCCTTAAGAGTGACAGGTACAATAGATTAAAAACCTGTAGTTAGCATCGACTACATAGGAAGGGGCCTATAGACCTTGAGAAGTATAAGCTGGATCAAGGAACTATCTAAAAATTAAACGACCCCACACTGTCCACAACATCTTTTATGACCACAATGCAGAAAGATTAGATCTCAATTACAGGAGAAAAACTATTAAAAATTCCACCATATGCAGGCTGAAGAACATGCTGCTGAATAACCAACAAATCACAAAAGAAATAAAAAAAGAAATCAAAATATGCATAGAAATGAATGAAAATGAAAACACAATAATCCAAAACATGTGGGACATTGTAAAAAGCAGTGCTAAGGGGAAGGTTCATAGCAACACAGGCATACCTAAAGAAACAAGAAAAGGCCAAATAAATAACCTCACTCTACACTTAAACAACTAGAAAAGGAAGGAATAAAGAATCCAGGGTTAGTAGAAGGAAAGAAATCTTAAAAGTTAGGGCAGAAGTAAAAGCAAAAGAAACAAAAGAGACCATAGCAAAAATCCACAAAGCCAAAAACTGGTTCTTTGAGAGGATAAATAAAATTGACAAACCATTAACCAGATTCATCAAGAAACAAAGGGATAAAAATCAAATCATTAAAGTTAGAAATGAAAATGGAGAGATCACAGCAGACAACACAGAAACACAAAGGATCATAAGAGACTACTGTCAGCAACTATATGCCAATAAAATGGACAACTTGGAAGAAATGGATTAATTCTTAGAAATGTTCAACTTTCCAAAACCAGACCAGGAAGATATAGAAAATCTTAACAGACCTATCACAAGCACGGAAATTGAAGCTGTAATCAGAAATCTTCCAGCAAACAAAAGCCCAGAACCAGATGGCTTCACAGCTGAATTCAACCAAAAATTTAGAGAAGTGTGAACACGTATCCTACTCAAACTCTTCCAGAAAATTGCAGAGGAAGGTTAACTTCCAAACTCATTCTTTGAGACCATCATCACCCTAATACAAAAACCTGACAAAGATGCCACAAAAAAAGAAAACTACAGGCCAATATCACTGATGAACATAGATGCAAAAATCCTTAACAAAATTCTAGCAAACAGAATCCAACAACACATTAAAAAGATCATACACCAAGACCAAGTGGGCTTTATCCCAGGGACACAAGAATTCTTCAATATCCACAAATCAATCAATGTAATACACCACATTAACAAATTGAAAAATAAAAGCCATATGATTGTCTCAATAGATGCAGAGAAGACCTTTGACAAAATTCAACATCCATTTATGATAAAAACATCCAAAAAACAGGAAGAGAAGGAACATGCCTCAGCCTAATAAAAGCTATATATGACAAACCCACAGCAAACATTATCCTCAATGGTGAAAAACTGAAAGCATTTCCTCTAAAGTCAGGAACAAGACAAGGGTGCCCACTCTCACCACTACTATTCAGCCTATTCTGGAAGTTTTGATCACAGAAATCAGAGAAGAAAAAGAAATAAGAGGAATCCAAATTTGAAAAGAAGTAAAACTCTCACTGTTTGCAGATGACATGATCCTCTGCATAGAAAACCCTAAAGACTCCACCAGAAAATTATTAGAACTAATCAATGAATATAGTAAAGTTGCAGGATATAAAATCAACACACAGAAATCCCTTGCATTCCTATACACTAATAATGAGAAAATAGAAAGAGAAATTAAAGAAACAATTCCATTCACCATTGCAATGAAAAAAATAAAATACTTAGGAATATATCTACCTAAAGAAACTAAAGACTTATATATAGAAAACTAAAAAACACTGGTGAAAGAAATCAAAGAGGACACTAATAGATGGAGAAATATACCATGTTCATGGATCGGAAAAATCAATATAGTGAAAATGAGTATACTACCCAAAGCAATTTATAGATTCAATGCAATCCCTATCAAGCTACCAATGGTATTCTTCACAGAGCTAGAACAAATAATTTCACAATTTGTATGCAAATACAAAAAACCTCGAATAGACAAACCGATCTTGAGAAAGAAGAGTGGAACTGGAGGAATCAACCTGCCTGACTTCAGGCTCTACTACAAAGCCACAGTCATCAAGACAGTATGGTACTGGCACAAAGACAGAAATATAGATCAATGGAACCAAATAGAAAGCCCAGAGATAAATCCACGCACATATGGACACGTTATCTTTGACAAAGGAGGCAAGAACATACAAGGGAGAAAAGACAATCTCTTTAACAAGTGGTGCTGGGAAAACTGGTAAACCACTCGTAAAAGAATGAAACTAGAACACTTTATAACACCATACACAAAAATAAATTCAAAATGGATTAAAGATCTAAACATAAGACCAGAAACTATAAAACTCCTAGAGGAGAACATAGGCAAAACACTCCATGACATACATCACGGCAGGATCCTCTATGACCCACCTCCCAGAATATTGGAAATAAAAGCAAAAATAAACAAATGGGACCTAATTAAACTTAAAAGCTTCTGCACCATGAAGGAAACTATAAGCAAGTTGAAAAGACAGCTTTCAGAATGGGAGAAAATAATAGCAAATGAAGCAACAAAGAATTAATCTCAAAAATATACAAGCAACTCTTGTATCTCAATTCCAGAAAAAATAAATGACCCAATCAAAAAATGGGCCAAAGAACTAAACAGACATTTCTCCAAAAAAGACATACAGATGGCTAACAGAACCATGATAAGATGCCCAACATCATTCATTATTACAGTAATGCAAATCAAAACCACGATGAGGTACTATTTCATGCCAGTCAGAATGGTGGCTATCCAAAATGGTGGCAATAAATGCTGGAGAGGGTGTGGAGAAAAGGGAACCCTCTTACACTCTTGGTGCAAACTAGTATAGCCACTATGGAGAACAGTGTGGAGATTCCTTAAAAAACTGGAAATAGAACTGCTTATGGCCCAGCAATCCCACTGCTGGCCATACACACCAAGGAAACCAGAATTGAAAGAGACACGTGTACCCCAATGTTCATCGCAGCACTGTTTATAATAGCCAGGACATGGAAACAACCTAGATGTCCATCAGCGGATGAATGGACAAGAATGCTGTGATACATATACACAATGGAGTATTAATCAGCCATTAAAAAGAATACGTTTGAATCAGTTCTAATGAGGTGGATGAAACTGGAGCCTATTATACAGAGTGAAGTAAGCCAGAAAGAAAAACACCAATACAGTATACTAACGCATATATATGGAACTTAGAAAGATGGTAACAACAACCCTGTATGCGAGACAGCAAAAGAGACACAGATGTATGGAACAGTCTTTTGGACTCTGTGGGAGAGGGCGAAGGTGGGATGATTTGGGAGAATGGCATTGAAACATGTTTAATATCGTAGGTGAATCGAATTGCAGTCCAGGTTCGATGCATGATATAGGATCCTCGGGGCTGGTGCACTGGGATAACCCAGAGAGATGGGATGGGGAGGGAGGTGGGAGGTGGGTTCAGTATGGGGAACACATGTACACCCCTGACGGATTCATTTCAATATATGGTAGAACCAATACAATATTTTAAAGTAATTAGCCTCCAATTAAAAAAAAAAAAGAATTCTACCCATGAGAGATAAATACATTTATAGCCTTGTGTTTGTGTTTGTTTGTGTTTCTTTTCAGGACTATAAGTGCTTAAATGTCAAATAATGTCTCCCTGGTTATGATGCCTAGATACTGACATTTCCATGTAAATATTGCAATTTTAACACTTCCATTATAATAAAATAATTTATAGCATCATATTTATGGCCATTTATGATTATTTTGTATGAAAATATAAGAAATATTCTAGAAACAAATTCTTCAAGTGAGGTTATTATTACGGAATAAAAGAAAAATTAAATAATTCAATATCACCTGACTGTATACTTAAATGTATAAAACAATGTAAGAATGTAGGTACACACATATAAACACATGTGTACTTATATACTTATGGACTTCCCAGGTCTCAATAGTGGTAAAGAAGCTGCCTGCCAATTCAGGAGATGTGAGAGATGCAGGTTCAATCCCTGCGTTGGAAAAATCTCCTATAGTAGGAAATAGTCATCCACTCCAGTATTCTTGCTTGGGAAATTTCATGGACAGAGAATCCTAGTGGGCTACAGTCCTTGGGGCTGCAAAGAGTCAGATACAACTGAATGACTGAGCATTGTATATATATGCACATACGTATCTAATCACTTATTATTGGCTATATTTTCAGTGTATTCCTTATGTTTCCCAGCATTTAAATATTTATACTTTTACTCATTTTTATTATTATTCATGTTTTGTTATTGCTTTATTATCAATTTAAATCTTTTACAAATTTATGAAAATGAATCATATTGTTTCTAATTTTTCTTTTGCTTTTAAATTTAGTTTCTTGATACACATAATGTTTATAAATCTACATAGTCAGATTACTTAGTACTTTCTATTTTTTCTTTGTCATATTTCTAAAGATATTTTCATTCTCAATTATATCAATATCCACTTATATTTTCTTCCAATATAATTTTAAATTTCACATGACAACATTTTAATCCATTAGAAAGCAATTTTATTGAAACAGTATAGTATCACTAGAACATAATAAGTTTATATATTTTTATTTATGTGTTTGTAGCATCTATCCTCTTTGATGATACATTTACTGTCACTATCATTGCAGTTATGAATTAACTGATTAGAATTAAAAATATCACTTAACTAGTATCCTTCAATACAAAGATAACTAAGTTGCCATTAAAGAAAAGAAAAAAAAAAAAAAAAGAAAAAAAAAAAGGAATTGACCCTGATTGAAATAGACTGAAAATTTCAGAAATATTCTTTCAGTTAAAGTAGCAAACTAAATCAGTGCAAAGGAGTGCATTATTTAAAAAATTATGTTGAAATATTTATATCAAATTTTAGAAAGTAAAAATAAGTAAAATGTTGGATTTCTATTTCACATCAGACACCAATATTTTTCATATCTAATACATGTGAAATACAGATATCAATAATGGAAAAATATTAGTAATTAATACAACTGATAAAGTTTTAAAAAGTGAGGTGACTTTTATATTATATATATTCAGAAAGGATGTCTCCTTTAAGAACTCCTTTTCAACATCATACTTCAAGTCTTGGCTAATTCAATAAAACAATAAAAACAAATACAATTTTGGTTACAGGTGACATGATTGTCTATTAGAAAATGTCAAATAATTCATGTTAAAAAGGGATATTTACATTAGCAACAAAATTGAGATACATAAGTATAAATACAACAAAGCATGCACAAGATTTATATGAGAAAATCTATAAAATTCAGATTAATCAAGAGAACTAAATAAGTGGAGAGATATTTCATGTTAATTGATTAAAAGATTGAATATTGTCAATGTGAAAGCTCTTACCAACTTAGTCTGTAGATTAAATGAAATTCCAATCAAAATACCAACAGTTATTGTAAACAAATTGAAAAACTAGTTCTAAAGTTTACATGTGGAAGCAAAAGACTCAGAAAGCAGCACATTGTTGAAGGAGAACAAAACTGGGGACACTATCCAATTAGCTACAATATTTACTTTGAAGCCACAGTAATTTAGACAATGTGATTTTGACTTAGGAAAAAAAAAAAAAGATGAACAGACTAGTGGACTCAATAGAGATCCCAGAAATAGAATCACACAAATATAATGAAAAGGTCTTTGACAAAAGAGCAAAAGTAACTATATGTAACTTTGTATTGTATTTTCCATGTCTCTTGTAATTGTGTTATCATACTTCTACAATTTAAAGACTAAAAAATAAAGAGAAAGAAAAGAGCAAAAATAATTTAATGGAGAGATGATAGAGTCTTCACAGATGATGTTGGGACAAACTAAACCTTCAACCAGAACCTATAAAACTGTTAGAGAAAAACATAGGCAGACAATCTCTGGTATAAATCACAGAAATTTTCTTATGGTCCAAATAATGGAAATAAAAACATAAAAAACAAATGGTATCAATTAAACTTAAAGACCTTTGCACAATGAAGGAAAACAGCAAGGTGAAAAGACAACTCTCAATATGGGAGAAAATAATAGCCAATGAAACAACTGACAAATAATTAATCTCCAAAATATACTAGCAGCTCATATAGCTCAATACCAGAAAAACAAACAACCCGATCAAAAAGTGAACAGAAGACCTAAACAGACATTTCTCCAAAGAAGACTTACAGATGGCCAATAAACACACGAGAAGTTGGTCAACATTGCTCATTATTTGAGAAATGCAAATTAAAACCACAATGAGATATCATCTCATTCTGGTCAGAATGGCTATCATCAAAAAGTCTGCTGCTGCTGCTGCTGCTAAGTCGCTTCAGTCGTGTCTGACTCTGTGCGACCCCATAGACAGCAGCGCACCAGGCTCCCCTGTCCCTGGGATTCTCCAGGCAAGAACACTGGATTGGGTTGCCATTTCCTTCTCCAATGCATGAGAGTGAAAAGTGAAGATGAAGTCGCTCAGACGTGTCCCACTCCCAGCGACCCCATGGACTGAAGCCTACCAGGCTCCTTGGTCCATGGGATTTTCCAGGCAAGAGTACTGGAGTGGGGTGCCATTGCCTTCTCCGAAAAGTCTACAAACAATTAATGCTGGAGAGGAAGTGGAGAAAGGGGAACACTTACACCGTTGGTGTGAATGCAAACTGATAAAACCGCTATGGAGAACAGTATGGAGATTTGTTAAAAAACTAGAAATAAAACTACCATATGACCCATTAATCCTACTACTGGGTATATACACTAAGGAAACCAGAATTGAAAAAGACACATGGATCCCAATATTTATTACAGCACTATTTACAATAACTAGAACATGGAAACAACCTAGATATGCATTGGCAGATGAATGGATAAGGAAATGTGGTACATATACAAAATAGAATATTACTCAGCTATAAAAAGGAACACATCTGAGTCAGTTTTAATGAGGTGGATGAACCTGGGGTCTATTATACAGAGTAAAGTAAGTCAGAAAGTGAAAGACAAATAAGGTATATGAATGCATATCTATGGAATCTAAAAAGATAATACTGATAATACTACATGCAGGGCAACAAAAGAGACACAGACATAAAGAATAGGCTTTTGGATTCAGTAGGAGAAGGAGAGGGTGGGATAATTTGAGAGAATAGCATTGAAACATATATATTACCATATGTAAAAGTGGGAGTTTGACATGTGACATAGGCAACCCAAAGCCAGTGCTCTATAACAACATAGAGGGATAGGGTGGGAAGGCAAGGGGGAAGGGTGTTTAAGAGAAAGGGGATACATGTATGATTACTGCCAATTCATGTTGATATGGACAAAAATTATCACACATTTGTAAAGGAATTATTCTCCCATTTAAAAAATTGATTCTTGGCATAGTTCTTATACCTTTTACAAAATTAACTCAAAATTGGTCAGAAACCTAAATATAAAACAGAAAACTATAAAACTCACAGAAGATAACACAGTAGAAAATCTAGATAACCTTGAGCTTGTCAATTAATTTTTAAATACAATAAAAAGTGTAGCATTCATGAAACAAACAAGTAATAAGGTATGTATAATTTATTAAAATTAAAATTTTCTTCTCTGAAAAATGCACTGACAAGAGATGGAGAGGATTAGGCACAGACTAGGGAGAAATATTTGCAAAATACATATCTGATAAAGACTGTTACTCAAAGTATACTCTAAAACACCTCAATACAAAAATTTTAAAAATATGATTTAAAAAATGGGCCACAGATGAACAGACTCCTTATGAAAGAGTTATGTAAATGGAAAATAAGAATATGAAAAGATACTCTACAACATATGTCAACATGGAAGCACAAATTAAAATGACAATGAAATACCTTATTTGCTTAGTGTTGAAATCCACAGCACTGAGAATGCAAATATTGCCAAGAATATGGAGAAAAAGGAATTCTCATTTCATTGCTATGAGAAATGCAAAATGATGGTCACTGTAAAAAAACAAGATGAAAAAAGTCAATCTGAAAAAGTTATATTATATGTGATTTCAAGTATATGATGTTCTGGAAAGTCAAAACTAAGGAAGATGTAGAAAAATCAGTGGTTTCCCATGTTGGAGGAGAAAGATAGGGATGAATAGATGGAAAAAACAGGATTTTTAATGCAGTAAAAATACTGTATATGGTACTGAAATGGTAGACACATATCAATATACATTTGCCCAAACACTTAGAATGTACAACATGAAGACTGAACTGCAAGGAAAATTATGAACTTTTAGTGATTATGACTAGTCAATGTAGGTTCATCAATTGCAACAAATATATTATTATGGTTGGAATTGTTGGTAATGGAGGAGGCTCTGAATTTGTAAAGTCAGAGTGTATATGAGAAATCTCTGCACCTTCCTCATTTTTCTGTGAACCCAAAACTTTCCTAAAAAAATAAAATGTTTCCAAAAATGTGATCCGTTTATAATATATAAGAATGCATCACACTCAAATTCAAACAAAAACATATATACTGAATTATGTATATTTAAATATTTATAATATAGAAAACCCTTTAAAGGGACTATTTCATTGCATTCTATGATTAAAGAAGTTCAACTACCAGTGGATATAAATCATAACAGTATGGGGGGAATAAAGGGCATAAAACACTTTGTCCTACACTATTTATTATGGCAAGCAATTTGAGTATGAAAACTAGGATAATTTTTACAATTGTAGGAATGTAGCTCTTAGAAAAATATATGAGCAATATTACAAAAAACTAACCAGTTTTCAGTTATGTGAGCATTGCCACATGAACCATGCCACAGTTGAGACCTGCCAAGTTAAGATCTGTGTTATATCTGATGTGAACTGGTGGTAGCTTGGGTGACCATAGCTGCCTTCAGCTTAGAATCTTATGTAAGTAGTAGGAAAACTCCAAGTAAAGTCGAGAAATCAGAAAAGTGGAACATGAGAGCCCTCTCCCTGTGTGCCCTTGCTCGCCCCCAGCTGCCAATCTCCCTGTGGGCTGTGCTTCACTAGCTCCCAGTCCAGTTGTCAAAAGGGACTGCATTTCTTCAAGAATATCTTGCAAATCTCAAATCAATTCCTCAGAATCCTGCTTGTACTTCTAAGGTTCAATGGGGATTAATTGTAGGAGAGAGATTCAGGAAACTGAAGGTCATTAGCCAAATCTCCTCCTTGAATAAACATTTCCTTATAATTGATCTTCCTTTTATGGTGAAAAAGGAGGGAGTACAGAAAGAAAAGTTTAACAAAGCTCGATGGTCATAACTGTGAAAGCTTGTATTTGGGATTATGTAATATTAAAGTACAAGCCTATATCCTTCTGAGTTACCCCTAGACTGACATTGAGAAGGAGAAGCATAAGTACACATAAATTCCCTTATGTATTTGCTCAGCATGAAGTTATTTAGCATTTTGATAAAATTTAGCATGTTAATTATAGTACTAGCTTTCCACTGACCTCTGTACACCATTTTCCTAAAAACAGGGGTCCCATCCTGATGTTTGGCTTAGACCACTGCACTGGCTTTAATTCTGTTCTTGAACCACAATCTGTCATGTATAAAATGCAATGCCTATGGCTGCCTTAATAATATGGGCCTACTCTTAGATCTCATTCAGCCCTACTGTGGCCTTTCCAATATTAGAGTTCCAAATTTCTCATGTTCATTTGAGACTTTCCTTGGAAAGTCTCAGACTAGAATTTTGTCCTATGTATCTTGGTCTGCTAAATTTATGACTTTTCATCTGATTCCTTGACTTTACCTGATACCTGGTCCTACTTCTACTTCTTCCATGTGTTGCTAAATTGGAGTACTGCAAATAATATTGTATTTACAACTGCTTAATTTTTCTCACACACTAGTGTTTTGTCCTTTGGGACAGAATTTCTGTATCTATCAAGGGAGTAAATGGCCTTTGAACAAAGGAAAGTAGCTTTGGACACCTGGACACAGTCATGACCAAGGGTGCAGGTGAGTGAAGTTCTTGCTTAAGACAGCAGACATTGATAGGGCTGAGAGCTTGTGACTGCCCAAGACATTCACAATCAAATCGGAAACTCTGATGTCCAAAGCAATGAACAAACAAAATAAGTATGATCAGCATTGCAAAATTGTGCCCTATTATTGAGACACTCCAGTCCAGTGAAGATAGACTTCTCCAACCCCAAGAATGACAACATATCATTTTCTGACTCTGGTTTCCTTACATCAACATGACTCACATGGTCCATTTTAAGAAAACTTGTCTCAGTGATATTATCCTGAAGCAACAGGATGTAAGAAAGACCTTGTTTCAAACACAAATCTTTCATTTAGGAATTGACCCACCTGAAGCACATGATTAGCTTTCCTAAGCTTCTGCATTCCTTTTTCATAAAATGGGGTAAAAATGTAAAATAATTTATGAATAAAACTGACATGGAGAATGTAAATATAAACTAAAAGAGAATTTAGGACAAAACGAAATCCATTTTTTTTTTTTTTTGGAGGTTAATCCTCCCCAAATTCTTTCCAGCCAAAGATGAAGAAGCTTTATACAATCAACAAAAACAAGACCAGGAAATGACTGTGACTCAGATCATGAACTTCTTATTGGCAAATTTCAGACTTAAATTGAAGAAAATAGAGAAACTCACTAGACCGTTCAGGTATGACCTACCTAAAATTCCTTGAAATTATGCATTTGAAGTGACAAATAGATTTAAGAGTTAGATCATATAGATAGAGTGCCAAGGAACTATGGATGGAGGTTCATGACATTGTACAGGAGGCAATGAACAGGACTATCCCCAAGAAAAAGAAATGCAAAAAAGGCACAATGGTTGACTGATGAGGCCTTACAAATAGCTGAGAAAAGAAGAGATGTGAAAGGCAAAGGAGGAGAAGAAAGATATACCCATATGAATATAGAGTTCCAATAGCAAGGAGAGATAAGAAATAGATGAAAACAATAGAATGTCAAGTCAGTATACGGCAAAACCAATTCAATATTTTAAACTAAAATAATTAATTAATTACAAAATAGAATGAGAAAGACTAATGATCTCTTCAAGAAAATTAAAGATACCAAGGGAACATTTCATGCAAAATGGGCACAATAAAGGGCAGAAATAATATGGACCTAATAGAAGCATAAGATATCAAAAGGAGGTGGCCAGAATATACAGAAGAACTATAGAAAAAGGATCTTTATGACCCAGATAACCACAATGGTGTGATCACTCACCTAGAGCCAGACATCCTGGAGTGCAAAGTCAAGTGGGCCTTAGGAAGCAATACTACAAACAAAGCTAGTGGAGGGGATGGAATTCCAGCTAAGTTATTTCAAATCCTCAAAGGTCATACTATGAAAGTGCTGCACTTAATATGCCAGCAAGGGTGGAAAATTCAGCAATGGCTGCAACACTGGAAAAAGTCATTTTCATTCCAAACCCAAAGAAAGCAATCCCAAACAACATTCAAACTACTGAATAATTGCACTCATCTCACATGCTAGCAAAGTAATGCTCAAAGTTCTCCAAGCTAGGTTTAAACAGTATGTGAGTGGAGAACTTCTAGATATTTAAGCTGGATTTAGAAAAGGCAGATGAACCAGAGATCACATTACAAACATCCGTCGGATCATAGAAAAAGCAATAGAATTACAGAAAAAAAAAAAAAATCTACTTCTGCTTCATTGTCTACACAAAGCCTTTGACTGTGTGGATCCAGATAAATTTTGGACAATTCTTAAAGAGATAGAAATACCAGACCACCTTACCAGCCTCCTCAGAAATCTGTATACAATTAAAGAAGCAATAATTAGAACCAGACATGGAACAATGGACTGATTCTGAGTTAAGAAGGGAATATGTCAAGGCTATATATTGTCACTCTGTTTATTTAACTTACATGCAGGATATATAATGTGAAATGCCAGGCTGGATGAAGCACAGCTGGAATTAAGATTGCCAGGAGAAATATCAATAACCTCAGATATGCAGATAGTACCACCTTATGGCAGAAAGTGAAGATGAACTAAAGAGCCTCTTGATTAAAGTGAAAGAGAAGAGTGAAAAAACTGGCTTAAAACTCAACATTCAAAGAACGAAGACCTTGGCATCCTGTCCCATCACTTCATGACAAATAAATGGGTAAGCAATGGAAACAGTGACAGATTTGGGCTCCAAAATCACTGCAGATCATGACTGCAGCCATGAAATTAAAAGACGTTTGTCCCTTGGAAGAAAAGCTATGACCAACCTAGACAGCATATTAAAAATCAGAGACATTATTTTATCAACAAAGGTCAGTCTATTCATAAATATGTATTTTCCTGTAGTCATGTATGGATGTTAGAGTTCGACCATAAATAAAGCTGAGCACCAAAGAACTGATGCTTTTGAACTGTGTGTTGGAGAAGACTCTTGAGCATCTCTTGGACTGCAAGGAGATCAAAATCAGTCAATCTAAAGGAAATCAACCCTGAATATTCATTAGAAGGACTGATGCTGAAGCTAAAGTTCCAACACTTTGGCCACCTGATGTGAATAACTGATTCATTTGAAAAGACCCTGATGCTGGGAAAGATTGAAGGCAGGAGGAGAAGGGGACGACAGGGGATGAAGCATCAGCAACTCGATGGACATGAGTTTAAGGAATCTCTGGGAGTTGGTGATGGGCAGGAAAGTCTGGCGTACTGTAATCCATGGGGCTGCAATGAATCAGACTTGACTGAGTGACTGAACTGAACTGACTGAACATTCTCATATATGCCTTCTACACATTCCATTGTTTTTCTTTTCTTTTTTTCTTTAGTCCACAAGCATTCTTAAGAACAATCCTGCCCTTAGCATTTAAAATTTACGACCAGAGAGTTTATTATATAGAAGCATTATTATTTATTTTAAAATTTCCCAGTATCTATCTTAGTGTGTTTATATAGTGATTTTTTTTTAATGAATCCTTGTCAAAAGCCTAAAACATTGCAAATATATAGAGAAAGGGCAAACAAAAATGTTATATCTACAACTGAAACAAAAAGAAAATAATAAAATATAATTTCTAGTTATTTTGTTTTGTTTCCTTTGAGACTAATCTCTCAGTAGTGCTGATGTTTTCAAACAACAGATTTCTATCAGTTTCACATTCTACACTTCCTTTACTATTATCAGCTTGCAAAATTTATCAGAACAAAGCCTGCTGCAGGATTACTGTTGTCTATAAAAATGCAAATGGCACTATATCAAAGTGGGCTGCTGAAAAACTAAAAATCAAATATTGTACAAATCAGCCAGATGCCTGGGCTTAGGAAAAGAGTGTTTGAAAGCTCCTATGTGGGCTGATGTTGCCAATTGACATACTCTGTTTTGTTTTGTTTGTTTGTTTGTTTTTTAAGCAAAACTTTTAAAAGTTCATTTCTTGAGCAGTTCTAGAAAACCTGTTTTTCTCACCAGAGATGCTTTTCTTATTTCCTTGGCTTATGAAGTTTCAGAGGATGAGTTTTGAATTACTCTTGAAATAACTATTGGAGAAAGCAATGGCACCCCACTCCAGTACTTTTGCCTGGAAAATCCCATGGACGGAGGAGCCTGGAAGGCTGCAGTCCATGGAGTCGCTGAGGGTCGGACAGGACTGAGCTACTTCACTTTCACTTTTCACTTTCATGCATTGGAGAAGGAAATGGCAACCCACTCCAGTGTTCTTGCCTGGAGAATCCCAGGGACGGGGAAGCCTGGTGGGCTGCCGTCTATGGGGTCGCACAGAGTCGGACACGACTGAAGCAACTTAGCAGCAGCAGCAGCAGCAGAAATAACTATAGGGTATCCTATTTACATTATAAAAGATTTGTGTTAATCTGTAACATTGCACACAGATTTTCCACTGTGATGCAGCATACATAAGGAGACATTTCTTGAACATATATAAGATAAACAGCTAACCATTTATATTTGTAGCTAACCATTTATATTTGTAGTACATATATCTTGCTTTCTGGAAGACTGTCCAGAGAAATTTAGAAGATAAATTCTATTCTGTTCTTTGCTGACTACAGCTGTTTCTATGTAATTATATAACATTAAGGCTGTGTATATGTAAACTGCTTATTTAACTTATTTTCAGAGTAGATCATGAGAAATGCTGGGTTGGATGAAACACACGCTCGAATCAAGATCATGAGAAAAATATCAATAACCTTAGATATGTGGATGACACGACACTTATGGCAGAAAGCTGAAGAAGAACTAAAGAGCCTCTTGATGAAAGTGAAAGAGGAGGGTGAAAAAGTTAGCTTAAAACTCAGCATTCAGAAAATTAAAATCACGGACATGGTTCCATCACTTCATGGCAAATAGATGGGGAAACAGTGGCAGACTTTATTGTTATTTATTTATTTATTTATTTTTGGCTTCCAAAATCACTGCAGATGGTGACTGTAACCATGGAATTAAAAGGCACTTACTCCTTGGAAGAAAAGCTATGTCCAACCTAGACAGCATATTAACAAGCAGAGACATTACTTTGCCAACAAATGTCCATTTAGTCAAAGCTATGATTTTTCCAGTAGTCATGTATGGATGTGAGTATTGGAGTATAAAATAAGCTGAGTGTTGAAGAATTGATGCTTTGGAATTGTGGTGTTGGAGAAGACTTTTTAGAGTCCCTTGGACTGCAAGGAGATCCAACAAGTCCACCCTAAAGGAGATCAGACCTGAAAATTCATTGGAAAAACTGGTGCTGAAGCTGAAACTTCAATACTTTGGCCACCTGATGTGAACTACTGACTCATTTGAAAAGATCCTGATGCTGGGAAAGATTGAGGTTTGGGGGAGAGGAGGACAATAGAGGATGAGATGGTTGGATGGCATCATCGACTCAATGGACATGAGTTTGGGTAAACTCAGGGAGCTGGTGATAAACAGGAGAGCCTTGCATGGTGCAGTACATGGAGTCACAAAGAGTTGCCCACAACTGAACTCAGTTGACAGATGTTTAAAGTGAGACTGTTCTAAGCTAATACCAAGCACATCATCATTAACCTTTATTTTCAAATCAAAACATAAACAGTTAAGTAATGGTCATTTCTTCTGGGACATAACAAAGAAGTACCACTTGCCATAATGTCCAGTTGGTAACATAAGCTAAAGTGGTTGATATCCTGAAAATTCTCCCCAAGCTTCACTTACTAGACTAAGAAGTCATGTGGACTCTTCCTGTCATTAGAAGCCTGGCTAGATTTCAGTTCAGTTCAGTCACTCAGTTGTGTCTGACTCTTTGTGACCCCATGAATCACAGCAAGCCAGGCCTCCCTGTCTACCATCAACTCTCAGAATCTACTCAAACCCATGTCCATCTAGTAGGTGATGCTGTCCAGCCATCTCAACCTCTGTCATCCCCTTCTCTTCCTGTCCCCAATCCTTCCAAGCACTAGGGTCTTTGCCAATGAGTCAACTCTTCTCATGAGGTGGCCTAAGTATTGGAGTTTCAGCATCAGCATCAGTCCTTCCAATGAACACCCAGGACTAATATCCTTTAGGATGGAGTGGTTGGACCTCCTTGCAGTCCAAGGGACTCTCAAGAGTCTTCTTCAACACCACAGTTCAAAAGCATCAATTCTTCGTCACCCAACTTTATTCACCGCCCAACTCTCACACTGATACATGACCATTGGAAAAACCATAGCCTTAACTAGATGAACCTTGTTGGCAAAGTAATGTCTCTGCTTTTCAATATGCTATCTAAGTTGGTCATAAATTTCCTTTCAAGGAGTAAGCGTCTTTTAATTTCATGGCTGCAATCAACATCTGCAGTGGTTTTGGAGCCCCCAAAAATGAAGTCTGACACTGTTTCCACTGTCTCCCCATCTATTTCCCATGAAGTGATGGGACCAGATGCCATGACCTTCGTTTTCTGAATGTTGAGCTTTAAGCCAACTTTTTCAGTCTCCTCCTTCACTTTCATTAAGAGACTTCTTAGTTCCTCTTCACTTTCTGCCATAAGGGTGGTATCATCTGCATATCTGAGGTTATTGATATTTCTCCTGGCAATCTTGATTCCAACTTGTGCTTCTTCCAGCCCAGCATTTCTCATGAGGTACTCTGCATATAAGTTAAATAAGCAGGGTGGTAATATACAGCCTTGATGTATGCCTTCTATTTGGAACAAGTCTGTTGTTCCATGTCCAGTTCTAACTGTTGCTTCCTGACCTGCATACAGGTTTCTCAAGAGGCAGATCAGGTGGTCTGGTATTCCCATCTCTTTCAGAATTTTCCACAGTTTATTGTGATCCACACAGTCAAAGGCTTTGGCATAGTCAATAAAGCAGAAATAGATGTTTTTCTGGACACAAATGGACATCACCACATGGTAAACACCAAAATCAGATTGATTGTATTCTTTACAGACAAAGATGGAGAAGCTCTATACACTCAGCAAAAAGAAGACCGAGAGCAGACTGTGGCTCAGATCATGAATGCCTTATTACCAAATTCAGATTTAAATTGAAGAAAGTATGGAAAACCACTAGATCATTCAGGTATGACCTAAATCAAATGCCTTATGATTATACAGTGGAAGTGAGAAATAGATTTAAGGGACTAGATCTGACAGACAGAGTGCCTGATGAATTATGGACAGAGGTTCATGACACTGTATAGGAGATAGGGATTAAGAAGGCCTTACAAATAGCTGTGAAATAAAAGAAGAGAGAAGCAAAGGAGAAAAGGAATTATATTCCTATTTGAATGCAGTGTTCCAAAGAATAGCAAGGAGAGATAAAAAAAGTATTCCTCCATGATCAATGCAAATAAATAGAGGAAAACAACAGAATGGGAAATACTATAGATCCCTTCAATAAAATTAAAGATACCAAGCAAACATTTCATGCAAAGATGGGCTCGATAAAAGACATAAATCTTATGGACCTAACAGAAGCAAAGGTATTAAGAAGAGGTGGCAAGAATACACAGAAGAACTGTACCAAAAAGATCTTCATGACCCAGATAATCATAACGGTGTGATATCTCACCTAGAGCCAGACATCCTGGAATGTGAAGTCAAGTGGGCCTTAGAAAGCATCACTATGAACAAAGCTAGTGATGGCATTCCAGTTGAGCTATTTCAAATCCTGAAAGATGATGCTGTGAAAGTGCTGCACTCAATATGCCAGCAAATTTGGAAAACTCAGCAGTGGCCACAGGATTTGAAAAGGTCAGTTTTCATTCCAATCCCAAAGAAAGGCAATGCCAAAGAATGCTCAAACTACTGCACAATTGCACTCATCTCACGTGCTAGTAAAATAATCCTCAAAATTTTCCAAGCCAGTCTTCAGCTATTTGTAAGCTGTGAACTTCTAGATGTTAAAGCTGGATTTATAAAAGGCAGAGAAACCAGAGATCAAATTTCCAACATATGCTGCGTCATTGAAAAAGCAAGCGAGTTCCAGAAAAGCATCTATTTCTGTTAGATTTCAGGTACTATCTAATTATAGAGCAGATTATGACTAAAATAGGTAAGACACATTGCTGTATTAAGTAGAACTCTGGCTTCCAGATAATAACATGATTTTAGTAATAATTGGATCATTAAAGCACTTGACAGCCCAAGACCCTTATTTGGTCATGAACATGCTGTTGGAATGTTGAGTTTTGTATAGTTAAATAATCAAAGAAATAAATGACATCTAAGAGATGAAGTGTCTTCAGAGAGAGCAAGAGCGGAAAGTGGCCCAGAGTGAGGCTAATGAGTGGCCCAGGTAATACATTCACATGGAAAATCTCCTTCACATTCTTGTCTTCATCTGCAAAGAAAGGGGCTTTGAATGCCATAGAGAACATCTTGATAGCTCTCAAGATGGTGGAGTAGAAGGACATGTGCTTATCTTCACCTGCAAGAACTCCAAAATTATAACTCACTGCTGAACAGCCATCAACAGGGGAATGTTGGATCCCAACAAAAAAGATATGCCACATCCAAGGGCAAAGGAAAAGCCCTAGCAATAAGGGAGGAGGGGCAAAACAGTTTTTAAAATCAAACCCATTACCCACCACAGATGCTCATAGGGCTCAAACAAGACCTTGTGCACACCAGGGCTTAGAGACCCCACAGAGACTGCACCAGAATTGTGCTTGAATCTCCTACAGAGGTACAGGTTAGCAGTGGTCTGCCATAGGGACAGAGGCTCTGGGTGAAGCTACCTGGGTAACACAGCCTGTGGCATAAGCCCTCTTGGAGGAGGCCACAATTAACCCCACCATAGAATTACAAACTGGGTGGCCCACAAACTGCAGAACAATTATACCAAAGAAATTCTCGCACTGTTAAGAGAATTTTAGAACCCACAACAGATTTCCAAACCTGGGGATATGGCAAAAGGACTGAGAACGCTCAGAGTTTGACTTTGGAGGGACTGGAATTTGATTACAGAACTTACACAGAACTGGGGAAACAGACTCTTGGAAGGCACAAACAAAACCTTGAGTGCACCAGGACACAGGAGAAAGGAGCAGTGACCCCACAAGAGATTGACCCAGACTTGACTGTGAATGTCCAGGAGTCTCTGGCAGAGGTGTGTGTCAGCAGTGGCCTGCTGCAGTGTTGGGGACACTGAGTGTAAAAGGGCAGGCATGGGACCTTTTGAATGAGGTTGCCATTATCTTCATTCATGATATACTCTGCATATAGGTTAAATAAGCAGGGTGACAGTAAACAGTCTTGATGTACTCCTTTTGCCATCGATAACCAGTCCGTTCTTCCCTGTCGAGTTCTAACTGTTACTTCCTGATCTGCATACAGATTTCTCAAGAGGCAGGTCAGGTGCTCTAGTATTCCTATCTCTTTCAGAATTTTACACAATTTGTGGTGGTCCATACAGTCAAAGGCTTTGGCACAGTCAATAAAGCAGAAATATATGTTTTTCTGTACTCTCTTGGTGTTTCAATGATCCAACGGATGTTGGCAATTTGATCTTGGTTCCTCTGCCTTTTCTAAAATCAGCTTGAACATCTAGAAACTCACTCTTCATGTGAACCCCATGAACAGTATGAAAAGGTAAAAAGATACGACACTGAAAGATAAATGCACCAGGCTGATGGGTGCCTGATATGCTACTGGAGAAGAGTGGAGAAATAACTTCAGAAAGATTGAAGAGATTGTGCCAAAGCAAAAACACCTCTCAGTTGTGGATGTGACTGGTGATGGATGTAAAGTATGATATTGTAAGGAGCAATATTGCATAGGAGCATGAAATGTTAGGTCTATGAATCAAGGTAAATTAAAAGTGGTCAAACAAGAGATGTCAAGACGGAACATTGGCATTTTAAGAATCAGTGACTAAAATGGACCAGAATGAGTGAATTTAATTCTGATGACCATTATATCTACTACTGTAGGAAAGACTCACATAGAAGAAATGGAGTAGCACTCATGGTCAACAAGAGTCTGAATGAAGTACTTGTTTCCAGTCTCAAAAATGACAATGATCTCTTTCCAAGGGAAAAAACTCAATATCACAGTAATCAAAGTCTATGCCCCAATCAGTAGAGCTGGAGAAGCGGAAGTTGAAATATTTTATGATCACCTACAAGACTTTCTAGAACTAACACACCAGAAAGAAGTCCTCTTCATTAAAGGGGACTAGAATGCAAAAGCAGGAAGTTAAGAGATACCTGGAGTAACAGGCAAATTTGGCCTTGGAGTACAAAATGAAGTAGTACACAGGATAACAGAGTTTTGCCAAGAGAATGCACTGGTCATAGCAAACACACTTTTCCAACAACACAAGAGAAGTCTCTACATGTGGACATCACCAAATGGTCAACACAAAAATCGGTTGATTACATTGTTTGCAGCCAAAGATGGAGAAGCTCTATCCAGTCAGCAAAAACAAGACAGGGAGCTGACTGTGGCTCAAACCATGAATTCCATGTGGCTAAATTCAGACTTTAAAAAAAAAAAAAGGCAGGGAAACCACTAGGCAATTCAGGTATGTCTTAAATCAAATCCCTTGCAATTATACAATGGGAGTGACAAAAAAGTTTCAAGAGATTAGATCAGATAGACAGAGTGCTTGAAGAACTATGGATAGAGATTTGTGACATTGTACACGAGGCAGTGATCAGGACCATCCCCAAGGGGGAAAAAAATGCAGAAAGACGACATGATTGTCTGAGGATGCCTTACAAATAGCTGAGGGTAGAAGAGAAGTGAAAGGCAAAGAAAAAAAGGAAGATATATCCATTTGAATGAGGAGTTAAAAAAAAAAAAAAACAGCAAGGAGAGATAAGAAAGGCTTCCTTAGTGATCAATACAAACAAATAGAGCAAAGTGATAGAATGGGAAAGACTAGCGATCTCTTAGAGAAAATTAGAGATACCAAGGGAATATTTCATGCAAAGATGGGCACAATAAAGTACAGAAATGGTATGGACATAACAGAAGCAGAAAATGTTAAGAAGAGGTGGCAAGAATACACAGAAGAACTAATCAAAGAAGATCTTCATGATGCTGATAACTATGAAGGTGTGATCACTCACCTAGAGCCAGACATCCTGGAAAGCGAAGTCAAGCGGATCTTAGGAAGCATCACTGAAAACAAAGCTAGTGGATGTGATGGAATTCCAGTTGAGCTATTTCAAATCATAAAAGATGATGATGTGAAAGTGCTGCACTGAGTATGCCAGCAAACTTGGAAAACTCAGCAGTGGCCACAAGATTGGAAAAAGTCAGTTTTCATTCCAATCCCAAAGAATGCTCAAACTACTGCACAATTGCACTCATCTCACACACTAGTAAAGTAATGCTCAAAATTATCCAAGCCAGGCTTCAACAGTACATGAACTGTGAACTTCCAGACGTTCAAGCTGGATTTAGAAAAGGCAGAAGAATCAGAGTTCAAACTGTCAACATCTGTTTGATCACAGAAAAAGCAAGTGAGTTCCAGAAAAACATCTACTTCTGCTTTTTTGATTATGCCAAAGCTTTTGACTGTGGATCACAACAAAGTGTGGAGAATTCTACAAGAGATGGGAGTACCAGACCACCTTACCTGTCTCCTGTGAAATCTATATGCAGGTAAAGAAGCAACAGTCACAACTGGCCATGGGAAAACAGACTGCTTCCAAATTGGGAAAGGAGTACGTCCTGTCTGTATATAGTCACCCTGCTTATTTAACTTATATGCAGAGTACATCGTGAGTAATGCTGGGCTGAATGAAGCACTATGGGAATCAAGATTGCTGGGAGAAATATCAGTAACATCAGATATGCAGATACCAACATCCTTATGGCATAAAGTGAAGAGAAACTAATGAGCCTTTTGATGAAAGTGAAAGTGGAGAGTAGAAAAGCTGGCTCATAACTCAACATTCACAAAACGAAGATCATGGCATCTGGTCCTATCACTTCATGGCCAATAGATTGGGAAACGATGAGAGATGTTATTTTCTTGGTCTCCAAAATCTTGCAGATCTTGACTGCAGCCATGGTATTAAAAGATGCTTGCTCCTTGGAAGAAAAGCTATGAGCAACCTAGACAGCATATTAAAAAACAGAGACATTGTTTTGCCAACAAAGTCTGTCTACTCTAGACTATGGTATGATTTTTCCAGTAGTCGTGTATGAATGTGAGATTTGAACTATAAAGAAAGCTAAGCACAAAAGAATTTATGTTTTTCAACTGTGGTCGTGGAGAAGACTCTTAAGAGTCCCTTGGACAGCAAAGAGATCAAACCAATCAATCCTAAAGGAAATCAGTCCTGAATATTGATTGGAAGGATTGATGCTGAAGCGAAAACTCTAATACTTTTTCCACCTGAGGAGAAGAATAGACTCATTGGGAAAGAGCCTGATACCAGGAAAGGTTGAAGGCAGGAGAAGGTCACGACAGAGAATGAGATGATTGGATGGCATCATCGACCCTATGGACATGAGTTTAAGAAAAATCCAGGAGTTGGTGATGCACAGGGAAGTTTGCCATGCTGCAGTTCATGGGGTCACAAAGAGTTGGACACAACTGAACGACTGAACTGAACTGAACTGAAAGAATGAAGAAACATGAGGCACAGAAGGATGGGCACTTCTTATTTTACTTTATTTATATTGCTTTAAATATCATACTCTGACCAAGATGTCATGAATAGGTCCTGAACTTACCTTAAATATATTATCTATTTGGTTTATCATTAATATATTGATTAGTTTTCCTAATGGGACTACAGCATAGATCTTTTTCTAAATAAAAACTTTTCCAAGCATTGCAGGTGTTAAACACTATGCTATACGTAATAAAACTCTTGCATTTTCTTCTTTTTTTGTTTTTTTTGTTTGTTTGTTTGTTTTGTTTTGTTCATTTGTTTTTTAGTAGAGAATATTCTGCTTTCGGTCCATATGTAAAGTCTTCTGGGGGAAATTAGCAATCATCATGATTATTGAAAAATGCCTTTTGTTCTATAAACTTAAGTTCCAATGACAAAAGCTATTTTAATCTGAAGAAACAGACATTAATTTAAAAGTAATCTCAAGACCATGAAAGAAAGTGAATTCTGCATTTATCCAATGTCAGTAGAAAATATTTAAGTACAGATAAATGAATTGTATATGGATGTTATGGATAATGTTTACATTTAAATAAGATTCAAAAAATTAAACATCTGATAATATGCTTCCATTTTAAATTAACTTGCTGGATGTGTTTTTTAAGAAAGTATTGCTAAAAGTAATCACACTGAAATGAATAACTCATCGTGTAGTTGCTGCCAAGAATAAGTGTGTGTTCACACATATCTCAGGTGCCAGAAGAACTTCGATAAGAGCTTTTGCCCTTATGGCTGCTAAAGGATTTATCTTCTCTTCTCTGAGAACCCTTTGAATTTTCTGGAAGTTGGTCTTAGTTTTTGTCTTCAAGTGAGAGTGCTAATGATCATGAAAAGAAAGAGAACATTTTTGAACTGAATGTCAAAGTAAGATATGGCTTACTCCATGTTCAACTATATCTGTAAAAACTTGGACTCCAAGTGTTAGTGGAATTAAATGAAATCAGTCAAAAAGATTTTTCAGGGATATAGATACAAGAGGAGAAAATCCCTGTCCTTAGACATGCTCTTCTTATCCTTAGCCACCCAGATCAACCCGTTCTGATGATTTACAGTCAAAAGAACTTCCTCGTTTGTGGCTGCTTCTCAAACAATTTTAAACTCTCCATCTCCCTTCTGATGTCTATGTAAGAAGTTTCTCTATCTTTTTTCACTGTAATAAAACTTCTGCCATATACACACAAATTAAAATTTAATCCTTTATATATTAATATATATTAATCCTATATATATATATATGGTTAAGTAATATATATTGCTTAGTCAGAAGAATGAGAAGACAAGCCACCAACTCAGAGAAAATATTTCTGAAACTCATGTTTATTAAAGAAATGAGCTGTGATGGATGGCTCAGAAGCATGGCCGAAAGGAACTACCCCTCACCCAAGGTCAGGGGCGACTGCCTAGAGGAGCTACCCCACATCTGAGGACAGGGGCGGTGGCCGAGAGCTCCAGGCTGTGATGCCACAGGAGCGGCCAAGAGCAGTTACCCCAAGCCCGAGGTCAGGGTCCATGGCTGAGAGGAGCAACCCCATGTCCAAGGAGTGGTGGCTGCTTGGGCACAGGAGGACCTAGAGGAGCTACTCCACATTCAAGGTCAGGAGGGGCAGCTGTGAGGAGATACCCCATGTCCAAGGTAAGAAAAACCCAAGTAAGGTGATAGGTGTTGCGAGAGGGCATCAGAGGGCAGACACACTGAAACCATAATCACAGAAAACTAGTCAACTGATCACATGGACTACAGCCTTGTCTAACTTAATGAAACTAAGCCATGCTGTGTGGGGCCACCCAAGATGGGTGGGTCATGGTGGAGAGGTCTGACAGAATGTAGTCCACTGAGAAGGGAATGGAAAACCATTTCAGTATTCTTGACTTGAGAACACCATGAACAGTAAGAAAAGGCAAAATGATAGGATACAGAACGAGGAACTCCCCAGGTGGGTAGTGCCAAATAAGCTATTGGATATCAGTGGAGAAATAACTCCAGAAAGAATGAAGGGATGGAGCCAAAGCAAAAACAATACGCAGTTGTGGATATGACTGGTGATAGAAGCAAGGTCCGATGCTCTAAAGGGCATTATTGCATAAGAACCTGGAATGTTAGGTCCATGAATCAAGGAAAATTGGAAGTGGTCAAACAAGACATGACAAGAGTGAACGTTGACATCCTAGGAATCAACAAATTAAAATGGACCGGAATGGGTGCATTTAACTCAGATGACCAATATATCTACTACTGTAGGCAGGAATCCCTTAGAAGAAATGGAGCAGCCATAATAGTCAACAAAAGAGTCCAAAATGCAGTACTTGGATGCAATCTCATAAACAACAGAATGATCTCTGTTCATTTCCAAGGCAAACCATTCAATATCACAGTAATCCAAGCCTATACCCCAAGTAGTAATGCTGAAGAAGCTGAAGTTCAATGGTTCTGTGAAGACCTACAAGACCTTTTAGAACTAACACCCCCCAAAAATGTCCTTTTCATTAAAGGGGACTGGAATGCAAAACTAGGAAGTCAAGAAATACCTTGGGTAACAGGCAAGTTTGGCCTTGGAATACAGAATGAAGCAGGACAAAAGCTAATAGAGTTTTGCCAAGAGAACGCACTGGTCATAGCAAATACCATCTTCCAACAAAACAAGAGAAGATTCTACACATGGACATAACCAGATGGTCAACACTGAAATCAGATTGATTATATTCTTTGCAACCAAAGATGGAGAAGCTCTACACTGTCAGAAAAAACAAGACAGGGAACTGACTGTGGCTCAGATCATGAACTCCTTAATGCCAAATTCAAATTTAAATTGAAGAAAGTACAGAAAACCACTAGACCATTCTGGTATGACCTAAATCAAATCCCTTATTACTATACATTGGAAGTGGGAAATAGATTTAAGGGACTAGATCTGACAGACAGATTGTCTGATTAACTATGGATGGAGGTTTGTGACACTGTTCAGGAGACAGGGATCAAGACCATCCCCATGGAAAAGAAATGCAAAAAAGTAAAATGGCTGTCTGCGGGGGGTGGGGGGTGGGGTGGGGTCTTACAAATAGCTGTGAAAAGAGGAGAAGTGAAAAGCAAAGGAAAAAAGGAAAGATATAAGCATCTGAATGATGAGTTCCCAAGCATAGCAAGGAGAGAAAAGAAAGCCTTCATCAGCAATCAATGCAAAGAAATAGAGGAAAACAACAGAATGGGAAAGACTAGAGATCTCTTCAAGAATATTAGAGATACCAAGGGAATATTTCATGCAAAGATGGGCTTGATAAAGGACAGAAATGGTATGGACCTAACAGAAGCAAAAGATATAAAGAAGAGGTGGCACGAATACACAGAACTGTACAAAAAAGTTCTTCACGACCCAGATAATCACGATGGTGTGATCACTGACCCAGAGCCAGATATCTTGGAATGTGAAGTCAAGTGGGCCTTAGAAAGCATCACTATGAACAAAGCTAGTGGAGGTGATGGAATTCCATTCGAGCTGTTTCAAATCCTGAAAGATGATGCTGTGAAATTGCTGCACTGAGTATGCCAGCAAATTTGGAAAACTCAGCAGTGGCCACAGGACTGGAAAAAGTCAGTTTTCATTCCAATCCGAAAGAAAGGCAATGCCAAAGAATGCTCAAACTACCGCACAATTGCACTCATCTTACACACTAGTAAACTAATGCTCAAAATTCTCCAATCCATGCTTCAGCAATACATGAACCAGGAACTTCCAGATGTTCACGCTGGTTTTAGCAAAGGCAGAGGAACCAGAAGTCAAATTTCCAATATCCAGTGGATTATGGAAAAAGCAAAAGAGTTCCAGAAAACATATATTTCTCCTATATTGACCATGCCAAAGCCTTTGACTGTGTGGATCACAATAAACTGTGGAAAATTCTGAAAGAGATGGGAATACCAGACCACCTGACCTGCCCTGTGAGAAATCTGTACACTGGTCAGGAAGCAACAGTTAGAACTGGACATGGAACAACACACTGGTTCCAAATAGGAAAAGGAGTATGTCAAGGTTGTATGTTGTCACCCTGCTTATTTAACTTATATGCAGAATACGTCATGAGAAATGCTGATGGGCTGGAGGAAGCACAGGCTGGAATAAATTGCCTGGAGAAATACCAGTAACCTCAGATATGAAGATGACACCACCCATATAGCAGAAAGTGAAGAACTAAAGAGAATCTTGATGAAAGTGAAAGAGGATAGTGAAAAAATTGGCTTAAAGCTCAACATTCAGGAAACTAAGATCATGGCATCTGGTCCCATCACTTCATGGCAAATAGATGGGCAAACAGTGAATGACTATTTTTCTGGGCTCCAAAATCACTGCAGATGGTGGTTGCAGTCATTAAATTAAAAGATGCTTACTCCTTGTAAGGAAAGTTATGACCAACCTAGAGAGCATATCAAAAAGCAGAGACATTACTTTGTCAACAAAGGTCCATTTGGTCAAGGCTATGGTTTTTCCAGTGGTCATGTATGGATGTGAGAGTTGGACTGGGAAGAAAGCTGAGTGCCGAAGAATTGATGCTTTTGAACTTTGGTGTTGGAGAAGACTCTTGAGAGTCCCTTGGACTGAAAGGAGATCCCACCAGTCCATCCTAAAGAAAATCAGTCCTGAATGTTCATTGGAAGGACTGATGCTGAAGCTGATACTCCAATACTTTGGCCACCTGATGCAAAGAGCTGACTCATTTGAAAAGACCTTGGTGCTGGAAAAGATTGAGGGTAGGAAGAAAAGGGGACATCAGAGGATGAGATAGTTGGATGACATCACCAAATCAATGGACATGGGTTTGGATGGACTCTGTCAATTGATGATGGACAGGGAGGTCTGGCATGCTGCAGTTCATGGGGTCACACAGAGTCGGGCAGGACTGAGCGGCTGAACTGAACTGAAGTGACCATATTATCCCAGTCATTAACATATTTTTTTTGTACAGTTCTGTGTATTCTTGCCACCTCTTCTTAATATCTTCTGCTTCTGTTAATTTCTTTATCCTTTATTGTGCCCATCTTGCCTGAAATATCCCATGGTATCTCTAATTTTCTTGAAGAGATTTCTAGTACTTCCTATTCTATTGCTTTCCTTTTCTATTGCATTCTATTGCAAATGTATTTACATTGTTTACTTAAGAAAGTTTTATTATCTCTCCTTCCTATTGTGTAGAACTCTGCATTTAGGTATGTATATATTTCATTTTCTCCCTTACCTTTCACTTCACTTTCTCTTAGCTATTTGTAAGGCCTTCTAAGACAACCACTTTGTCTTGTGTTTCTTTTTCTCAGGGATGATTTTGGTCACAACCTCGTGTACAATGTGATGAGCCTCTATTCATAGTTCATTAAGCACTCTATCTATCAGATCTAATCTCTTCAGTCTGTTACCTACACTGTACAATAATAATAGATGAGGTGGATGAAACTGGAATCTATTATACACAGTGAAGTAAGCCAGAAGGAAAAACACCAATACAGTATACTAACGCATATATATGGAATTTAGAAAGATGGTAACAATAACCCTGTGTACAAGACAGCAAAAGAGACACTGATGTATAGATCAGTCTTATGGACTCTGTGGGAGAGGGAGAGGGTGGGAAGATTTGGGAGAATGGCATTGAAACATGTAAAATATCATGTATGAAACGAGATGCCAGTCCAGATTCGATGCACGATACTGGATGCTTGGGGCTAGTGCACTGGGATGACCCAGAGGGATGTATGGGGAGGGAGGAGGGAGGAGGGTTCAGGATGCGGAACACATGTTTACCTGTGGTGGATTCATTTTGATATTTGGCAAAACTAATACAATTATGTAAAGATTAAAAATAAAATAAAATTTAAAAAAAATAGTATTTGAATGGCCCAGTGGTTTCCCCTACTTCCTTCAACTTGAGTCTGAATTTTGCAATAAGTAGTAAAATGATTCATTTCTGAGCCACAGTCATCTCCAGGTCTTGTTATAGTGTTCCATATTTAGCTGCATATAATAGAACCAATACGATTTAGGTGTTGACCATCTGGTGATATTCATGTGTATAGTCATCTCTTGTGTTATTGGAAGAGGGTGTTTGCTATAGCCAGTGCATTCTCTTGGCAGAACTCTGTTACTCTTTGTCCTGCTCATTGTGTACTCCTAGGCCAAACTTACTTGTTACTCCTGGTATCTCTTGACTTCTTACTTTTGCATTCCAGTCCCCTATGATGAAAAGGACATCTTTGTTTGTTTCTATGTTAGTTCTGGAAGTTCTTGTAGGTTTTTTTTTTTTTTTTTTTAACTTTACAATATTGTATTGGTTTTGCTATATATCAAGGATTAGTGAATTAGAAGATAGAATTGTAGGTCTGTATACAACTGTTCAACTTCAGCGTTTTTGGCATTCGTGGTTGGGACATAGACTTGGATTACTGTGATGTTGAATTGTTTGCCTTGGAATTGAGTTTAAATCATTCTTTCACTTGTGAGACCGCATCTGAAAATTGTATTGTGTGCTCTTTTATTGACTATGTGGGCTACTCCATTTCTTCTAAGGGAATCTTGTCCATAGTAGTAGATATAATGGTCATCTGAATTAAATTGGCCTAAATCCATCCATTTTTGTTCACTGATTTCTGAAAAGTTGATTTCACTGTTGTCATCTGCTGTTTGATCTGGTTCAATTTATCTGACTTCATGGACCTAATATTCCAGGTTCCTGTGCAGTATTGTTCTTTACATCATTGGACTTTACTTTTACCATCAGACATATCCACTACTGAGCAATGTTTCCAAATTACTCCAGCCTCTTCATTCGTTATGGAGCTGTTTCTCAGTAGCATACTGATCACCTACCATCCTTGGGGGTTCATCTTCCAGTGTCATATCTTGTTGCCTTTCCATTATGTTCATGGGGTTCTCAAAGCAGGAATACTGAAGTTTCTTTCCATTCCTTCCTCCAGTGGACTACATTTTCTCAAGCCCTGCCTAGGAGGGACATAGCCTTCAGCTGCTTCACTTAGTCTGGTGACATGCCTGGCATGCTAGTTGTCCCACTACTGGTCCTTGTTGAGTGTGCAAACCTTCAGTGGTTGCTTGGGGTCAGGGCAAAGGCCTTGCTGGGATCTCTGGGAAGGGAGTCCAAGGAAGGTTGGACCCAAGGTTCAAGGATACCCAGGAGTTGAAGGCTCCCCTTCTGGCCTTCCTGGGGCTGATCTGCTACCTGTTCAAAAGCATCAATTCTTCGGTGCTCAGCCTTTTTCACAGTCCAACTCTCACATCCATACATGATCACAGGAAAAACCACAGCCTTGACTAGACAGACTTTTGCCCGTCTCTGTTTTTGAATATGCTATCTAGGGTGGTCATAACTTTCCTTGCAAGGAGTAAGCGTCTTTTAATTTCATGGCTGCAGTCACCATCTGCAGTGATTTTGGAGCCCCCCCCCCAAAAAAAAAAATAAAATAAAACCAGAGAGCAAATTTCCAACATCCGCAAGATCATGGAAAAAGCAAGAGAGTTCCAGAAAAAACCATCTATTTCTGCTTTATTGACTATGCCAAAGACTTTGACTGTGTGGATCACAATAAACTGTGAAAAATTCTTAAAGAGATGGGAATACCAGACCACCTGACCTGCCTCTTGAGAAATTTGTTTGCAGGTCAGGAAGCAACAGTTAGAATAGGACATGGAACAACAGACTGGTTCCAAATAGGAAAAGGAGTACGTCAAGGCTGTACATTGTCACGCTGCTTATTTAACTTATATGCAGAGTACATCATGAGAAACGCTGGACTGGAAGAAACACAAGCTGGAATCAAGATTGCCTGGAGAAATATCAATAACCTCAGATACGCAGATGACACCACCCTTATGGCAGAATGTAAAGAGGAACTAAGAAGCCTCTTGATCAAAGTGAAAGTGGAAAGTGAAAAAGTTGGCTTAAAGCTCAACATTCAGAAAACGAAGATCATGGCATCCGGCCCCATCACTTCATGGGAAATAGATGGAGAAACAGTGGAAACAGTGTCAGACTTTATTTTTGGAGAAAAGACAATTTCTTTAACATGTGGAGCTGGGAAAATTGGTCAACCACTTGTAAAAGAATGAAACTAGAACAGTTTATAACACCATACACAAAAAATAAACTCAAAATGGATTAAAGATCTAAATGTAAGACCAGAAACTATAAAACTCCTAGAGGAGAACATAGGCACAACACTCTCCGACATACATCACAGCAGGATCCTCTATGACCCATCTCCCAGAATATTGGAAATAAAAGCAAAAATAAACAAATGGGACCTAATTAAACTTAAAAGCTTCTGCACAACAAAGGAAACTATAAGCAAAGTGAAAAGACAGCCTTCAGAATGGGAGAAAATAATAGCAATGAAGCAACCAACAAACAACTAGTCTCAAAAATATACAAGCAACTCCTACAGCTCAATTCCAGAAAAATAAATGACCCAATCAAAAATGGGACAAAGAACTAAATAGACATTTCTCCAAAGAAGACATACAGATGGCTAACAAACACATGAAAAGATGATCAACATCACTCATTATCAGAGAAATCTAAATCAAAACCACAATGAGGTACCATTTCACGCCAGTCAGAATGGCTGCGATCCAAAAGTCTACAAGCAATAAATGCTGGAGAGGGTGTGGAGAAAAGGGAACCCTCTTACACTCTTGGTGGGAATGCAAACTAGTACAGCCACTATGGAGAACAGTGTGGAGATTCCTTAAAAAACTGGAAATAGAACTGCCTTATGATCCAGCAATCCCACTGCTGGGCATACACACTGAGGGAACCAGAATTGAAAGAGACACATGTACCCCAATGTTCATTGCAGCACTGTTTATAATAGCCAGGACATGGAAGCAACCTAGATGTCCATCAGCAGGTAAATGGATAAGAAAGCAGTGGTACATATACACAATGGAGTATTACTCAGCCATTAAAAAGAATACATTTGAATCAGTTCTAATGAGGTGAATGAAACTGGAGCCTATTATACAGAGTGTAGTAAGCCAGAAAGAAAAACACCAATACAGTATACTAATTCATATATATGGAATTCATATATATGGAATTTAGAAAGATGGTAAATTATCAACAAATTAAAATAGATCATGTTTGACCTTTCCAATGCATTTTATTAACATTATTATCCTCAGCTTTCCATTTATATTCACTGCTAGCTCTTATTTTACAGAGCAGGTTACATTAAACTATCCTTTCAATGCAATATAATGCCTGGTAGGGGACCTATGATATTTAAGAGTTTCTCTGTCAGTAGCTCTAGTAAAGATATTTAACATTCATACCAATTAATTGATCTAGGCTAGAAACAGTATCTTTGCAAAGTTGAGTTTTCCAGAAATTTTGCAGAAAGGGTGTCATGGTTTGAAAACCAAATAATTTTTAGTTTATCTCCAAAAATGAAAGTTAAATTTGACTTAAATCTTACCTGCATATATAGATCAACTTGTATTCAACATAAAGGGGAATTATTGGAGGATAATGGTGAGGAGACATATAATTAAGTACTTTGCAGAAATTAATTTGGTTCAAATTAAAGTACAGTTGGAATTCCCAGGTGGCTGATTCATAAAGAACCCAAAAGATGTACGTTCAATTCCTGGATCAGGAAGAGCCACTAGAGGAGGAAATGGCAATGCACTCCAGTATTCTTGCCTGGAGAATCCCGTGGACAGAAAAGCCTGCAGACTACATTCCATTGGGCCACAAAGAAACACAATTGAGCAAATGACTACACATGCGAGTTACAATTAGTTTTACTGCTCAGATTCACTGTAAGTAATTCTCAGTAGTCTAGTTTAGGGCTACAAGGTCCGGATAAATCTAGAGCTTACTCTTTGCACCAGTTAAGATGCTACATTAATGTAATATGTTATTATCAAAACAAACAATAGTAAAAATCATGTTTCAGCAACTTATGACATTTATGCAATAGACTGAGAGAAACTTTTGACTTTTGATCATTTTGACATGTCTCTTGATTGTCTCACAACATCCCTTCTCTCATGTAGGTTCCAGGTTTATTCTCTATATTACTTAGGCTAGAAGCTGATCTTTAGTGAAAAATATTTTTCTTCTAGAAGGTATCTCAGAGAAGTTTTCAGAGCATACAATGGTATATTTTTTTTTTATGTTACTAAAGTCTAAATCACACAATATAGTTATGGAAGGAGAAATTAATGGGATTCATACATGGGCACATGTACGAACTTTTGAAACAATTCAAAAGTGTATACATTTAGATTTTTTTTTCCTCATCACTTCAATACCTTAACTGAGTATAAAGTCAATCAGTGGCAACAATATTTTATTCCAAACATATACTAAAACCAATATGGATTATCATTTTTTAATTAATTTTCTTAAAAAAATCTTAGAGACTAGAGGGTAAATCAAGAACTACATAATTCAAATAAATGAAATGCAGATTTGGCTAAATAACATGATCTGAATATGGTCAAAACAAACTTAAATCAGTTGACAAGAATAAATCTTGTGACTCCCTTTAACATTTTAAATCAGCTTTTGCTAAATTTAAGTAGCTTGAACCCTTATATGTTTTATATGCTTATACTCGGTTTCAAAATGTCTTTTTTTTTAATTAATAGAAAGACATACATGTGTGTTTCAATTTAAAAGCATAGCTATTATTATTAGAGAAAAACAACCAATATAAATAATTAATTATTATTCAGTAAAATTTTCAGAACACACATTTGTCAACAATAATTTTCCACAGCTGATTTCCAAAAGCAGAGTTGCCATTTCAAGAACTCTTACTTTCTATAGAGTTTATATTCTGAATAGACTGACATCAACTTATAGAAATTTATTGATAAAAAGTTAACATTATAACAAATTTCTGAGGAATTAGCCCCCATACAAGTATTCTTTTGAGACTGTTTCTGTAAACTTCCATGTATTCTAAAAGGCGTACAATGGTTTTACAGAAGTCTTAACCCAATAATGGGGAAAGATACTCTATACAGCCATTTTAGGTATGGAACACTTTCAGTTTTAAGAAATTAACAGATTCTTGCTTGCTGCCTGCAATTTGGTCATAGAGTTTAGAACTTCTATAGAACAATTGGGTACCCTGTTGAAACAGGGAGGGTAGCTGTTGGAACAGAGATATCTGGAGTACAAAATGAATCAGGGCACAGGATAATAGAATTTTTCCAAGAGAATGCACTGGTCACAGCAAACACCCTCTTACAACAACACAAGAGAAGACTCTACACATGGACACACCAAATAGTCAATACCAAAATCAGATTGATTTTATTCTTTGCAGCCAAACATGGAGACAATCTGTACAATCAGAAAAAAAAAAAAAAAAAAAAAGACTGGGAGCTGCGTGTGGCTCAGATCATGAACTACTTATTGTCAAATTCAGACTCAAATTGAAGAAATTATGGAAAACCACTAGAACATTCAGGTATGACCTAAATCAAATCTCTTATGATTATATAGTGGAAGTGACAAACAGATTTAAGGGACTAGATCTGATAGACAGAGTGCCTGGAAATTATGGACGGAGGTTCATGACATTGTACAGGAGGCAGTGGTCAAGACCATATCCAAGGGAAAAAAAAAATGCAGAAAGACAAAATGCTTGTCTGAGGATGTCTTACAAATAGCTGAGAAAAGAGGAGAAGTTAAAGGAAAGGGAGAAAAGGAAAGATATACCTATTTGAATTCAGAGTTCCAAAGAATGGCATGGAGACATACAAAAACCTTCCTCAGAGATCAATTCAATGAACTAGAGAAAAACAATAGAATGGAAAAGACTAGATATCTCTTACAGAAAATTAGTAATATCAAGATAATATTTCATGCAAAAATGGGCACAATAAAGGACAGAAATGGTACGGACCTAGCAGAAGCAGAAGATATTAAGAAGAGGTGGCAAGAATACACAGAAGAACTATACAAAAAAGATCTTCATGACCCAGAAAACCATAATGGTGTGACCATTCACCTAGAGCCAGACATCCTGGAATGCAAAATCAAGTGAAACTTAGGAAGCATCATTATGAACAAAACTAGTGGAGGTAATGGAAGTCCAGTTGAGCTATTTCAAATCATAAAAGATGATGTTGTTAAAGTGTTGCACTGAATATGCCAGCAAATTTGGAAAATAGAGCAGTGGCCATGGACTGGAAAGGGTTAGTTTTAGTTTCAATCCCAAAGGAAGGAAATGCAAAAGAATGTTCAAATTACCACACAATTGCACTCATCTCACACTCTAGCAAAATAATACTCAAAATTCTCCAAACCAGGCTTCAACAGTACATAAATCATGAACTTCCATATGTTCAAACTGAACTTAGAAAAGGAAGAAGGAACCAGAGATCAAATTTTCAACATCTGTTGGATCATATAAAAAGCAAGAGAATTCCAGAAAAGCATATACTTCTGCTTTTTTGATTATTCCAAAGTATTTGACTGTGTCGATCACAAGAAACTGTGAAAAATTCTTAAAGAGATGAGAATACCAGACCACTTACCTGCCTCTTGAGAAATCTGTATGCAGGTCAAGAAGCAACAGTTAGAACTGTACATGGAACAACAGACTGGTTCCAAATAGGGAGAGGAGCTCATCAAGGTTGCATATTGTCACCCTGCTTTTTTAACTTATATGCAGAGTGTATCATGTAAAATGCCAGGATGGATGAAGCACAAGCTGGAATCAAGATTTCCAGGTGAAATGTCAATAAACTCCAATATGCAGATGACACCACCCTTATGGAAGAAAGCTGAAGAAGAACTAAAGAGCCTCTTGATGAAAGTGAAAGAGGAGAGTGAAAAATCCGACTTAAAAATCAACATTCAGAAAATGAAGATCATGGCATCCAGTCCCATCACTCCATGGCAAATAGATGAGGAAACAATAGAAAAAGTGACAGAATTTGTTTTAGTGGGTTTCAAACTTACTGAAGGTGGTGACTGCAGCAATTAAAGTAAAAGACAATGCTCCTTGGAAGAAAAGCTATGACCAATCTTGGCAGCATATTAAAAAGCAGAGACATTGCTTTGCCACCAAAGGTCCATCTAGTCAAAGCTATGGCTTTTCCAGCAGTCATGTTTGGATGTGAGAGTTGGACTATAAAGAAAGCTGAGCACAAAATAATTGATTCTTTCCAACTGTGGTGTTGGAGAAGACTCGAGAGTCCTTTGGACTGCAAGGAGATCAATCCAGTCAATCCTAAATGAATTAGTCCTGAATATTCATTAGAAGGACTGATGCTGATGCTGAAATTCCAATACTTTGGTCACCTGATGCAAAGTACTAACTTACTGGAAAAAAACCCTCATCCTGGAAAGGATTGAAGGAGGGAGGAGAAGGGGATGCCAGTGGATGAGATGGTTGGATGCCATCACTAACTCGAGGTACATGAGTTTGAACAAGCTTCAGGAGTTGGTGATGGACAGGGAAGCCTGGCATGCTGCAGTCTGTGGGGTTGCAAAGAGTCAGACACGACTGAGAGACTGAACTGAACTGAACTGAACTGAACTGAAGTTCATGATATGGAAAGCTCATAATTCATTTTTTACAACTAACATGAAACTTAAAGCAAAATTTTATATTTTTCCTATTTTTTACTATAAAAGATAAAGGGATATATGGGATTATAACACTCAGATGAAAACTATTAAATATATTATAAAACATTTTGATCAAAAATTCTCTTTAAAACAAATTACAGAGGGGAATTAAAGCTTTTCGTTATTCTTTCACCAAAGTTCTGGAGTTACCATCCAAGGACGAATTTCTGGACAAAGAAATAAGCATATGTTTCCTTCTCAAATAACAGTTTAATTTGAGAAATTAAGAAAGAAAGAAAACAAGGGAATAAAATATTTTTCACTCTGCATTTTTTAAGCCATAGTTGATCTGTAAAATCAATCTATGTTTCATTAATCTAACTTGTGGATTCTCAGATGAAAGTGGTGCTCAAGCCACAAGGTGTTGAAATGCTTGTAACATAATGACAAATTCTCACAAAGGATGGAAGTGCTTCAAAAGTACAAGATTTAGCAAATAAAAGTACCAGATGTCAAGTTAAATTCGGATTTCTAGTAAATAATTGATAAATTGTAGTCATATAGGCCTGAACTTTTCATATTAATATTCCAGCCCTAACCCAAATCTGTTAAATCACAACTAATGAAGAAAGGGACTAAGGCCTCTGGTTTAAAATTTCCTCAGTGATTTAATATGAAGTCAAGTTTGAGAATCACTGTGATTAGCAGTTATTTATTAGTGAAATCACCTATCAGATATATACAATGATAGCCACAGCAACACAGCAAATCCAGGAGCAGATTAACCTGAGCCCTTGTGCATTCTGTGAGTCATGATGCTCTCTGTTGGTTGAGGGTTAACATCAAGTTTTCAACCTGACCTTGATTTCCACTCGGGCTCCTTTTTTCCTACATTGGAGAATAAGCACAAGTCTCCCCACTCAGTTCATTTCCTCATGTTCAAGGTCATCAGGGAATAGGTACAGAAATAAAAATAATGTCTTTTATAAAACGGTCTAACCAATGTGTGAAGAATTTAATTACCAGTACAATGGGTATTATGTTTCATCTCAAAACATTTGAGATGGTTGAGGATGCTAAAAATGGTACAGCAGATAGGAAATTGATGACATCCGAAAATCCAGTCATGTGCTTCCTAAGTATGGCATTAACTTCTTTGAGTCACAGTTACCTCATTGATAAAATTGACAGTATGACTTGATGACTGTCAAATTATAAAAATATAAAGGCTTAGTTTTTAAGTTGTCTTGTGGAAAAACTAAGATTGGCATATGCAAGTTATTAGATGATTAATATCTCCAGACTGTTTTTATAACAGGCATGTCTTTTAAGTAAAATGATGAGGAGATAAAATGCAGTATAATAGATATTAATGCTCTATACTTGTTATCTGGGAGAGGTATTAGATATTAAGTGTAGATGACAAATTTGAAGTCTACCTTGATAGTAATCCTATGAACCTTTCAGAAAATTGAAATTCAGTTTTAAAGAAAATAAATGTGTCTTGCTTTCAGCTCACCTGCAAAATAACCAATGGCCTATTTAGAATTATGAAGTAGAAACAACAAAACTTTCATGAATTTTAATTAAGATTTATCTTGCCCAATGGACACAGAAGTGGATTTCAAGTACTAACACTGCTTTCTTAAGTGGCAAAAATGAAGTATTTCTTTTAAATTTAATAGACTAATAAGCATTATTTTTCCCTCTATCCCCAGTCTGGGATATGTCCATTTGTTTTTTCTCCCTTTTTAACATTACTACCAAAGACAGTGATGGATGATTATTGTCCTCAACTTAAATTTTTTTGGTTTGTCTCATAGTTTAAGAATATACTTTATCAAATGAATCTAAATTTATTAGTTCTCAAGATAAAATAAATATGTCATTAAACATTATATATAAGAGAGTAGTTGAGAGGAGTAAAAGATGAGAATGGGACAGTTCTCAATTTTAAGTTACATGCTCATCATTCAAAAATATAAGTAACTAATAATTCATTACAGCCCACTAGTATTTTTAGTATTTATGACTCAAGTACACTATTCAGTTTATCTCTTCACTATGCACTAAAAAATCAATATTTAAAAACTTATGCAAAGCTATATTCATGTACTCTTATGTGCCCATGGTTTATCTAAAGTTTTTAAACACATTGTGCTGATACACAAACACATTGTGAAATGTGTCCTATGTCCATGAAGGAGGTCAGAATTCAGCGTCATTTTAAGGCTCTGCCACTTAGAACATAATCAAGGCCTACAGCAGAAATATAAATATAAAAATTTTCCATCTGGCCAAGGTCTTTATGTTACATTAGGGCCATCAAAGTCTGCCAGCAATTTTAAATCTTTAAGAATTAAAAGTTTTTAACTTTTAATTAACTCCAATCTCTTAAATGTTCCAACGATAGATTTGAACTTTCTATATCTTCTCTATGTTAAGAACCAAAGTTCAGCCAGTATTTCCCCAAATGACAACTGTGTTAAAAACAAAATACATCCTGCAACTCTATTATATTCATTGATTTGCTCTAGTAATTTTGTAGTGTATTATTTAGGGTTTTCTATGTAGAGGATCATATCATCTGCAAACAGTGAAAGCTTTACTTCTTTTCCAATCTGGATTCCTTTTATTTCTTTTTCTGCTCTGACTTCTGTGATCAAAACTAGGTTTAATAGTAGTGGTAAGACTGAGCACCCTTGTCTTGTTCCTCACTTTAGGGGAAATGCTTTCAGTTTTTCACCATTGAGGATAATGCTTGCTGTGGGTTTGTCATATATAGCTTTTATTATGCTGAGGTATGTTCCTTCTATTCCTGTTTTCTGGAGGGTTTTTATCATAAATGGATGTTGAATTTTGTCAAAGGCCTTCTGTACATCTACTGAGATAATCATATGGCTTTTATTTTTCAATTTGTTAATGTGGTGTATTACATTGATTGGTTTGTGGATACTGAAGAATTCTTGCATCCCTGGGATAAATCCCACTTGGTCATGATATATGATCTTTTTAATGTGTTGTTGGATTCTAATTGCTAGAATTTTGTTAAGGATTTTTGAATCTGTATTCATCAGTGATATTGGCCTGTAGTTTTCTTTTTTTGTGGCATCTTTGCCAACTTTTGGTATTAGGGTGGTGGTGGCCTCATAGAATGAGTTTGAAAGTTTACATTCCTCTGCAATTTTCTGAAAGAGTTTGAGTAGCGTAGGTGTTAGCTCTTCTCTAAATTTTTGGTTGAATTCAGCTGTGAAGCAGTCTGGTCCTGGGCTTTTGTTTGTTGGAAGATTTCTGATTACAGTTTCAATTTCTGTGCTTGTGATGGGTCGGTTAAGATTTTCTATTTCTTCCTGGTTCAGTTTTGGAAAGATGTACTTTTCTAAGAAATTGTCCATGTCTTCCAAGTTGTCCATTTTATTGGCATATAGTTCCTGAAAGTAGTCTCTTAAGATCCTTTGTATTTCTGTGTTGTCTGTTGTGATCTCTCCATTTTCACTTCTAATTTTATTGATTTGATTTTTCTCCCTTTGTTTCTTGATGAGTCTGGCTAATGGTTTGTCAATTATATTTATCATCTCAAAGAACAAGCTTTTGGCTTTGTTGATTCTTGGTATGGTCTCTTTTGTTTCTTTTGCAGTTATTTCTGACCAATTTTTTAAGATTTATTTCCTTCTACTAACCCTGGGTTCTTCATTTCTTCCTTTGCTAGTTGCTTTAGGTGTAGAGTTAGGTTATTTATTTGGATTTTTCTTGTTTCTTTATGTATGCCTGTATTGCTATGAACCTTCCCCTTAGCACTGCTTTTTACAGTGTCCCACAGGTTTTGGGTTGTGTGTTTTCATTTTCATTCGTTTCTATGCATATTTTGATTTCTTTTTTGATTTCTTCTGTGATTTGTTGGTTATTCAGCAGCGTGTTGTTCAGCTTCCATATGGTGGCATTTTTAGCATTTTTTCTCCTATAATTGAGATCTAATCTTTCGGCATTGTGATCAGAAAAGATGCTTGGAATGATTTCAATTTTTTTGAATTTATCAAGGCTAGATTTATGGCCCAAGACGTGATCTATCCTGGAGAAGGTTCCGTGTGCACTTGAGAAAAATGTGAAATGTATTGTTTTGGGGTGAAATGTCCTATAGATATCAATTAGGTCTAACTGGTCTATTGTATCATTTAAAGTTTGTGTTTCCTTGTTAATTTTCTGTTTAGTTGATCTATCCATAGGTGTGAGTGGGGTATTAAAGTCTCCCACTAATATTGTGTTATTGTTAATTTCCCCTTTCATACTTGTTAGCATTTGTCTTACATATTGCAGTGCTAGAGTTAATCAAGGAACATAGTAAAGTTGCAGGATCTAAAATAGTCACACAGAAATCCCTTGCATTCCTACACACAAATAATGAGAAAATAGAAAGAGAAATTAAGGAAACAATTCATTGACCATTGCAACAAAAAGAATAAAATACTTAGGAATATATCTACCTAAAGAAACAAAAGACCTATATATAGAAAACTAAAAAACACTGGTGAAAGAAATCAAAGAGAACACTAATAGATGGAGAAATATACCATGTTAATGGATCAGAGGAATCAATATAGTGAAAATGAGTATACTACCCACAGCAATCTATAGATTCAAAGTAATCCCTATCAAGCTACCAACAGTATTTTTCACAGAGCTAGAACAAATAATTTCACAATTTATATGGAAATACAAAAAACCTCGAATAGCCAAAGTAATCTTGAGAAAGAAGACTGGAACTGGAGGAATCAACCTGCCTGACTCCAGGCTCTAGTACAAAGCCACAGTCATCAAGACAGTATGGTACTGGCACAAAGACAGAAATATAGATCAATGGAACAAAATAGAAAGCCCAGAGATAAATCCACACATCTATGGGCACCTTATCTTTGACAAAGGTGGCAAGAATATACAATGGAGAAAAGACAATCTCTTTAACAAGTGGTTCTGGGAAAACTGGTCACCACTTGTAGAAGAATGAAACTAGAACACTTTCTAACACCATACTAAACAGTAAACTCAAAATGGATTAAAGATCTAAATGCAAGATCAGAAACTATAAAACTCCTAGAGGAGAACATAGGCAAAACACTCTCTGACGTAATTCACAGCAGGATCTTCTATGACCCATCTCCCAGAATATTGGAAATAAAAGCAAAAATAAATAAATGGGACCTAATTAAAATTAAAAGCTCTGCACAACAAAGGTAACTATTAGCCAGATGAAAAGACAGCCTTCAGAATGGGAGAAAATAATAGCAAGTGAAGCAACTGACAAACAACTAATCTCAAAAGTATACAAGCAACTCCTGTATCTCAATTCCAGAAAAATAAACGACTCAATCAAAAAAGTGGCCAAAGAACTAAACAGACATTTCTCAAAAAAAGACATACAGATGGCTAACAAACACATGAAAAGATGCTCATCATCATTCATTATCAGAGAAATGCAAATCAAACCCACAATGAAGTACCATTTCATGCCAGTCAGAATGACTGCTATCCAAAAGTCTCCAAGCAGTAAATTCTGGAGAGGCTGTCGAGAAAAGGGAACCCTCTTACACTGTTCTTGGGAATGCAAACTAGTACAGCCACTATGGAGAACAGAGTGGTGATTCCTTAAAAAAAAAAACTGGGAATAGAACTGCCATACAACCCAGCAATCCCGCTGCTGGGCATACACATTAAGGAAACCGAATTGAAAGAGACACGTGTATGTGTCTCCAATGTTCATCACTCAAGTGTTCATCGCAGCACTGTTTATAATAGCCAGGACATGGAAGCATCCTCGATCTCCATTAGCAGATGAATGGGTAAGGAAGCTTTGGTACATATACACAATGGAGTATTCAGTCAGTTCAGTTCAGTCATTCAGTCATGTCCGACTCTTTGGGACCCCATGAATAGCAGCACACCAGGCCTCCCTGTCCATCACCAACTCCTGGAGTTCACTCAGACTCCCGTCCATCGAGTCAGTAATGCCATCCAGCCATCTCATCCTCTGTATGCCCCTTCTCCTCCTGCCCCCAATCCCTCCCAGCATCAGAGTCTTTTCCGATGAGTCAACTCTTTGCATGAGGTGGCCAAAGTACTGGAGTTTCAGGTTTAGCATCATTCCTTCCAAAGAAATCCCAGGGCTAATCTCCTTCAGAATGGACTGGTTGGATCTCCTTGTAGTCCAAGGGACTCTCAAGAGTCTTCTCCAACACCACAGTTCAAAAGCATCAATTCTTTGGCGCTCAGCTTTCTTCACAGTCCAACTCTCACATCCATACATGACCACAGGAAAAACCATAGCCTTGACTAGACGGACCTTTGTTGGCAAAGTAATGTCTCTGCTTTTCGATATGCTATCTAAGTTTAATGCTATAATGGAGTATTACCAGCTATTAAAAAGAATACATTGGGTCCGTTCTAACGAGGTGGATGAAACTGGAGCCTATTATACAGAGTGAAGTAAGCCAGAAAGAAAAACACCAATCTAGTATAATAGTGCATATATATGGAATTTAGAGAGATGGTAATGATAACCCTGTATGCAAGACAGCAAAAGAGACACAGGTGTATAGAACAGTCTTTTGGACTCTGTGGGAGAGGGCGAGGGTGGGATATTTGGAAGAATGGCATTGAAACATGTATATTATCATATGTGAAATGAATCGTCAGTCCAGGTTCGATGCACAATACAGGATGCTCGAGGCTGGTGCACTGGGATGACCCAGAGGGATGGAATGGGGAGGGAGGTGGGAGGCGGGATCAGTATGGGGAGCACATGTACACCCGTGGTGGATTCATATCAATGTATGGCAAAACCAATACAATATTGTAATTAGCCTCCAATTAAAATAAATAAATATTTATTAAAAAATAAAAACAAAATTCAAACAATAACATCAAAAACTATTATTTGAATAAACAGATTTTTTTTGACAGAAATTTAAACACATCATTAAAAAAATATTTCCTGCAGGATGATATGCTCATTATATTATTGAATTCAGGTGCATAATTTTATTATTACATGAAGTTTGGTTTAATTTGTTGATTTTTAAATGTGTGTGTGCATGCTCAGTCACTTCAGTCGTGTCCAACTCTTTGTGACCCCATGGACCATAGTCCACCAGGCTCCTCTTTCCATTGGATTCTCTAGGCAAGAATACTGGAGAGGGTTGCCATGCCCTTCTCCACGGGATTTTCCCAGCCCAGGGATTTAAGCCCTGCCTCTTATGTCTCCTGCATAGGCCAACGGGTTCTATACCACTATTGCCACCTGGGAAGACCTTTTAAATTTGTATTTAATATTAATTACAATACTGAGGTTGCTCTTAACATTTTTAAAGTTATTTGTGATAGCTTCTTAATCAAGCAGTTTCCAACTTTGGCCTATTGCAATTTCTTTCAGTTCTTTATTTATGATTGATTTCCACTCTAATGTTTATTATTTGTATTTGCTTCCTTACAGTCTCTTTAAAGCTATTCCCCCCCCCCCGTTTTTGAATTAAAGATTAATTTCTAGTATGTACTTTGTGTTTTCCAATGTGTATATTAAATAATAAAAATTCCATTTTATCTCTCTATAAATATTAATATATGTATAATATATGTGCATATATGTTAGCTTCCTTTTTTTCAGTCACAGACTCTAATGTTGTTCTGCAGTGAAAACTGTAGTCTGGTTCATCTGCTTGTCATGCTGATTATCTTTCTGTGTCACTAGAACATAAATCCCTTATAGGAAGACAGTTTGTCTGCTCTGTTGATTTTCATAATCCCTGAGTCAGAAGAGAGTTTGGCACACAATAAACGTCTCTAATTACTTGTTGAATAAATGATTTGGGTTCTAGAGGTTTCAGCTGCCTTAGGTCAATTTTTACATTATTTGTTTCTCTTCTTGTGTTTCTATAAATATGTCATATTATAGTCTTTTTATACAGATTGGTGTTTCAATTTATCAGAGTTGTTTTTTGTTTCTTTGTTTTGTTTTTATTTTTCCCACCTCTTATTTGTGTTGAAAAGGAAATTTCCTTAATAATATTACTCTAATTTTTATTTTATTTTTAATATAAATTTATTTTAATTGGAGGTTAATTACTTTACAATATTGTATTGGTTTTGCCATACATCAACACGAATCCGCCACAGGTATACATCTGTTTCCCATCCCTAACCCCCCCTCCCTCCCTGTACCATCCCTCTGGGTCCTCCCAGTGCACCAGCCCCAAGCAACCAGTCTTAGAAATTCAAGAGGTTCTTATGTTGAAGTTAATTATTCCAGGTCTTCGTTCAGTTCAGTTAAGTTCAGTTGCTCAGTCGTGTCCTACTCTTTGCAATCCCATGGACTGCAGCACACCAGGCCTCCCTGCCCATCACCAACTCCCAGAGTTTACTCAAACTCATGTCCATTGAGTTGGTGATGCCGTCCAAGCATCTCATTCTCCTCCCACCTTCAACTTTCCCAGCATCAGGGTCTTTTGCAATGAGTCAGCTCTTCACATCAGATGGTCAAACTATTGGAGTTTCAGCTTCAGCATCAGTCCTTCCAATGAATATTCAGGACTGATCTCCTTTAGGATAGACTGGTTGGATATCCTAGCTGTCCAAGGTAATCTCAAGAGTGTTCTCCAATACCACAGTTTAAAACATCAGTTCTTCAGCACTCAGCTTTCTTTATAGTCCAACTGTCACATCCATACAAGACTACTGGAAAAACCATAGGTTTGACCAAGTGAACTTTGGTGGCAAAGTAATGTCTCTGCTTTGTAATATTTTGTCTAGATTAGTAATAACTTTTCTTCCAATAGCAGGCATCTTTTAATTTCATGGCTGCAGTTCCCACAGGCAGTGATTTAGGAGCCCCCAAAAATAGTCTGCCACTGTTTCCACTGTTTCCCCATCTATTTGCCATGAAGTGATGGGACCAGATGCCATGATCTTAGTTTTCTGAATGTTGAATTTTAAGCCAACTTTTTCACTCTCCTCTTTCACTTTCATCAAGATGTTCTTTAGTTCTTCACTTACTGCCATAAGGGTGGTGTCATCTGCATATCTGAGGTTATTGATACTTCCCCCAGCAATCTTGATTCCAGCCTGTGCTTTATCCAGTCCAGCATTTTTCATGATGTACTCTGCATATAAGTTAAGTAAGCAAGGTGACAATATACAGCCTTGACCTACTCCTTTTCTGATTTGGAATTGGTCTGTTGTCCCATGTCCTGTTCTAACTGTTGCTTCTTGACCTGCATACAGATTTCTAATCTATAAACACATAAACTTCAGTACTGAGAAACCATTTTAAAATTTTTTCTTTGTTAATTTCTTCTTCCACGTTATATCTTTCGAAGATACTAAGAATCATCTGAGTTGGATCATCTCGTTTTATTTGTTTGTTTATTTTCTCTTCTTATGCTTTCATTTTTTATCTATAGCTATCTACCCATAAATAAATATATTTATACATATATATATATTTGTATATATATATACACACACATATATATAAAACATATATATATATATATATGATTTTTGCAGGGGGTCTGCTTTCCTGAAATTTTCACTATTTTTTTCATTAAAATTTTCTCATTTTTTAAATTTATTCTCTCATTCTTTATTTTCCAAAATCTCTAATTATGTTCTTTGTTTTTATTCTTTATATCATGCTATTTTGGTGTGGTTATTTAAAATATTTTAAATATATTTATTGTCTCTCTGAGGGTATTCATTATATTATTGAATTACCCTTGCTTCATCACTGACTCCTATCCCCTTGTGTTCCTTCTCAAAGTCTCTTTGTCTGATCCATTTTATGTTAGATTTTTATAGATGTCTAGTGTCTCTATCTATCTGGTGCTATTTAAGAATGAGACCCTAAATAGCAGACTGGATATCTGTTGTGCACTTGCAGAATTTTAAGTGTCAAATATAGGTGACAATTACCAAGGAGAAATATGGCTAGTTCATTAGTATACCCAGAAGTCACCATCTACTTGTACTTCCATCCAGGAACGACAATGGATGCTATCTGTAGTCCCAGTGTCTGATACCTGAAAGTTCAGTGGGGTTCAGACTCTTAGCATTCAGTGTGTAGAATTCCACAACCAGTTTAAACATGATGCTCTGAGCTTTAATAGAGTTTATTGTTCATAATTCCAAATTCCTTCAATTTTATACTCTCTAGAGAGTACATTTTCAATATTTTTCTTGGTGTTCATATGTATGTCTACATGTAGTGTAGACAGGGTTCCAAAGAATGACAGAGGATTGGAAAGGGGAGTGTATCCAAGGGACTGAATGCTTTCAATGGTGATGTTTTAGAACCTTCATTCTTCAGCCATCTTCAAACATGACTTTCACAGGAAGCAAAGCCTCCAACTCTTCGTCTTTTTAAGCATTTCACTGCTTCTTAGTTTCTCCCCCTATAGTCTTTTCTGCAAAGTTAACAATGAATTGGAAGTTTTCATTAATCAATTAATATATTTTCTCTTGTGATGTCCTGTCGTTATGTCTCAGCTTTATGAGATCATATTTTTTAAAAAATCATTTATATAGGTATTTTAGTAGTGTTTTTGAAATTTGCTGTGGTAAAGTCCATAAATCATCTCAAAAAATGACAGCAGGTGTCAATCTCACATTCAATTCTCAATCAGTTATTTAGCAGCTTCAATTAAAGCACAGGAATGTATCTCCCACTCATTTCCAGTCCCTGTGTTACTATATAATTTAAAAACATAATAATTGATGAGAGGTACATTTCTAGTCTTGCCCTAAACAATGCCATTTTTCAACTGCAACAGATATACTTTTCTCTCTAAAATACAAGCATGACTACATCATACTGCTTCTGAAAAGCTTTTCAACAGTTTAATTCCTAAGAATAACCCCTAAAGTTCTTAGTTATTTACACAAAACATGTAACAACTGAGTCAGCCGTGCTCTGCACTTGGATTCCACTCAAAAACTACCTCTATCTCTTTCCCATCTTGAAGACTATAAACATAGGGGTGCACACAACACACACACACCCAACCACCCCCCCACACACACACCATCCATAAATATTGAGCTATTTTCAGTTCTCTAAGTGTTCCTAAATTTCTTTTTTTATCTCTCTTTTTTATATGCAATGTATCATTTATTTTATTATTATTTCTTTACTTTACAATATTCTATTGGTTTTGCCATACATCAACATGAATCTGCCATGGGTGTACACGTACTCCCAAAATTTATTTCACACTGGACTAACTACTTCCAATTCCTCTATCAAAATTGCATCTTTTTCATTTTATTTATATTGTGGCTTAGATATTTTTCCTGATTCTGTATTACAGATATGCCCTCATGAGAAGACATATGTCCTTAATTAGAACAGTGTCATTTACCACATTGCAATGATTTCTCTATTTTCTGATTTCCCTTCCTACCACTGGCTAAACTTTACTCCCAAGAGAATAAGCTCTTTAAGGTCACTTGTATATTTTCTGGGATTCAATTTTAATTCCTGCCACACCACTTGGCACATGTTCACTGAGTACTTCGATAAACAAATACTTAGAGACTACTCTAAAGGCCAAAAAACTAGGAGAATATGAATAATCTTTGTATGTTTTTGGATAAGCAGTTTGTTATTTGATTTGTTATTTGTTTTTTTTTTGTTTGTTTGTTTGTTTGTTTTTAAGAGCTACAACTAAATCTTGATACAAAACAATCAATGAATCATTTATCATTACATTGATTTTCTCATCAGATTTTTTTTAAGAAAAATTTTATCTTCTGAATGAGAATAAAAGGGGTATTTTCATTGTAAGCATTTTGCACGTAAAAGCAAATAAAGAAAAGAACAAGGTTTATGTTTATAGCCACCAAAATGACTAAAAAATATAGAAGATAGTAGAATAAGACCTTTAAACATATTTCAACTGCAAGAATATGAAAGTATAGTAACTATTTACATCATCTAAAAAAGTGAAATTGAAAGTGAAGTCGCATAGTCATGTTTGACTTTTTGTGACCCTATGGACTGTAGACTGCCAGACTTCACTGTCCTTGGGATTTTCCAGGCAAGAATACTGAAGTGAGTTGTCATTTCTTTCTCCAGGGGATCTTCCCAATCCAAGGATCATATATGGGTCTCCCACATTGCAGGCAGACTCCTTACAGTCTGAGCCACCAGGGAATCCCTTATCATCTAAAAGGTTACCTCAATTAAATGTGAATTATAAATTCACAGTAAGTTTGATCAAAAGACATGAAGAGGAAATATATGGGTACACCTAATTAACAATATCCTGATAAGTTACTAGAAAGCCGATAATACATATTTCTCATGACTATTTTTCATGTCAAATAAGAGTGCCCAAAAGGAATATATTTAGAGAAATTTTTTAATAAAGGTTTATGGAACTGAAATCAAGAAAAATTGCAATATATCCTTCATTGAAGATTTTTAATAACAAAGTAATTTTTTCCTACTTCAGTATCACTACAGCAAAATGTAGGTAAAAGAAATAACATGATTCCATTCTTTCTCAACTGCTTCTTACCACAGTGTAAGTACTTAAAATAAAAAGGCATCATTTCAAAGATACGACTGCTGGTGTCTTTGTGAAATGCAAGGGAATTGCTATGATCAAAGTCTCCCTTCATTATAGTTTGTTTCTGCTTAATGTGCACAAAAGGAACATAATGTATAGCCTATTCATGTCAGACTAAAGAAATCCACTTCAAACTATAAGAAGTATATAAACTATACATGCCCTGTAAAAACCACCTGAAAGGTCTCTCTGGGAGAAAAGTAACCTGTTCGATGGTTTTTAAGTTGTTAAATAAATGTTATTGAAATGATAATAATAAAATCCCCACATTAGGCATGCATTCATTAGGACCTAAATTTCCCTGTCCATGTACTTTGTGACTCCTACAGAATGAAAGCCAAGCACTATATAACATATAAAAGCTGAAAGTGAAAAGGCTGGCTTAAAACTCAACATTCAAAAAACAAAGATCACGGTATCCAATCCCATAACTTCATAGGAAATAGGGAAAATGTGGAAACAGTGACAAAGTGTATTTCCTTGGAGTCCAAAACCACTACAAATAGTGATTGCAGCCATGGAATTAAAAGATGCTTGCTCCTTGGAAGGAAAGCTATGACAAATCTAGACAGTGTATTAGAAAGCAGAGACATCACTGTGCCAAGAAAGGTCTATATACTCAAAGCTATGTTTTTTCCAGTAGTCATGTATGGAATGTGAGTGTTGGTGCATAAAGAAGGCTGATTGCAAAGAATTGACAATTTTGAAATCACGATGCTAAAGAAAACTCTTGAGAATCTCTTGGGCAGCAAGGAGATCAAATCAGACAATCCTAAAGGAAATCAGCTCTGAATATTCGCTGGAAGGACTGATATTGAAGTTCCAATACTCTGGCCATCTGATGCAAAGCACCAACTTTTAAAAGAACTTGATGCTGGGAATGATTGAGGGCAAGAGGATAAGGGGGAGACAGAGGATGAGTTGGTTGGATGGCATCATCTACACAATGCACATGAGTTTGAACAAACTCTAGAAGATGGTTAAGGACAGGGAAGCCTGGAGTGTTGCAGTCCACAGAGTCACAAAGAATCAGACAGAGAGATTGAAAAACAATAATCATACACTATAAAGTTTTCCTACTTCTTGTTAATTGTAGAAAGTAAATTTAAAAACTTTATGACAGAAAAGGAATGGTAGAAATGAAGCAATATTTTAATGAATGATTTAAAATTAGCAGTTAGTTGGATGTGTAAGCAAAGAAAAATCTTCAAAAAAGAAAATCTGCAACTTTGAAATAGTGATGGATCCATTGTTACCCATAACTGTAACACCATTTCATCTTCTTTTGTGTTAATTGTCTTAAATCTGTATAATAGTGTAAATTAGCAACTACATTAGTTGATGAAAACACTAAAGTGAAAGGTTGTCAAGCTTAGGGCCTATTTTAAAGAAAATGCCCAAGATGGCTGAGGAGTAGGATGGGGAGAACACTTTCTCCCCCACAAATTCATCAAAAGAGCATTTAAACGTCGAGTAAATTCCACAAAACAAGTTCTGAATGCCGGCAGAGGACATCAGGCACCCAGAAAAGCAACCCAACTCTTCAAAAGGAGGTAGGAAAAAATATAAAAGACAAAAAAAGAGACAAAAGAGAGAGGGATGGAGTTCCATCCCGGGAAGGGAGTCTTAAAAAGAGAGAAGTTTCCAAACACCAGGAAACCTTCTCACTGCCAAATCTGTGCCGAGCTTTGGAAGCAGAGAGGGCAACATAACAGGGAAAAAAAATAAATAAACAATTAAAACTCGCAGATTGCAAGCCCTACGGTAACTCCCCCAGCAGAGAAGCAGCGCAGACTCCTGCACATGCCATTAGCAAGCAGGGGCTGGGCAGGGAGGCGCGGCACGGGCTGCATCGCTCAGAGTAAGAATCTGGCCTGAAGACCCTGAGCGCTATCTGAGTGAAATAATTTGGGCTAGCAAACCAGACTGTGGGATATCTGCCACGCGAAAAGCCAGCCCCAACCTAAGACACCGCCAGGCCCGTGCACAGAACAAAGGACTGAACAGAGAGAGCCGGCTGCAGACCTTCCCCCTCCGGTTACAGGCAGCCAGAGCCAGAAGGGGGCAATCGCAGCCCGAGAGAGACATTATCTATAAAACTGTAAGCAGGCTTCTTTGCTAACTAAAACTTCTTGGGAGTCTGGACGGTCAACATCTGCCTGAGAAGGTGCACTGGTTTTACACCCAGATAACCCAGTGGCAGGGCAGCGATAAGTCGCAGCATTGGCGCTCTCCAAACACCTCATTACCTGAGCTGCTCGGACCTGGGAAGAGCACAAAATGCAGGCCCAACTGAGTCTGCGCCTCTGGGGACTACCCAAGAGCCTGAACCTGAGCGGCTTGGACCTGGGAGGTACACGCAGCCCAGGGCCGGCCTCTGATTGGTCCTGGCGGAACAACCTAGAGCCCGAGCAGTGTGGGCAGGGAGGCTACACGCGCCGTGAGCGGGGGCAGACCCAGTGTGGCTGAGGCACTGCGAGCGCACGCCAGTGTTATTTGTTTGCAGCATCCCTCCCTCCCTCCCCACAGTGCGACTGAACAAGTGAGCCTAAAAAAAAAAAAAAAAAAAAAAAGTTTCCTCCACTGTCCCCTTTGTGTCAGGGCGGAAACCAGACACTGAAGAGACCAGCAAACAGAAGAAGCTATAACAGAGGGAAACGCCTTGGAAGCTACAGGCAATAGATGAAAACCCTGTGGTTACTACGGACTACATAGGAAGGGGCCTATAGATCTTGAGAAATATAAGTCAGACCAAGGAACTAGCCAAAAATGAACTGAACCCACAATACTCACAACAAAACCAGAAAAGGTCCTAGATATATTTTTACTATTTTTACGATCATTCTTTCTTTCTTTCTTTTTTTAATTAAAAAAAAATTTTAAGTCCTCTATTGTTCCTTTAATTTTCACTTTTATAACCTATTACTTTGCAAAAAAAAAAAAAGACCCTATTTTTTTCTTCTTCAGCAATTTTCATATATATATATATATTTTTTTTTTATTCTTTTCTTTAACATTGTATTTTTGAAATTCCAAACTCTACTCTAGTTTTTTAATTTTAACTTTTTGGTATATGTTATCAATTTTGTACCTATAGTTTTTTTTTATAATTTCTGTGACTTTTTTTTTTCTGTTTCTTTCTCTTCTTCTTTTATATAACATTGTATATCTGAAATTCCAAACTCTACTGTAGATTTTTAATTTATGCTTTTTGGTATTTGATATCAATTTTGTACCTGTATTTTCTTTATAATTTTTGTGACATTGTTTGTTTTTGTTTGTTTGTTTTCTCTCTTTATGTTTCTTCTTCCTTTTTTTTAACATCGTATTTTTGAAATTCCAAACTCTACTCTAGATTTTTAATTTTTGCTTTTTGTATTAGTTATCAATTTTGTACCTATATTTTCTTTATAATCTTCGCAACCTTGTTTGTTTTTCTTTGTTCAATTTTTCTCTCTTTCTTTTCCTTCTTCTTTTCTTTAACATCATATTTTTGAAATTCTAAACTCTACTCTAGATTTTTAATTTTTGCTTTTATGTATTTGTTACCAATTTTGTACCTTTAAGAACCCAATCCTCAGGACCCATTTTTCACTAGGGAGCGAGATTACTGGCTTGACTGCTTTCTTTCCCTTTGGATTCTCCTTTTTCTCCACCAGGTCGCCTGTGTCTCCTCCCTAACCCCTCTCTACTCTACCCAACTCTGTGAATTTCTGTGTGTTCCAGACGGTGGAGAACACTTAGGGAACTGATTACTGGCTGGATCTGTCTCCCTCCTTTTCATTCCCCCCTTTTATCCTTCTGGCAACCTCTGTCTCCTTCCTCCTTCTTCTCTTCTCTGTATAACTCTGTGAACATCTCTGAGTGGTCTAGTTGTGGAGTGCACATAAGGAAGTGACTACTGGCTAGCCCACTCTCTCCACTATTGATTCCACCTCATCTCATTTGGGTCACCTCTAACTCCCTCCTCCCTCTTCTCTTCTCCATGTAACGCTGTGAACCTCTCTGAGTGACCCTCACAGTAGAGGAACTTTTCATCTTTAACACAGATGTTTTATCAATGGTGCTGTATAGAAGGAGAAGTTTTGAAACTACTGTAAAAATAAGACCAATAACTGGAAGCAGGAGGCTTAAGTCCAAACCCTGACTCCAGGGAACTCCTGACTCCAAGGAACATTAATTGACAGGAGCTCATCAAACGCCTCCATACTGACACTGAAACCAAGCACCACACAAGGGCCAACGAGTTCCAGGGCAAGACATACCAAGCAAATTCTCCAGCAACAAAGGAACACAGCCCTGAGCTTCAAGATACAAGCTGCCCAAAGTCACCCCAAAACCATAGACATCTCATAACTCATTACTGAACATTTCATTGCACTCCAGAGAGAAGAAATCCAGCTCCACCCACCAGAACACTGACACAAGCTTCCCTAACCAAGAAACCTTGACAAGCCATCTGTACAAACTCACACACAGCAAGGAAAAGCCACAATAAAGAGAACTCCACAAACTGCCAGAATACAGAAAGGATACCCCAAACTCAGCAATTTAAACAAGATGAAGAGACAGAGGAATACCCAGCAGATAAAGGAACAGGATAAATGCCCACCAAACCAAACAAAAGAGGAAGAGATAGGGGATCTACCTGGTAAAGAATTCCGAATAATGATAGTGAAATTGATCCAAAATCTTAAAATTAAAATGAAATCACAGATACATAGCCTGGAGACAAGGATTTAGAAGATGTAAGAAAGGTTTAACAAGGACCTAGAAGAAGTAAAAAAGAGTCAATATATAATGAATAATGCAATAAATGAAATTAAAAACACTCTGGAGGCAACAAATAGTAGAATAACAGAGGCAGAAGATAGGATTAGTGAATTAGAAGATAGAATGGTAGAAATAAATGAATCAGAGAGGATAAAAGAAAAACGAATTAAAAGAAATGAGGACAATCTCAGAGACCTCCAGGACAATATTAAACGCTACAACATTCGAATCATAGGCGTTCCAGAAGAAGAAGACAAAAAGAAAGACCATGAGAAAATACTTGAGGAGATAATAGTTGAAAACTTCCCTAAAATGGGGAAGGAAATAATCACCCAAGTCTAAGAAACCCAGAGAGTCTCAAACAGGGTAAACCCAAGGCGTAACACCCCAAGACACATATTAATCAAATTAACAAAGATAAAACAGAAAGAACAAATATGAAAAGCAGCAAGGGAAAAACAACAAATAACACACAAGGGAATTCCCATAAGGATAACAGCTGATCTTTCAATAGAAACTCTTCAAGCCAGGAAGGAATGGTAAGACATATTTAAAATGATGAAAGAAAATAACCTATAGCCAAGATTATTGTACCCAGCAAGGATTTCATTCAAGTATGAATGAGAAATCAAAAGCTTTTCAGACAAGCAAAAGCTGAGAGAATTCTGCACCACCAAACCAGCTCTCCAACAAATACTAAAGGATATTCTCTAGACAGGAAACACAAAAACGGTGTATAAATTCGAACCCAAAACAATAAAGTAAATGGCAAAGGGATCATACTTATCAGTAATTACCTTAAACGTAAATGGGTTGAATGCCCCAACCAAAAGACAAAGACTGGCTAAATGGATACAAAAACAAGACCCCTACATATGTTGTCTACAAGAGACCCACCTCAAAACAGGGGACACATACAGACTGAAAGTGAAGGGCTGGAAAAAGATTTTCCAGGCAAATAGGGACCAAAAGAAAGCAAGAGTAGCAATACTCATATCAGACAAAATAGACTTTAAAACAAAGGCTGTGAAAAGAGACAAAGAAGGTCACTACCTAATGATCAAAGGATCAATTCAAGAAGAAGATATAACAATTATAAATATATATGCACCCAACACGGGAGCACCGCAGTATGTAAGACAAATGCTAACAAGTATGAAAGGAGAAATTAACAATAACACAATAATAGTGGAAGACTTTAATACCCCACTCACACCTATGGATAGATCAACTAAACAGAAAATTAACAAGGAAACACAAACTTTAAATGATACAATAGACCAGCTAGGCCTAACTGATATCTATAGGACATTCATCCCAAAACAATGAATTTCACCTTTTTCTCAAGCGCACATGGAACCTTCTCCAGGATAGATCATATCCTGGGCCATAAAGCTAGCCTTGGTAAATTCAAAAAAATAGAAATCATTCCAAGCATCTTTTCTGACCACAATGCAGTAAGATTAGACCTCAATTACAGGAGAAAAACTATTAAAAATTCCAACATATGGAGGCTGAACAACATGCTGCTGAATAACCAACAAATCACAGAAGAAATCAAAAAAGAAATCAAAATTTGCATAGAAACGAATGAAAATGAAAACACAACAACCCAAAACCTATGGGACACGGTAAAAGCAGTCCTAAGGGGAAAGTTCATAGCAATACAGGCATACCTCAAGAAACAAGAAAAAAGTCAAATAAATAACTTAACTCTACACCTAAAGCAACTAGAAAAGGAAGAAATGAAGAACCCCAGGGTTAGTTGAAGGAAAGAAATCTTAAAAATTAGAGCAGAAATAAATGCAAAAGAAACAAAAGAGACCATAGCAAAAATCAACAAAGCCAAAAGCTGGTTCTTTGAAAGGATAAATAAAATTGACAAACCATTAGCCAGACTCATCAAGAAACAAAGGGAGAAAAATCAAATCAATAAAATTAGAAACGAAAATGGAGAGACCACAACAGACAACACAGAAATACAAAGGAATATAAGAGACTACTATCAACAATTATATGCCAATAAAATGGACGAGGAAGAAATGGACAAATTCTTAGAAAAGTACAACTTTCCAAAACTCGACCAGGAAGAAATAGAAAATCTTAACAGACCCATCACAAGCACGGAAATTGAAACTGTAATCAAAAATCTTCCAGCAAACAAAAGCCCCGGTCCAGACGGCTTCACAGCTGAATTCTACCAAAAATTTAGAGAAGAGCTAACACCTATCCTGCTCAAACTCTTCCAGAAAATTGCAGAGGAAGGTAAACTTCCAAACTCATTCTATGAGGCCAACATCATCCTAATACCAAAACCTGACAAAGGTCCCACAAAAAAGAAAACTACAGGCCAATATCACTGATGAACATAGATGCAAAAATCCTTAACAAAATTCTAGCAATCAGAATCCAACAACACATTAAAAAGATCATACACCATGACCAAGTGGGCTTTATCCCAGGGATGCAAGGATTCTTCAATATCCGCAAATCAATCAATGTAATATACCACATTAACAAATTGAGAAATAAAAACCATATGATTATCTCAATAGATGCAGAGAAAGCCTTTGACAAAATTCAACATCCATTTATGATAAAAACTCTCCAGAAAGCAGGAATAGAAGGAACATACCACAACATAATAAAAGCTATATATGACAAACCCACCGCAAACATTATCCTCAATGGTGAAAAATTGAAAGCATTTCCTCTAAAGTCAGGAATAAGACAAGGGTGCCCACCTTCACCATTACTATTCAAGATAGTTTTGGCCACAGCAATCAGAGCAGAAAAAGAAATAAAAGGAATCCAAATTGGAAAAGAAGAAGTAAAACTCTCACTATTTGCAGATGACATGATCCTCTACATAGAAAACCCTAAAGACTCCACCAGAAAATTACTAGAACTAATCAATGACTATAGTAAATTTGCAGGATATAAAATCAACACACAGAAATCCCTTGCATTCCTATACACTAATAATGAGAAAACAGAAAGAGAAATTAAGGAAACAATTCCATTCACCATTGCAACGGAAAGAATAAAATACTTAGGAATATACCTACCTAAAGAAACTAAAGACCTATATATAGAAAACTATAAAACACTGGTGAAAGAAATCAAAGAGGACACTAATAGATGGAGAAATATACCATGTTCATGGATTGGAAGAATCAATATAGTGAAAATGAGTATACTACCCAAAGCAATTTATAGATTCAATGCAATCCCTATCAAGCTACCAATAGTATTCTTCACAGAGCTAGAACAAATAATTTCACAATTTGTATACAAATACAAAAAACCCCGAATAGCCAAAGCGATCTTGAGAAAGAAAAATGGAACTGGAGGAATCAACCTGCCTGACTTCAGGCTCTACTACAAAGCCACAGTCATCAAGACAGTATGGTTCTGGCACAAAGACAGAAATATAGATCAATGGAACAAAATAGAAAGCCCAGAGATAAATCCACGCACATATGGATACCTTATCTTTGACAAAGGAGGCAAGAACATACAACGGAGAAAAGACAATCTCTTTAACAAGTGGTGCTGGGAAATCTGGTCAACCACTTGCAAAAGAATGAAAGTAGAACACTTTCTAACACCATACACAAAAATAAACGCAAAATAGATTAAAGATCTAAACGTAAGACCAGAAACTATAAGACTCCTAGAGGAGAACATAGGCAAAACACTCCATGACATACATCACGGCAGGATCCTCTATGACCCACCTCCCAGAATATTGGAAATAAAAGCAAAAATAAACAAATGGGACCTAATTAACCTTAAAAGCTTCTGCACATCAAAGGAAACTATTAGCAAGGTGAAAAGACAGCCTTCAGAATGGGAGAAAATAATAGCAAATGAAGCAACCGACAAACAACTAATCTCAAAAATATACAAGCAACTCCTACAGCTCAACTCCAGAAAAATAAATGACCCAATCAAAAAATGGGCCAAAGAACTAAATAGACATTTCTCCAAAGAAGACATACAGATGGCTAACAAACACATGAAAAGATGCTCAGCATCACTCATTATCAGAGAAATGCAAATCAAAACCACTATGAGGTACCATTTCACACCAGTCAGAATGGGTGCGATCCAAAATCTACAAATAATAAATGCTGGAGAGGGTGTGGAGAAAAGGGAACCCTCTTACACGGTTGGTGGGAATGCAAACTAGTACAGCCACTATGGAGAACAGTGTGGAGATTCCTTAAAAAACTGGAAATAGAACTGCCTTATGATCCAGCAATCCCACTGCTGGGCATACACACTGAGGAAACCAGAAGGGAAAGAGACACGTGTACCCCAATGTTCATCGCAGCACTGTTTATAATAGCCAGGACATGGAAGCAACCTAGATGTCCATCAGCAGATGAATGGATAAGAAAGCAGTGGTACATATACACAATGGAGTATTAATCAGCCATTAAAAAGAATACATTTGGATCAGTTCTAATGAGGTGGATGAAACTGGAGCCTATTATACAGAGTGAAGTAAGTCAGAAGGAAAAACACCAATACAGTATACTAACGCATATATATGGAATTTAGAAAGATGGTAACAATAACCCTGTGTACGAGACAGCAAAAGAGACACTGATGTATAGAACAGTCTTATGGACTCTGTGGGAGAGGGAAAGGGTGGGAAGATTTGGGAGAATGGCATTGAAACATGTAAAATATCATGTATGAAACGAGATGCCAGTCCAGGTTCGATGCATGATACTGGATGCTTGGGGCTAGTGCACTGGGACGACCCAGAGGGATGTTATGGGGAGGGAGGAGGGAGGAGGGTTCAGCATGGGGAACACATGTATACCTGTGTTGGATTCATTTTGATATTTGGCAAAACTAATACAATTATGTAAAGTTTAAAAATAAAATAAAATTTAAAAAAAAGAAAGAAAAAAAACAGATTAAAGATGACAAAAAAATAAAGAAAGAAAATGCTATGATCATTCCCCCACGTTTCACTAAATTGCTTTTAGTACATCATTTAAAAAAGAAACAAACATAAAACATAGGCTTACACAAAACAAATAAAAAACTATGCTTACATAGTGTTTTGTAGTTTGTATAGAATTATATAACCAGAGAAAAAAATAATACAGTACTCACAAGATCACACAAGTAATAGTTTCAGTTCAGTTCAGCCGCTCAGTGGTGTCCAACTCCATTCGACCCCATGGATTGCAGCATGCCAGGCTTCCCTGTCTATCATCAACTCCCGGGGATAACTCCAACACATGTCCATCGAATCACTGATGCCATCCAACCATCTCACCCTCTGTCGTCCCTTTCTCCTGCCCTCAATGTTTCCCAGCATCTGGGTGTTTTCCCTTGAGTCAGTTCTTCTCATCAGGTGGCCAAAGTATTGGAGCTACAGCTTCAGCATCAGTTCTTCCAATGAATATATCCAGGGTTCATTTCCTTTAGGAATTTCTGGTTTGATCTCTTGCTGCCCAAAGGACTCTCATGAGCCTTCTTCAGCACTACAGTTTGAAAATGTCAACCCTATGAACAGCATGACTCTTGGTAGGGGAACACATCTGTAAATGTTCTTTCATGGATACCTTGTCCTACTGTGCTAGAGTTTTAGAGCAGAGTTGAGATTTTTTTTTTTTTTTAAGAATCTTTCTCTTGTTGTGGATCATTTTACTTTGCACTGAATTTATTATTGGTTCTGCTTTATGCTTTTATTGTTTGTTTGTTTTGGCAGTGAGGCATATGATATCTTATCTCCCTGAAAGTGAAAGTTGCTCAGTCTTGTCTGTCTCTTTGTGGCCTCATGGACTATACAGACAATGGGATTCTCCAGACTGGAATACTGGAGGGGGTAGCCTTTCCTTTCTCCAGGGATCTTCCCAACACAGGGATCAAACCCAGGTCTCCCACATTGGAGGCAGATTCTTTACCAGCAGAGCCACAAGGGAAGCCCTTATCTCCATGATCAAGGTTCAAACCCATACTACCTGCTTTAGAAGGCAGTCTTAACCACTGGAGCACCAGCAAAGTCTCTGGAGTACAGTTGATTTGATTCAAAGAAAAATAGAGGCTGTGTCATTTCTCACAAAGACACACACATCTAGATGTGCTATATGTGAACATTTCTTCCAGGAGTGCTAAGAAACTTCAATCTGTGTACTACAAAATGATAGCAATCTATAGAAATGAAGCAAATTATTTTCAGACAAGAGTTAGACCCAGGTGCAGAACTGGGACATGGGGTTGATCCTTCACTCTTAGGAATAACTGCTAATTTTGAATATATCCCTAGTAAATGGATTTTCTGGTGGCTCAGACAATAAAGAATCTGCCTGCAATGCAGGATACCTGGGTTTGATCCCTGGGTCAGGAAGATATCCTTGAGAAGGGAGTGACTACCCACTCCAGTATTCTTACTTGGAAAATTACATAGACAGAGGAGTCTGGTGGGCAAGTCTATGGGGTGGCAAATGGTTGGACACCACTGAAGCAGTTTAGCACTCATGTACAGTTTCAGCACACTAGTTTATGCTGAAGGTTGGTTTGAAAACTGATTACATAATAAACAAAAAGCAAACACACACACATCTAGATGGTAGACAATCAGTACTAAATAAAGAAGACTAAAATATGCTTCTGAAAATCCATTCTGTATTCAAGTCATATAATTGGTTATTAATATTTGACTCCATAATGGAAGATAGTGCTTTTTACGTTGAAGCAATTATCCCAGGAATTCATTTAATGCCTCAAATGTATGCAAGGGTACTGGGATGGAACTTTCATTAAGGACACATAGGCTTACTTGTGGAAGGGATTATAGAATAAATAGTGAGGAAAGAATCATCTGACTGGTTACTTGCCCTCCATTACTCTCAGGAAGGACAGACAAGCAGCCTGTTTCTACACTTGATCTTAGCCAAAAGGCCGAGAAGCGATAGCAGCCTGTTTCTAAAACACCATTGAAGGCAGATAGACTGAAACGGTCCAGTAGAGGTAGAATTTAGAGATATGATAGGACGATCAACCACTTAAAAAGAGATTTAGTTTGACCCTCAAGTTATTGGGGCTTCCCAGGTACCTCAGTGGGTAACGAATCTGCTTACAATGAGGGAGATGCAGGGCGATCACATTCTATCACTGAGTCAGGAAGATCCCCTGGAGGATGAAATGGCAACCCACTCCAATATTCTTGCCTGGAGAATCTGATGGACAGAGGATCCTGGTGTCCATGGAGCTGCAAAGAATCGAACATGACTGAAGTGACTGAGCACACTCTAGTTATTGGATACAAAATTGAGTTTAGGTTCTGAAAATAATAAGGACCAACTCATACCTCCTCCAAGTTCCCTCGAGAAATGACACACTATGGAGACAAATATCCTGCCACAGAGAGAGGGTGTGTTCCAAACTACCCAAGCTTCCAGGTCTGGCCAAGTTCTGCACAATCCAGCTGAGTCAGAAAGAGAATTGCCTCTTTTCAACTTAATGATATAGACTTGACTTTGAGTATTTGTACTAAAAAGAAGATTCCATTACCTGCATATCCTAGATACCATTTAATTCCAAGACATATTTTTGTGTGTGTGTGTGACCCATGGTTATTCTAGAGATGCCAAAATGTATAAATGAAATTCAATCTTACACCATTCTTGTAACTCGTAGCTTGGTGGTCATTGGTTTTGATTTAGAGATTAAATAGTTAGCATTTCTTGTCCTGGGGTACAGTGAAGGAAATTTCATACCATTCACAATTGTATTGTCAATGCTTTTCATGAGAGTCACAAACATAACTGCTTCTCCAAAGCACTGTAGAATTTCAAAGAAGGAGACAAATCTTATGGATTTCCTTTCCTACCTAGCAAATTATTATTAGGTCAGTCAATATCAACCAGTTGTAGCATCCAAATACCAAATGTTGTAATACATAGTGTGAAAGTTCTGGAAGCAAATAATTGGTTAAAAAACAGAACACAAGGATCAGATGCAAGAATAGAACGCAAAGTGAACATGATGGTAAGAACAGCTTTATTCTTTAAAGGTTCAGGATAGTAGGACTAATTACATTAAGGGATGGAACACTGAAGTTATAATCAGAATGGACCAAATAAATTATGTTGATGGCTTCTAGTTCAAAGATCTTAATGTTGAAAGATGCTTCATGCTCCCACAGTTTATCTAAATATATGTTCATGATCTTACAAGTTTGAGATTAAATGGTTGATTTTTCAGAAAAAAATATGACTGGAAAAGGAAAAGAAAATACAATTGTCAGTGACATCTATTGGTATTGCTGTTTTACCAAAGTACACTAATATTACACCCCTAATAGTAAGTAAAAAAAAAAAAAAAGTGTTGAAAATGGTATATTTAACATATTATATATTAATATTAACATCTTACCTGGTTGATCAGTTGTAAGACATAATCACTTGCATTGTTTCTGATCATAGACTTATGTTAAAAAGTAATGTGAATCTTACAAATCACAAAATATAAATTATGAAATATGTATTTACTTTCTACCAACTATTCTGAAAACATTATTTTGAATGAGTTTTGAGTACGGTGATGGATTTAAGTGCTTGTACTTCTTAAATCTCCCTGTAAAACTTAAACAAGCAACAGACCCATGAGATCTCTAAACTTACACAAACTGTTTATTAATGTTGCCAACAAGCCAGATGCGGCTCAAATAAAAAGAAAGACAGAACTTTTCCAGTACTCATAAAACATCTTCCTATCTAGATTATTAGACACCCAAAAGAAAGACTAAATAAAGAGTGGGCTTAATATCTTTTATAAAAATTATTTTAAAAATCAATGATATACATATTCATGTAATTGAGATTTTTATTTCATTCTTTGTAATTCTAATATGTTGTAATATGCAATAAACATTCCAAAATTCCCAAATTAAGAAGTAGATCATTTCTTGTATATTAATTTCCTAAAGGGGACAAAACAATCTTGCCACAGAACATATGCCTGCTTGATGATGTACAATGAGTCTTTAACTTGAAGTAGGATCAGTTCAGTTCAGTTTAGTTCAGTCGCTCAGTCGTGTCTGACTCTTTGTGACCCCATGAATTGCAGCACGACAGGCCGCCCTGTCCATCACCAACTCCCAGAGTTCACTCAAACTTATGTCCATCGAGTCAGTGATGTCATCCAGCCATCTCATCCTCTGTCATCCTCTTCTCCTCCGCCCCCCAATCCCTCCCAGCATCAGAGACTTTTCCAATGAGTCAACTCTTCGCATGAGGTGGCCAAAGTACTGGAGTTTCAGCTTTAGCATCATTCCTTCCAAAGAAATCCCAGGGCTGATCTCCTTCAGAATGGACTGGTTAGATCTCCTTGCAGTCCAAGGGATTCTCAAGAGTCTTCTCCAACAACACAGTTCAAATGCATCAATTCTTCGGCATTCAGCTTTCCTCACAGTCTAACTCTCACATCCATATATGACCACAGGAAAAACCACAGCCTTGACTAGATGAACCTTTGTTGGCAAAGTAATGTCTCTGCTTTTCAACATGCTATCTAGGTTAGTCATAGTTTCCTTCCATGGAGTGAAGTGAAGTGAAGTCACTCAGTTGTGTCCGACTCTTCACGACCACATGGATGGTAGCCTACCAGGCTTTGCCGTCCATGGAATTTTCCAGGCAAGAATACTGGAGTGGGCTGCCATTTCCTTCTCCAAGGAGTAAGCATCTTTTAATTTGATGGCTGCAGTCACCATCTGCAGAGATTGGAGCCCAGAAAAATAAAGTCTGACACTGTTTCCACTGTTTCCCCATCTATTTTCCGTGAAGTGATGGGACAGATGTCATGATCTTCATTTTCTGAATGTTGAGCTTTAAGCCAACCTTTTCACTCGCCTCTTTCACTTTCATCAAGAGGCTTTTTAGTTCCTCTTCACTTTCTGTCATAAGGGTGGTATCATCTGCATATATGAGGTTATTGATATTTCTCCCAGAAATCTTAATTCCAGCTTGTGTTTCTTCCAGCCCACCGTGTCTCATGATGTACTCTGCATATAAATTAAATAAGCAGGGTGACAGTATACAGCCTTGATGTACTCCTTTTCCTATTTGGAACGAGTCTGTTGTTCCATGTCCAGTTCTAACTTTCTGCCTGACCTGCATATAGGTTTCTCAAGAGGCAGGTCAGGTGGTCTGGTATTTCCATCTCTTTCAGAATTTTCCACAGTTGATTGTGATCCACACAGTCAAAGTCTTTGGCATAGTCAATAAAGCAGAAATAGATGTTTTCCTGGAACTCTCTTGCTTTTTCCATGATCTAACCCATGTTGGCAATTTGATCTCTGGTTCCTCTGTCTTTTCTAAAACCAGCTTGAACATCTGGAATTTCACGGTTTGCATATTGTTGATGCCTGACTTGGAGAATTTTTGTGTGTGTGTGCTGTTTCTTTTTTTTTTTTTTTTATTGTGTTTTCAATGGAGAAATACATCATCTGTTTACAAAATAGCTCTTGAAAAATACAAGGAGCACAGATACTATAAAACAAAGCAAACTCCAGTCATGAGACACTACATACATCATGTGAAAGCAACAGTCTGATCTCCAGGTTATGAAAACTAGAATTAAAAAGTCACTACACAGAAAAGGTCCAAGTTCCCAGCTTGGCAAAACTTGGGTGCAGTTACATGAAAGGTTTAATAAACTGAATTCTTTTTCCCCAATGTGTAAACAAAATGACAAGGCTAAATCTGTGCCTGGCAATTTCGATCTAACTCTGAAGCTACACAAAACACACAGACACCTTGTAGACTTCACCTGTTAGTCTGATCATCTTATCTTCTTAGGCGGTGGGAGGAAGGGCAAGCTGACTGTACAGAGCAAAGATGCGGGAAGTAGGAATACTGTATACTAGACATTACAAAGTATGGTGAAAAGAAAGCCTCAATTAATGCATAGCCTAAACTTGGAGAATTTTGAGCATTACTTTATTAGCGTGTGAGATGAGTGCAATTGTGCTGTAGTTTGAGCATTCTTTGGCATTGCCTTTCTTTGGGATTGGAATGAAAACTCACCTTTTCCAGTTCTGTGGCCACTGTCGAGTTTTCCAAATTTGCTGGCATATTGAGTAGGATATGTGGTCACAAAGAGTTGGACACAACTGAGTGACTGAACTGAACTGAACTGAGGACAAAATACTTTAACTCATCCATTGCTTCATCAATTTTAAGAATTCTGAAGTTATGAACTTTAGATATCTCTAAGGATTTGTAAGCATCCTTATGTTTTTGTTCACAGAGATGTTAAGACATAATTAAGGGCACGATGAGAACTTTCAATCCATAGAGATTTAATAAAGTCTTGAAAAACCAAAGAAAAAATTTACCGCCTGTTTTTGTTACATTATTTTTCATTTTTCTTGAATAGTGATTAGATTATTCTAATTAAATAGAAGAAGAATGTGTGTGTGAGTGAAGCTATCTTATCTATATAATTCAGTGCATCCTAACTCTAAAATTTATTATGTCCCTGGGTCATAAGGACTGGAGGGAAGATTCACTCTGACTGGCTCTTCAGCACCTTTTAAGTTAAAAGACTTTGGGCTTAACAGTTCATTCTGACTGAATCATAGAACTACATAAAGTTTGGAGACCTGCAACTGGTTACTCCTTGGACTGGATACAGTGATCATTGAATACACAGTCAGGATATTTTTTACATTTGAGTCCATCCTCACCAAAGCCTAAATGGAGCACCATTCTGGCTCTCACTCTGCTCCCACATTCAGTCACTGTTGAAATCTGCAATGTTTACCTTCCAAATCTTCCTAAACTCTACCCATCATCTCCATTTTTACTGTTTCTGCTGGATTCACCTTCCCATCTCCCCATGAAATTCATCTCAGTATTTCATATAATGCTTCCTTTACCAGAAAAATTGCCCCAGTAATTATTATTCAATGTAAATTCATTTATTTGACTCTTCTTCTTACAAGCCCTAAGAAACCTGCTCTCATAATTTACAGGATTAAGTAGAAAATCCAGGAAACATTTTTTACAAGTCTCTTGAAGGACTGGTTCCTTAGTCTCACCTTTCCTGCCTTCACATTTTTCTTCTGCCTTTGCTATCAAATATATCAGGGTCATGAATTCATTCTTTAAGACTGAAATCAAAGGACATTTCTTTTTGGAGCATCATAGGAACCCTCACAACAGAGTAGGTTACTTTCTATATTCTTCCTCCACTGAAGCTTTGTATATTTGCAGCATGTAGCTGTTACACACTGTTACATTTTGTTGTTACATTTGTTGATGATAATATTAATCAGTCCATTGAAGAAAGAAATAGAAAATGTTATTCCAGTTAAACTGAACTTTATAACCCAGGCACAGCTTCTTAGAAAGTTCTGAGGCCTGTTCAGCCCATTAGAGGTCAAAGCACAGTTATGCAAGGTTTTTTTTGTTTTTTGTTTTTTGTTTTTTTTTTTTTTAAATGAAAGGCTATACATTAAGTGACATATTGATAGTTTACACATTTCAATTCTACACATAGAAAATGAGTAATAACTGGGTCACAGGTCATCATAGTCCCTTACAAAATTAACAAGGGAATTTATCTCCTAAGGAGTTTTGACTCTTGATATGATTAAAATGAATGTTATCTCTGAAGGAGGTCTGGTTTTACATGGATGCACGACACACATTAAGGGAAGAAAAGAGGTCCAAATGGGAAAAGAATAATTTATGTATGAAATATCAATTGCATTTCATCAATATCCTACAGCTTTCCTTAATAAATTGCAAGTTCTAAGATATGTATCTACTTTGTCTGACTTTACTATATGCCAGATAGTCAATGAATGCTTGCAGTATAGACAAGTTAATCAATTTTAAAAACATGTTTATGTAGCGTGAGTAGGTCATGTATAATGCAATACATATCTGTTGCATTATATATATATATATATTCTCTTAAGTATGTGTGTACACACACACACACACACATACATATAAACAACATTAATGTCTTTTATTTTTGAAGAACTGGAAGATACTAATAACCTTCTCATTGTCATCCTATTTGTCTCAAACACACACATACACACACAAAAACATACACACACTGATACTTCAGTTTAAACTATTTTCAAGATTATCTTAAAATTTTCGATTTCAAATTAATATTTACAAAGACAACACATTTGGAAGAATTTTGGAAAAATTTAAGTATAAAGAAAAATCAAAATCATGTTTTTAAAATTGGAAGGCAAGAAGAGTGTTCAGCTGTATAAACTGATGTACAAAAGGTATTAAGGAACTAAAGTAAGCAATAAGGTGCTGGTTCCCTGACCTGTGCAGATATAGTAATTCCACTGACAGTAAGAAGTATGATCTCTTCCTTCTCTTCTCACTGCCCAGTGTCTGTGATGGAAAAGTACTATCGACCTGGACTGCAGAGTATAGCATTAACTATCCAACCAGGTGGGCAGAGATCAAAATTATGACCTTTAATTTTCTGTTTGTTTGTTTTTTGGTAAAAGAATTGGAACTTTCTGAAAATTCTTATAAACCACTGTAGGATGTGAAAATGTTATCAGAGCCAAAAAGAAACATTCCCAGCTTTAATTTTATTTCATTAATCAAGTATATGTATAAGTATACTGTTAAGTGTAATTGAACAGTTTATTCTGCATTTTCAGAGCAAGCATTTTATTTATTTTGAAGTTTAACCTTTCCCCCTTTTTAATCCTTTAGGTTCCTGGCCAGTTATCATTTTTTTGCATTAGTACTGTTATATAGTCCCTGATAGCTCAGTTGGTAAAGAATCTGCCTGTAAAGCAGGAGACCCCGGTTATATTCCTGGGTTGGGAAGATCCGCTGGAGAAGGGATAGGCTACCCATTCCAGTGTCCTTGGGCTTCCCTTGTGGCTCAACTGGTAAAGAATCTGCCTGCAATGCAGGAGACCTGGGTTCAGTCCCTGGATTGGGAAAATCCTCTGGAGAAGGGAAAGGCTAACCACTCCAGTATTCTGGTCTGGAGAATTCCATGGCTGTACAGTACATGAGGTCACAAAGAGTCAGACAACTGAGCAACTTTCACTTCACTGTTATATAACTGGGTTAAAAACTGGTGTATTAATTGGAAAAAAAATTAATATCAAATAATTGGTATTAGAACATTAGAATTTTAAAAGTTTTATCTTTTTCTCTTAAATAATGTTCATAGAATGTTTTTTCCTTTAAATTCAGCAGAATCCAACAATGAAGTAGAGATCAAATTTGAAAACCTAACTGCAAAATGTGTTATATTTTTACAAACAAAAAAGAAAATATATAGAATTAAAACACTTAATTTCAGCAACTGCAAAAGTCAGGTTAGTCTGTTTTAACATGGAGGCACAGCGAGGTTAGCACTGTTCAAAATAACTATTTCTGTGATTCTCTGTCAAACTGTCTGAACTATTAAACACATTTAATGTGATTGTTATAACTTTAAAGCTCTGGAAAATGAATCCATACTTTTAGAAGGGTATTACTTTCAGAAAACATTAAAATATATATAAACATAATGATTTTAGGACCAGTAATTAATAGAAAGGATTGAATAATTGCATATTTCACAGAGTTATATTTTACACAAGCAAAGCATTGAGAATTACAAGCAATTTAGCAAAATTATACTTTTGAAGAAAAAGATGCATTAAACTGTTATTCTCTCTGCTGATAACCCAAACAAATTAAAACCATGAGGAACTGCTAAATTACATGCACTAAAAATGCATTTCTTATTCAAGGATATTCTTTCCCAATCATGGGAGGAGTGAACTGCCTCAAGTCTATGTGGCTTTCATGCATTTTAATATTTTTTGTATGTATTAAACTTTAAAAAGAAAGAACTGCTGAAATGGCTGTATGTTTGGGTTACAACTGACTTCAAATTTATTCCTTTGTGGATTAATTAAATATTTTTTAGCAATTTAGCCATAGTCATTCTTTGTTTTAATTATATATATATATATATACACAAATTATTTTTGTTTAAAATGCCATGACTAATATCTAACACCAAAGTTTGAAATGGCTATATGTAAGAGTGAGTGTGATGCATTATTTTTTTATTCTAATTATTTTACTACACATTTTCTAATTATTTTACAGCACACATTGGAAAAGGGAGTTTTATGAAATAGTAGGAGTAGAAAGAAACATATCCTACATCCTTTAACTAATCATTGAATAGAAGTTTTCAGTATAAATTATTTTTATCCCATGAAGTCCTTGCCACAGTCTGATTAGGTTTAATTTTCTAAATATTTAATAAATGAAGAAGCTAAGCTTCAATGAGGTTTACTGACTTGTTCTAAGTTATGTAAGCATTCATTGACTATAGGCTCCTAGAGTAATACTTTGACCTCATAGGCCTTGCTCTTGCCTTAGGTAATGCTTTCTTATCAGATGAAGCAGGTCCTTCTAAGTCCTGGAAGATGGCTCACTACTTGCCATGATGAGAAAAACAAGACGAGAAACTTGATTTTATATTATCCCAATTTATAAAATTCATATTAATTCCTACTTATTCATTCACACTTTATCACTTTCAATTACTGTGTGATCTTAACTATTGAAACATGCAGCTAAATTACTTTTTAACATCGCTTATGTGCCAGTTTTCTACATTTCTGTATGTGTATATCTAGTTAGCTATGAAAAAAATGCTGAGACTAGACAGACTCACCAAGATTATTTGGCTGAATTTCTGAGGTATACATCATTTGTTATTTATGAAAATCATTGTGTAATTGTGGTATTTTTCATAGAAACAGCCATTTGATATCTGTCAACTAAACTAATTTTTTTTCAACTAAACTATTTTAAATTCTTCCTCTAGAAAAAAAAAAAATTCTACTTGGAATAACTTGTTCAGTATTATGGGTCAGGAAGATCCCCTGGAGGAGAGCATGGCAACCCACTCCAGTATTCTTGCTTGGAGAATCCCATGGGCAGAGGTGCCTGGCAGGCTACAGTCCATAGGGTCACAAAGAGTTGGATAGGATTGAAGAGACTTACCATGCACACACATTATGAAAGATTAACTTTATAAGAATTAGTTCCACTTGATCAAGATGGTGGTACAAGAGGATGGTGAACTCATCCCCCTCTACAAACATATCAAAATACTTCTACATGTGGAACAATTCTCATTGGAAACTGGGAGAACTCCTGTACAATCAAGGTTCAAAAAAAAAAAAAAAAAACCACATAAATCTGCTAGTAAGGGAAGCCTAGGAACCAGGTTGGAATCTATATCCCTGGGACAGACTCAGAGGAGTAAGAAAATTACATGGGTAGAGACCCTCCCTGGGGAGGGAGTGATTCAAGCCACATATTCGGTGTCCCAGCCCTGAGGTCTGACTCAAGGAAGACAAGCTCCCTTAACTGATTGAAGAACCCCTGAGACTAATAAGAGGCCTGTGGAAAGCCCAGACTCCTTTCATAAGGAGCACAAACACTTGCTCCTGAAGCAGATAGAAAGCAGATGCTGGCTGACTCATTTCAGTGACCACCTTATGAGCCCCATCTTGAGCCAAATAAATGTTCCAGTACCCTGGCACCATTTGCCTCTAGTCACAGCTCGATATCAGAGTGAGGGCAGCCATGACAGAGGAAAACTCCTGTGTGTGAGGTGCTGTGGTGGCTCAAACCTTAAGTACTGTCTGAGCAGGCTGGGGCAGCATTGCTGGCAGTTTGCACAGGTGGAACTTCAGATGCAGACCAGACTGGATGTCTCACGGTAGCCAGATGGCCACAACCTGTGCCCTGACCCTCACAGAATACCCATCCCAGCCTGAATTGCTCCAGCACTTCTCTCTGAGGCCGAAGTTGCTGGGCCTTCAGTTAAAGGGAACTGAGCAAACTGGAACCCAAATCTCCAGTGTCTGCTCCAGCACCGTGGGACCCGACTCCATGACTAAATGATAGAGTAGTGAAGGCCGCTGAATTTTGGAGAACCCTGGTTCACCTTGTCTCTGGCTCTAGCCGCTCAGACTCCAGTCCTACACCCTATCTAGCTGATATCAGCCAGCACAGTTTGGAGAAAGATATGACTTTTGCTCATGTCAAATTTAGCTCTCTCAACAAACCAGTTGGGAATGTGCAGGTTGTATAGGGTTGCTCCTTATAAAGACATGCTTTTTAAATGAAAACAAAGCAACAACAAAAAGAAAATGTCTCGCTTGCAATTCAGTTAAAAAAAAAAAAATAGTTCTTCGTTGATGAAGGAAACTGAAGATGACACAAAAGAAATGAAAAGATATCCCATGCTCTAAGATTTGGAGGATTAAAATTGTTAAAAGGCCTTTCTACCCCAAGCAGTGCACAAATTTAATGCAATGCTTACCAAAATATCTATGACATTTTTCACAGAACTATAATAAACAACCTTCAGTTCAGTTCAGTTCAGTGGCTCAGTCGTGTCCAACTCTTTGCGGCCCCATGAATCGCAGCACGCAAGGCCTTCCAGTCCGTCACCAACACCTGGAGTTCACTCAGACTTATGTCCATCGAGTCAGTGATGCCATTCGGCCATCTCAGCCTCTATCATCCCCTTCTCTGCCTGCCCCCAATTCCTCGCAGCATCAAAGTCTTTTCCAATGAGTCAACTCTTCGCATGAGGTGGCAAAAGTACTGGAGTTTCAGCTTTAGCATTGTTCCTTCCAAAGAAATCCCAGGGCTGATCTCCTTCAGAATGGAATGGTTGGATCTCCTTGCAGTCCAAGGGACTCTCAAGAGTCTTCTCCAACACCACAGTTCAAAAGCATCAATTCTTTCGTGCTCAGCTTTCTTCACAGTCCAACTCTAACATCCATACACAGGAAAAACCATAGTCTTGACTAGGTGGACCTTTGTTGGCAAAGTAGTCTCTGCTTTTGAATATGCTATCTAGATTGGTCAAAACGTTCCTTCCAAGGAGTAAGCGTCTTTTAATTTTATGATTGCAGTCACCATCTGCAGTGATTTTGGAGCCCAAAAAATAAAGTCTGACACGTTTTCCACTGTTTCCCCATCTATTTCCCATGAAGTGATGGGGCCGGAGGCCATGATCTTCGTTTTCTGAATGTTGAGCTTTAAGCCAACTTTTTCACTCTACATTTTCACTTTCATCAAGGGGGCTTTTTAGTTCCTCTTCACTTTCTGCCATAAGGGTGGTGCCATCTGCATATCTGAGGTTATTGATATTTCTCCCAGCAATCTTGATTCCAGCTTGTGTTTCTTCCAGTCCAGCGTTTCTCATGATGTACTCTGCATATAAGTTAAATAAGCAGGGTGACAATATACAGCCTAGATGTCCTCCTTTTCCTATTTGGAACCAGTCTGTTGTTCCATGTCTAGTTCTAATTGTTGTTTCCTGACCTGCAAACAGATTTCTCAAGAGGCAGGTCAAGGGCCTGGTATTCCCATCTCTTTCAGAATTTTCCACAGTGTCTTGTGATCTACACAGTCAAAGGCTTTGGCATAGTCAATAAAGCAGAAATAGATATTTTTCTGGAACTCTCTTTCTTTTTCCATGATCTAACGGATGTTGGCAATTTGATCTCTGGTTCCTCTGCCTTTTCTAAAACCAGCTTGAACATCTGGAAGTTCATGATTCATGAATTGCTGAAGCCTGGCTTGGAGAATTTTGAGCATTCTTTACTAACATGTGAGATAAGTGCAATTGTGTGGTAGTTTGAGCATTCTTTGGAATTGACTTTCTTTGGGATTGGAATGAAAACTGACCTTTTCCAGTCCTGTGGCCACTGCTGAGTTTTCCAAATTTGCTGGCATATTGAGTGCAGCACTTTCACAGCATCATCTTTCAGGATTTGAAATAACTCAACTGGAATTCCATCATCTCCACTGGTTTTGTTTGTAGTGATGGTTTCTAAGGCCCACTTGACTTCACATTCCAGGATGTCTGTCTCTATATGAGTGATCAACCATCGTGATTTAAATAACCACAAATTGCAAAAGCAATCTTCAGAAAAAAAGAGTAAGTCTGGACGATCACACTCAAAAACTACAGAATAAACTCAAAGCTGGTAGAGGCGATTGTCAACATTTACTTACTTTCATTCTTTATTTGTTAAGTAAATTGAGTTATGACAATTCCTTTTTACTTGTGGCAAATTTTTATTGATTTATTTTTAATTTAAATTTATTTATTTTAATTGGAGGCTAATTACTTTACAATATTGTACTGGTTTTGTCATACATCAACATGAATCCAACACGGGTGTACACATGTTCCAAATCCTGAACCCCCCTCCCACCTCCTTCCCCATACCATCCCTCTGAGTCATCCCAGTGCAAGAGACCCAAGCATCCTGTATCCTGCATCAAACCTGGACTGGATATTCATTTCTTACATAATATTATACATGCTTCAATGCCATTCTCCCTAATCATCCCACCTCTCCCTTTCCCACAGAGTCCAAAAGACTGTTCTATACGTCTGTGTCTCTTTTGCTGTCTCGCACGAAGGGTTATCATTAGCATCTTTCTAAATTACATATATATGCCTTAGTATATTGTATTGGTGTTTTTCTTTCTGGCTTACTTCACTCTGTATAATAGGCTCCAGTTTCATCCACCTCATTAGAACTGATTCAAATGTATTCTTTTTAATGGCTGAGTAATACTCCATTGTGTATATGTACCACAGCTTTCTTATCCATTCATCTGCTGATGGACATCTAGGTTGCTTCTATGTCCTGGCTATTATAAATAATGCTACGATGAACATTGGGGTAAAGGTGTCTCTTTCCCTTCTGGTTTCCTCAGTGTGTATTGCCAGCAGTGGGATTGCTGGGTCGTATGGCAGTTCTATTTCCAGTCTTTTAAGGAATCTGCACACTGTTCTCCATAGTGGCTGTACTAGTTTGCATTCCCACCAACAGTGTAAGAGGGTTCTCTTTTCTCCACACCCTCTCCAGCATTTATTGCTTGTAGACTTTTGGATTTCTGCCATTCTGACTGGCGTGAAATGATACCTTACTGTGGTTTTGATGTGCATTTCTCTGATATTGAATGACATTGAGCAACTTTTCATGTCTTTGTTAGCCACCTGTATGTCTTCTTTGGAGAAATGTCTATTTATTTCTTTGGCCTATTTTGATTGGGTCATTTATTTTTCTGGAATTGAGATACAAGAGTTGCTTGTATATTTTTGAGATTAGTTATTTGTCAGTTGCTTCACTTGCTATTATTTTCTCCCATTCTGAAGGCTGTCTTTTCATCTTGCTTATAGTTTCCTTTGTTGTGCAGAAGCTTTTAATTTTAATTAGGTCCCATTTATTTATTATTGCTTTTATTTTCAATATTCTGTGAGGTGAGTCATAGAGGATCCTGCTGTGATGTATGTCAGAGAGTGTTTTGCTGATGCACTTCTCTAAGAGTTTTAAAGTTTCTGGTCTTATGCTTAGATCTTTAATCCATTTTGAGTTTATTTTTGTGTGTGGTGTTAGAAAGTGTTCTAGTTTCATTCTTTTACAAGTGGTTGACCAGTTTCCCAGCACCACTTGTTAAAGAGATTGTCTTTAACCCATTGTATATTCTTGCTGCCTTTGCCAAAGATAAGGTGTCCATGGGTGCCTGGGTATATCTCTGGGCTTTCTATTTTGTTCCGTTGAACTATATTTCTGTCTTTGTGCCAGTACCATACTGTCTTGATGACTGTAGCTTTGTAGTAGAGCCTGAAATCAGGCAGGTTAATTCCTCCAGTTTCATTCTTCTTTCTCAAGATTGCTTTGGGTATTCGAGGTTTTTTGTATTTCCATATAAATTGTGAAATTATTTGTTCTAGCTCTGTGAAAAATACTATTGGTACGCTTGATAGGGATTTCATTGAATTGAGAAGGTCAGTTTTCATTCCAATCCCAAAGAAAGGCAATGTCAAAGAATGCTCAAACTACCCCACAATTGCACTCATCTCACACGCTAGCAAAGTAATGCTCAAAATTCTCCAAGCCAGGCTTCAGCAGTATGTGAACTGTGAACTCCCTGATGCTCAAGCTGGTTTTAGAAAAGACAGAGGAACCAGAGATCAAATTGCCAACATCCGCTGGATCATGGAAAAAGCAAGAGAGTTCCAGAAAACCATCTATTTCTGCTTTATTGACTATGCCAAAGACTTTGACTGTGTGGATCACAATAAACTGTGGAAAATTCTTCAACAGATGGGAATACCAGACCACCTGACCTGCCTCTTGAAAAATCTGTATGCAGGACAGGAAGCAACAGTTAGAACTGGACATGGAACAACAGACAGGTTCCAAATAGGAACAGGAGTATGTCAAGGCTGTATATTGTCACCCTGTTTATTTAACTTATATGCAGAGTACATCATGAGAAATGCTGGACTGGAAGAAACACAAGCTGCAATCAAGATTGCCGGGAGAAATATCGATAACCTCAGATAAGCAGATGACACCACCCTTATGGCAGAAAGTGAAGAGGAACTAAAAAGCCTCTTGATGAAAGTGACTGTGGAGAGTGAAAAAGTTGGCTTAAAGCTCAACATTCAGAAAACGAAGGTCATGGCATCTGGTCCCATCACTTCATGGGAAATAGATGGGGAAACAGTGCCAGACTTTATTTTTCTGGGCTCCAATATCACTACAGGTGTTGACTGCAGCCATGAAATTAAGAGACGCTTACTCCTTGGAAGGAAAGTTATGACAAACCTAGACAGCATATTCAAAAGCAGAGACATTACTTAGCCAACAAAGGTTCGTCTAGTCAAGACTATGGTTTTTCCTGTGGTCATGTATGGATGTGAGAGTTGGACTGTGAAGAAAAGCTGAGAGCCGAAGTAGTGATGCTTTTGAACTGTGGTGTTGGAGAAGACTCTTGAGAGTCCCTTGGACTGAAAGGAGATCCAACCAGTCCATTCTGAAGGAGATCAGCCCTGGGATTTTTTGGAAGGAATGATGCTAAAGCTGAAACTCCAGTACTCTGGCCACCTCATGCAAATATTTGACTCTCTGGAAAAGACTCTGATGCTGGGAGGGATTGGGGGCAAGAGGAGAATGGGACAACAGAGGATGAGATGGCTGGATGGTATCGCTGACTAGATGGATGTGAGTCTCAGTGAACTCCGGGAGTTGGTATTGGACAGGGAGGCCTGGCATGCTGCTGTTCATGGGGTTGCAAAGAGTCGGACACGACTGAGTGACTGATCTGATCTGATAGATTGCTTTGAGTAGTATACTCATTTCCACTATATTGATTCTTCCAATCCAAGAACATGGTGTATTTCTACATCTATTAATGTTCTCTTTGATTTCTTTCACCAGTGTTTTATAGTTTTCTATATATAGGTCTTTAGTTTCTTTAGGTAGATATATTCCTAAGTATTTTGTTCTTTTCGTTGCAATGGTGAATGGGATTGCCTTCATTTATCTTTCTATTTTCTCATTAATATTGTATAGGAATGCAAGGGATTTCTGTATAATGATTTTTGTCCTGCACTTTACTATATTCATTGATTAGCTCTAGTAATTTTCTGGTGGAGTCTTTAGGTTTTTTTATGTAGAGAATCATATCATATGCAAACAGGGAGAGTTTTACTTCTTTTCCAATTTAAATTACTTTATTTCTTTTTCTGCTCTGATTGCTATGGCCAAAACTTTCAAAACTATGTTGAATAGTAGTGATGGACACCCTTCTCTTCCTCCTGACTTTAGTGGATACGCTTTCAATTTTTCACCATTGAGGATAATGTTTGCTTTGAGTTTGTCATATATAGCTTTTATTATGTTGAAGTATGCTCCTTATATTCCTGCATTCTGGAGAGTTTTTATCAAAAATAGATGTGGAATTTTGTCAAAGGCTTTCTCTGCATCTATTGAAATAATCATATGGCCTTTAATTTTCTATTTGTCAATATGGTGTATTACATTGATTGATTTGTGGATATTGAAGAATTCTTGCATCCCTGGGATAAAGCCCACTTGGTCATGGTGTATGACCTTTTTAATGTGTTGTTGGATTCTGATTGCTAGAATTTTGTTAAGGATTTTTGCATCTATGTTCATCCATGCAATTGGCCTGTATTTTTCTTTTTTTGTGGCATCTTTGTCAGATTTTGGTATTAGGGTGATGGTGGCCTCATAGAATGAGTTTGGAAGTTTACCTTCCTCTGCAATTTTTTTGGAAGAGTTTGAGTAGCATAGGTGTTAGCTCTTCTCTAAATTTTTGGTAGAATTCAGATGTGAAGCCGTCTGGACCTGGCCTTTTGTTTGCTGGAAAATTTCTGATTACAGTTTCAATTTCCATGTTTGTAATGGGTCTGTTAGATTTTTTATTTCTTCCTGGTCCGGTTTTGGATAGTTGTACTTTTCTAAAAACTTGTCCATTTCTTCCCCGTTGTCCATTTTATTGGCATATAATTGCTGATAGTTGTCTCTTATGATCCTTTGTATTTCTGTGCTTTCTGTTATGATCTCTCCATTTTCATGTCTGATTTTATTGATTTAATTTTTCTCCCTTTGTTTCATGATGAGTCTGGCTAATGGTTTGTCAATTATATTCATCCTATCAAAGAACCAGCTTTTGGCTTTGTTGATTTTTGCTATAGTCTCTTTTGATTCTTTTGCATTTATTTCTGCCCTAATTTTTAAGATTTCTTTCCTTCTACTAACCCTGGTAGTAGAAGGTTCTTCCTTTTCTAGTTGCTTTAGGTGTAGATTAGGTTATTTATTTGACTTGTTTCTTGAGGTATGCCTGTATTGCTATGAACTTTCCCCTTAGCACTGCTTTTACAGTGTCCCACAGGTTTTGAGTTGTTGTGTTTTCATTTTCATTCGTTTCTATGCATATTTGGATTTCTTTTTTTTTATTTCTTCCATGATTTGTTGGTTATTCAGCAGCGTGTTGTTCAGCCTCCATATGGTGGAATTTTTAATAGTTTTTTCTCCTGTAATTTAGTTATAATCTTATTGCATTATGGTCAGAAA